>NC_045558.1:118558922-118909756 GCF_009769535.1 Thamnophis elegans
TTACAGTACTCAGCACAGCAAGGGGAATCCCTGCAGCAGCAACAGCAATACTACCAGTGGTATCAACAATACAATTATCTCTACCCTTATAATTACTATTATCCTATGGTAAGTAATAGCATTTGGCTTTGGCTAACTTTATAAGGTCCCTTTAGAATGTCTTAAACTAGGATGCTGGGGAGGGATTCAAGTCTTGTAAAAGTAGAATACAAGTAGTCCTCAACTTATAACAGTTTGTTTAATGATTGTTTGAAGTTACAACGGCACTGACCATTTTTCACACTAATGACCATTGCAGCATCCCCAAGATCATGTGATTTATATTCTAATGCTTGAGAACTGGTTCATATTTATCACTGTTGCAGTGTACCAGGGAAATGTGATCACCTTTTGTGACCTTCTGACAAGCAAAGTCAGTGGGAAAGCCAGATTCACTTAACAGTGATGTTACTAATTTAACAACTGCAGCGATTCACTTAACAAATGTGGCAAGAAAAGGTCCTAAATGGGGCAAAACTCGCTTAACAAATTTCTCACCTAGCAACATAAATTTTGGGCTCAGTTGTCATAAGTCGAGGACTACCTGTGTACTACTGTAGAATAAATGAGGCAAGGCATCTCTACATTTTTAATAGAACAATCCCAAAGTGGTCATATAATGTGATGAAAGCAAATAGATCCTCCTTGGCACTTATTTGTGTGCCAAAATGTTGCATTTGTTCCCGAAGGCTGAGGATGAGGGGAAAAAAACCAATCCCTGGTTAGCAGAATCAACAGCCCTTTATTGAGCATCAGATATGATTTATATAGTTTCTTAGTTTCTCAGTTCTCACCTACTTTAAGTGTTATTTCATTATTGGTTAACAAATCTCCAAAGTACAGTAATTGGTTAGTAATTACATCATTGGTGTTCATGGGAATATGCATGTTTTCACACACAATGAAAGAATCAAATGTTATACATTCAAAGCAGCAAATATTACAGGTTATACATTGTTTCATCCTGTGTCCTTGTACATGCTTGGGAACACGGCAAGCAAAGAATTGCTGAAGTTTGCAATTACATGTAAGGGCAGTTCCAAAAACCATCCAGATGAGCATTTTAATAACCCTACATTTCCTCGCTTTTTGTTTTTAATGACGAAAAAAGAGATTTTTCAAGAGCACGCATTTGAATAGTTTAGGATTTGCAGGATGGATCCCAAAGAATGGGAACACCAAAAAAAGATACCAGAATGGCAACAAGTCTATTAGCAAATGTTTATTCAGAAATCGACCCTGAGTATATTGGGGGGGGGGGGGGAGTCCTGCTGGGTAAGCCCAAATCGCAAGAATATCACTTCATGGAATGAACCTTTTCCTTCCTCCCCCACCCCTTGGAATACAGGCACACAATGGGGAATACACATTGGGAGGAATGCACTAGTTCCTGCTGTTTCCTAGAGAGAGAACTAGGGGGCAAATTCTTGGGTAGGTAACTGATTCAGGTCTTGCCAATTTCAGGCAGCCTTGCAGTGGGGGCAAAGGGTTCTAAGAATCAATTAAGTCACAGAGCAGAAGTTACAGGACTGTACTGTACATATATGAGACAAATGCAGAAGTTTCATAAAGGTGGTACAAAGAGAGGCCGGGATTTCAGAAATATCAGAAATTCACTAAATGGAATCCAGGCAAGAAACCCAATTAGCTTCTGCTTTTATACAAAAATTATATATTGCATATTGTGTATAGTATCCCTTCACTGATCTGAATCCATAATTTACCTTCCCAGCAAAATGTTTACTCTGGATATGGTTCTGGGCAATATGGTGTTTCAGGGTCTTATTCCCCAACAACCCAACAGCCACCAGTTCCTGGGCAGCATCAAGGGAGTATGAGCCAGGTAATATATTTCACTTTATTTAAATACTGCTTTTCTTCTATTTTAAGAAATAGAAGAAATCCCCTATTTATGGACGGAGTGGGGTAAGGCTATACTGTAAATACACAAATCCAATCACAAAAGGTTCAAAATTCATCTCAGAAATTCTCAGTACTACCTTATTAAGAAGAGATAGCCAAGTAGTGAGATGATTAGATTTTTCTGGTACTTTCCTAAAGGTTTCTGGCTGTAATACTAGCTGTGTGAGAGCAATTGATGAGCAGATTTTCTGGTTGTAATGCCATCTTGGTGCATGCAATTGATGAGCACAGACAATTGTATACTGTACAATATGCGAATATAATTTGCCTTCTCAATTCTGTTGCTTCAGCAGCATCTGACGATGGTGCAATAGTTAATGAAGTCTAATGGAAGATAATAACATATAAAAGCAAGCTTGTGAATCCAGAAGCTAAACAAAGCAATGCAATACGAATAGCACTTAGACTTATATATCACCCCAATAGTGCGCCAATAGCACTTTATAGCACTCTGGGCAGTTTAAAATGTCGGTATGTTGCCTCTAACAATCATTTACTGACCTCAGAAGGATGGAAAGCTGAGTCAACCTTGAGTCTATTGGAATCAAAGTCCAGGCTGTGAGCAGAATTAACCTGCAATACTGCATTCTAATCCTGTGTCGCCAGTTTGGTTTCTCATTTCTTGCACTAATGGCAGAGAGCAGACACTTTGGAATTATGAAAAATGAGGACCAGTTTGGTCAAGAGGTTAAGGTGCTGGCTTGAAAACCAGGAGATAGAGTTCTAGTACAACGTCGGGCACGAAAGCTGATTAAGCCACCTTGGGCCTCTCTCAGTACAATCTCGGTGGTTGTGAATAAAATAGATGATTTGCTACCTTGAGCTGTTTATAAAAATAATAAAAGCAGGACTTTAAAATAATCTTTGGTTTTGGAGAAAGAAGTAAACTCTTTGAGTAAACACGTGGAAGAGTTTGTGATCCTCAGGGCATTGTACTGTATTTCTCTCGTCCCCAGCCATTGTATCTGATAGATGGGGGTTTTAGTGTTAACAGTACAGAAGTTCATCTTTATATCAACTTACATGAAAGAGAGAGGGGTTAAATTAGCTCCCCAACTCCACCGTAAGCTCTCTGCTTTTAACTGTTTTTAAAAATGGGACTGGCAGAGGTAATAATGGCACAAATCTCCTTTCTCTAGCCTCCAGTCCCAGGCATGGAAGACGGAGGGATGTCGTACTCAAGCCAGTCTCAGCAAATGCAAATCTCTAACCCGCCACAGTCCCCTATGCAGCATTCCAACCACCCTTCACAGCATAGCAACCAACCCATGGGCCCTGGGGGACAGCAGCAGCAGCAGCAGCAGCAGCAGGGTGGTCCTGCTGGAGGGTTGCACTCCTCTCAGTCAAACCAGTCAAGTGCCTCCTATAACCAGCAGCAGCAGCAGCAGCAGCAACAGCAGCATTCTTACCAGGAAGCAGCCAAGCCCAAGAAAGGACAGCAGCTGTGGAATCGCATGAAACGTGAGCTTCCGGGAGTAGAGGTGGAGGGGCCTGGATAGGCCTTCAGAAAAGGAAGGCAAAGCATTTTCAGGGACTTTGTTACTTGGAAGGGGAGTTGTCAGTAGCTGGAGGAAGCATTATTTCCGGCTTCTGGTGTTATGCCATTCTGTTTGACATAGTTGAAACTGGCATTTGCTTTAATGAAATAATTTCTGCTTTGAGATTTATTAGCATACAGGGAGATGGGAAGAGAGAATGCCTCTGAAATGCTTAGCTTCCTGTGTCATACTCAAAAAGGAGTTTTCATTCATTTGTTGGATTGAGCCTATAGAAAGAGTTGCCAAGCCATTTTTAACAAATGTAGCTCACCTGTCAAATCGAGAATGTTCTCTAATGCAGAATAAATAATACCCATCTTTTAAAGAATTACTGACTCTTCGAGAAGGGATATTAAACCACATTTGATTCACATCATGTTTTTGGTATGGATTAAAAGAGTAATTGTTGGCAGTGTGCATACACAGTCCCCCCTCATTTCTGTTGGACAGTGGTGCAAAAGGTTCTATCTACTTTACTGAACTTAGAAATCTTATTTGGGCTTTGGGAAACGGGCATCATGATTGGGGCTTCCCTGCTGCTGACATTTTAGTCCCCTGAGGATATAGTGGATATCCTGCAAGACATAAATAGCCTTATGCGTCTTAGTATATCTCCAAGAATATGTTGTCAAATTCAAGCAGCAAAATGCCAGATTCAAAAATCATGATTTTTTTTTATTGTTAGCTCAGCATTAAGAACGGGAATAGAGAAAAGCTGATGAATAAATTGATAAAGGAGGATATAATTGAATAGGAGTTTGGTATGAATTTATGCATTTCAGTGGGCAAGTGGAAAACCTTTCATTCATGTGAGAAGCTCTCTGGATTCAGGCCATTTTGTTGGTGCTAAGACTAGGTTCTTGCCTTTGTAGCAAGAGTTTTAGCAAGAGTTATGCATGGCTTAAAATGAAAATGGTACCTTCTATCATCCTTTAATGTTTTTGAAAATAGACAAAAGTGCTCTTGGTACTGTCATAGGGGCATTTGTAAATGCATACAGCTGCTTCCTCACATATGCTGTTCCCAATTTTGGGAGTATTGAAATCCGTTAAAATAATCTTCGGTGCCTCTGCTTCTCTTCAGGGGAAGATTATCTGTAAATTTAGAGAGGCAGAAATAGGCTATAGTCTGGAAAGAATTTTTTTTTAAATTATGCATGCATATACACACCTATGGATTCTCTTTATTTTTATAAACAGAAGCGCCTGGTTCTGGTGGTCTAAAATTCAATCTTCCAAAACGTCCTTTTGTAGTAACAAATCAGAACTTCGGCTCTGGGGAGCAGCAGCAACAGCAGCAGCAGCAGCAGCAGCAGCAGCAGCAGCAACATCCAAACTTTGCCTCCCAGCAGAATTCAGAGAAACGTCACAATCACAGGTTTGCACCTTTCCTATTTTCTCATTTGTTTTATTTATTTTGCAGCCCAAATGACCCAGGTAACTCCATGCAGTTTACATCTTGGGGTTTAAGCAATATTAAAATCAGGATAGAGGGCCAAAATTGATAATAATTTGGTGTGGGAATGTCCTAAAAACTTTCCTCCCTTCTTGTTTCTTTGTCTTTGAATAAAGAGTTTATCGTGCTTTAGTAAAATGAAAGAATTCAGATGAAGCACTGGGCAAATCCCAGACTTGGGGGAAAATTCTATTTGGGAAGCAATCGCTGTTTCTCATTCCTAGAGCTTTTAGAGTCTGAATAATATAAATATAATGTAAATAAAATATATCGGATTCTGCTCATTGGAAATTTATTTAAAAGTGCGCTAGGGATTGCTGCATCACAATCCGAACTTGTGCCAGCCAAGTGGTTAGGGGAAGCCTCAAAATACTGGTGCTTTTTCTTTGGGTTATCATAGTATGTTAGCATATAACCCATCCTTGGGTCATCTTAGCTGGGTGATTTTCGGGCATATTTTGCGTGAAATATATTTTACACAAAGTGTGGTGCTTCAGTTATGATGGAAGTTGCTATGGAAATTATGTGTTCTCGTTGAGGGATATTAGGAAGTACAGCCTTTTCCAGTGTTTTATGGAGTGTAAGGGTCATAGTTGATACCACCAGGTGATCCATCGAGTAATTCTCAACATACGACCATAGCGAAGCTCAGAATTTCCTTCGTAAGTCACGATGGTTGTAAGTTGGAGGCATCCACATGACTGACACTTTTTACTTTTATGCAGTGCTTGTGAAGTGAATGTAGTGCTCAAAAAAGCTACTCAGTGTATTCCCTGTGAACAGTTTTGCTGGAAAACCAGCAAATGACATTGTAAACCGTGGTCACTTTGAACCCTGCAACCAGCCATAAGAGTGAGCCGTTTGCCAAACACTCAGATTATAGTGATGTGGCTGGGATTCTGCTGTCGGAATTCCATACTTAGGTTGCTCCTTTTGGGCATCTGTTGTAATTCTGAATGGTCACTTAGCAGCTAGCTAAGTGAAAAGTACAAGTATGGAATAAAGCCATGTGTGGTTGCTGTGTGGATGTTTGAAAATTGTATAAGAGCATCCCTCACATCCAGGGGAATGATTGTGATAATGTGGCAGTAGCCTTTTGAAGGATGCCTCTTTCTCATTAGATAGGTTGTGATGCACTGGAAGGGAAGGAGTAATGTCAAGAGGACAGAAGCAGGAAAATCAGTGCTGCCATGCCCGCATGTTTGGATGCTAAGAGTCAGGGTTCATGGCAATTGTGTTTGTTGGTTAAGAAATACAGGGAGTCCTCGACTTACAACCATTTGTGTAGTGACCAGAGTTACAGCAATACTGAAAAAAGTGACTTCTGACCACTTTTCACACTTCTGACTCTTTCAGCATCCCCCATAGTCATGTGATCAAAAACAGCCACTTGGCAACTGTAATGGTTGCATGATCCCGGGGTCATGTGATTACTTTTTCTGATCTTCAGACAAGCAAAGTTAATGGGGAAGCCAGATTTGCTTAACAACCACCTTTCTAACGTAACAACTACAGTGATTCGCTTAACAACTGTGGCAAGAAAGGTAGTAAAATTAAGGAAACAATTAACAACTGTCTTACTTGGCAATAGAAATTTTGGGCTCAATAGAGGTCCTGGGTCAGGGATTACCGGTAATACCTTGTAAGGCCCTAGGAGAGTTATTTAGATTGGTGGTTGAATCTCAGCCAATTTGCTTATGACTTGTCATGTGACAATATAACCAGGAACAATTGGGCCAATGAGAAAGTATGCAAATGTTTAAAAGTGGAGCATACGGTACTGTGCTTAAAAAATGAGATGGAATAGAACAAGCTGCATACTTGAGATAGTTAAGCTTTCATTCATGATTTGCAAACTGTTTAGTTTCTTTTCAACTAATCTTAACCATTTCTAAAGTATGGATTGCAGTTAAATAAACATATTAGTAGAACCTTGCTATTTTAATGTTTTCTTTTTCCATATAGTTCTTCCACAGGTAAGCCTGAAGATTGGCCACAGGACATGAAAGAGTATGTCCAGCGCTGCTTCACAGCTTGTGAGTCAGAGGAGGACAAAGACCGCACAGAGAAGCTGCTTAAAGAGGTCCTTCAGGCCAGGCTACAGGATGGCACTGCCTATACCATTGATTGGAGCAGGGAACCATTGCCTGGGTGCGTAGCTTTGCAGGCAGAGGGTGACACGGGATTTGGAGAGCATTTGATCTTTTTATTGGTGCATAAATTAAGCCAAATTAGCTCAGTGCTTTGTATGCATGTCCCTCCTGATAGTATTATTTTAAGACAAGAAGAGGCAAAAAGATAGTGATCACCAAGAGAGCGATAAAGATGGTCACTTATTGGAGAGTTTAATAAAGGTAGTCCTCCACGTATGACCATGATTGAGCTCTGATTTATGGTCAGAAGTTGTGCCAGTCATTAAGTGGGTCAAAACGTAACTGACTTTTATTTATTTCAACAAATACGTTGTCCAAAATGAGCATTTTTGCCAGAAACGAAGATTTCTATTTTTTTTAAGGATTTTCCTTAAGAGGCAAATAAGGCTACTAGACTTGATTGCATCTAGTCGAGTTAGGTCACAAATATGTTCCACTTTTTTAGCTGGTGTGTGTTTTAGAGTTGAGCGTGCATATAATGAATGCATGATCTAATTGCCATGGTGAGCAGCTTGCTCATTTCCTAAGATTCAGCAGATCTGTTATTCCTTCTACAGCTTGGGCCGAGACAACTTGGCTGAAAGCCCCAAGAAAAAACAGCAGCGCTGGGAAGTGTCTTCTCTGCACCCACCACGTGCCTCTGTGCAGTCAAGTCTTGCTCAACAGCAGCAGAGGAGTGGTGGGGGCAATTCTCAGCCCCAGCGAGGGGGAGGTAGCGGAGGAGCTGGGACTGGTCGGATTCGTGGGAATGCCTTCCCCACCAAATTTGGAAACCGCAATGTTTTCATGAAGGAAAACAGCTCATCCTCAAGTGTTGATTCACGTTCTAGGTCACGGTCATCATCCCGATCTCCCAGTCGCCACTTCCGAAGAAGGTAAACAATGGAGGTCAAAGAATAGAATATATTTGTAACCATTATCTTGGATCGTGCAGTTCCATTGGTTCTGTGTTGGAGCTATCACTTCATTCCCTGCATATGTGTTCCCAGCTACGGTGATTATAATGCCACCTGATAAATGAAGGCAAAATATATGTGTCCCAGAATAACTTTGCAGAATCCAATCTGAGTTGGTTACCAGCACCAGAGATTTATCATATTTTCCGGACTATAAGATACACATTAGCTTTAGAGGAGGAAAACAAGAAAAAAAAATTGCTTCCGCGGCCTGTTTGTTTGAACAGGCAGTGGTGATAGGCAGCAGCAATCCCCGCTGCCTAGAATAGCTGATTGGCACTGCACCCACCCCATCCCCAGGCAATATTAGTTCTTTAAGACACACAGACACAACCACCCACTTTTTTTTTTAGGGTGGGGGGGAGTGCATCTTATTGTCTGAAAAATACGGTAAGTCTTGGAAGCTTTCGGATTTGTGAAACTGGAGCTCATCCTCAGGGAACTTACTAAACCTCTGGTCCTAGTGACCAACTTCACCTGTTTGGTAAGGACATGCCTATTAAACTAGAGTAGAATCTTCTGTTGTTGTTTTTTAAAAAGTTACAAACCAAGACTACAAGTAGTCCTCAACTGACAAGCACAATTGAGCCCAAAATTAATTGCTAAGTACAAAATTGGTTAAGTGAGTTTTGTGCCATTTTACCGACTTTTCTTGCCACATTTGTGAAGTGAAATGTTGCAGTTATTAAATTAGTAACAGTTGTTGCAAAAGGAGATCTCCTGAGTCTGGAAAGCAGCTGTGGTAAATGGTTGTCAAATGTCTGAATTTTGATTGTGTGACCATGGGGATGCTGCAACGGTCATAGGAGTGAAAAGGTCATAACTCACTTTTTGCAGTGCCTTTGTAACTTCAAATGATCACTAAACAAACTGTTGTTAAGTTGAGGACTATCTTTTGTGGAAACTGGTTCCTTTACAGCACCAATAATACTGTTCGTTTTATTGAGCTTTTTTTGCAAGGGGGGGGAGGCTTATTGCAACAACACCAGGCCTTGAGTTTAACATAACAGCCAAAGGTAAATATTTTCTTCATCTTTATATAGCGATTCAGATTCTGACAGCTCCTATTCTGGAAATGAGTGTCGCCTGGGTGGCCGGCGGAATGCTCAGAAAAACCGAGGGCGGGGAGGCCACATGGATAGAGGACGGATGAGAGCACAGCGAGGAAAAAGGCAAGTTGCATGGGGAGAGGGCCTTCCTTTGATGTGATTGCTGGTTGCTAATAGGGAATTTGGAAATAGAACTTGTAAGAGTGATTGTAAGAATTTTTTAGTTTTTGTCTGGCCCTCAGAGGAAGCAGCAATCAGCAGTGCTGTATCCAGGACTGTTACGCATAAAGTCCTTGGCACATGCTACTCTGCAAGAGCCTTAGGGAATTTGGACAATTCAAGTGTGAAGCCCAGCCCAGAGTTAATCCAGTTTTATTATTGTTTCCCACTGACGTGTGCGATTATTTGTATAGCAGATGTGGTTTTTCTTTGAGGTACCATAAATTTCTTCAGAAGTTTCAGTTTTGGCTCTACAGATATATACTGAGCAGCTGTGATGGCTCAGTGGTCAGAATGCAGTATTGGAGGCTGACTCTGCCCACAACCAGGAGTTCAATCTTGACCAGCTCAAGGTTGACTCATCCTTCCATCCTTCAAAGGTCGGTAAAATGAAGACCCAGATTGTTGGGGGCAATACGCTGACTCTGTAAACCACTCAGAGCGGGCTGTAAAGATCTATGGAGAGGTATAATAAGTGTATTGCTTAAATGTGCTCTTAAAAAGTCATTTCTGGTTTTGATTGGCTTGGGACTTCTCCAGCTTCTCTATACATTTCTGGTCTCGTTTTTTTAGATTGCAGATAACAAATCATTTTCTTAGAGACCTCATAAGTTCCTCCTACCTTCTTGGCATAATTTTCAGTTTTCTAGCTCATTGCATTTCTTGATATGGTTCCTTTGCTTGTAGCTTTTTGACTCCATCTCTGCCCATTTTTTTCTATATCCTGTGGTATTGTCCTACATCCATTCATGCTTTGAAGTGCTTATGTTATGTTTCAATTGTAATCCGTGAACAGAGATATTAAAGCAGTAATAATCATGCAGATCTATGATTACAGTAATTGGTGTAAAAACATTTGCACGAGCACTTGTAAGTATTTCATGGGAGATTACATAAGGGTCTTACTAACTCATCCAGTTCATCTCTCTCTCTCTCTGTCCATCTAGACATGATCAAGGTCCTCCCAAGCGAAATCGGAAACGCAACACTATGGATTATGAAGACCCTGAAAAGGAGTTCAAGAAGGAACGGAGGGCAGCACGCTTCCAGCACGGAGCTCATCCGAAAAAGCTGCGTCTCGAACCTCTTATCTTACAGATCAATGCTCTGGACCCTCTTGGCTCTGATGGCCTTGACTGGAATGAGTTGAAAATTGTAGGCACCTGCCAAGACATCACAAAGCATTACCTGCGCCTCACCTGTGCTCCAGACCCCTCCACTGTCCGGCCTCTCTCAGTGAGTAACCACCAAGGGGAAAGCAAAAAGAGCCTGGCTAGTACATGTAGTTCTCGACTTAACAACCACAGTTGAGCCCAAAATTTATGTTGCTAAGTGAGAAATTTGTTAAGTGAGTTTTGCCCCTTTTTACAACTTTTCTTGCCAGATTTATTAAGTGAATCACTGCAGTTTTAAATTAGCAACGCCATTGTTAAGGGAATCTGACTTTCCCATGAACTTTGCTTGTCAGAAAGTCACAAAAGGGGACCACATGACCCCGGGACCCTGCATCCGTCATAAATATGAACCAGTTGCCAAGTGTCTGAATGTAAATCACATGACCATGAGGCGGCCGCTATGGTCATAAGTGTGAAAAAAGATCATAGCTCACTTTTTTCAGTGTCATCGTAACTTTGAACATCACTAAACTAACAGTTGTAAGTTGAGGACTATATGTTTTTGCTTCTATTTCTGCTTTCTATTTCGACCTGTCCTTTATTCTAGGGGTCCCCAATCCCCTGGCTGTGGCATGGCTGTCTGGAGCTGGGCCACACAAGTGGCGGGCAAGTGTGCATGCACGTAATTCCATTTATGTGATCAGCAGGTGAATGCACATGTGTGTGAAGCTCCATTTGTGGGAGCGGTGGGTGCCCTGCTGCTTGCTTAAATGGAGCTATACATATTCACTCACTACTTGCACGGAACCAATCCCTCTCTCCCTCTGCCACCACTGGTCTGGAAAGCTGGAAAGGTCGGGGGACCGCTGCTTTATACAGTTCTGGGTTGGTTTCAAGGAAATAAGCTCTCATAGGATGTGAAAAAGTCTAAGAAAGGAAGAGGAGGAGGAAGAAGAAGCAGATTTGCCCAGTCAGATGTACAATAATTGAGATAGTGAACTAAGACAGGATGAAGTGGTACCGCTTCATCCTGTCTTAGTACACTATCTCAATTCTTGTACACCTGACTGGGCAAATCTGCTTCTTCCTCCTCTTCCTTTATATATCCCTTTACTCCTATTATAGTTATAACAAGCATACACTCTGCTCTTATACAGAATTGCTTTGTCCAGTATTCATCTTTTAAAGTTAGGTGGATGGGCAATCACCTCCCAACTTGGTCTGCTGAATTGCAGACTGACTTTAAAAATATTAATAATAATAATAGGCAGGAAATGACAAACTGGGTGTGTTCTTTTGGGGTGGGAGGATGGAGAACTGTTAAATATAAGTTCTGTTAATCATGTTGAATATTCCCTGGACAGAAAGTGCAGGCTAATCCAGTAGATCAATTATGCCATCCTGCAGTCTTGGCAATGTCATCATTCCTCCATCAGCAGTTATGACTGTACAAAATATTTCATTTGTCCTTTTTTTTTTTTTAAGGCTCTGTTTTCTGGGCTATGTCCAGTTTTATCCAGAGCTGTTTTAGAAGTCATTTAATGTTTGTCAGATATCTTTAAACTGCTTCCCGCTTTTCCCCCAGGTGCTTAAAAAATCCTTATCCGCAGTAAAATCCCACTGGAAAGAGAAGCAAGATTATGCCTATGCTTGCGAGCAGATGAAATCCATCCGCCAGGACCTTACAGTAAGCCAGTTCAGGCGTTGGTGGGGACAGAAAGTCATGGTCACAATTTGCATGCTAAGCTATAATTTTTGACCATGATTAGACTTAACCATTGTTAAGTCACATGTGGCCACTTCATGCTGGCTATCACCATGATAGTTAGGCCAAAATGTATCTTAATATATTTGGTTGCTAGTTGTCATTTTGTAGGTGGAGAAGTTAGAGGAACTTCAGCTACTTTAGAATAAGAATTGGGTTTTTAAATTGGAGCAGAGCTTTATACACTAATTTATACACTAATTGGAGTAATCTTTGATAGAAGCAAAATTTGACAACCTGGAACAATCCCTGTGTCGTCGTCCCCCCACCCTTCTTTTTTTTAAAAAAAGGTCAGAAAATGTCTTGACAGTAATTTTTTAAATCGGAGGTTTTCAAGTTTTTGCATGCCATAGAATTTTTTTTTACCAGATTTAAAACATTGCTGAATTGCTGAATCCAGAAGCTGAATGCATTCTAAATTTTGATGTACACATGCTTAATGACATATCTGAGTTTAATGCCATGAAAGGAGAATGAGCTACAAACACTGTATTTTTTAATGTTAGAATGATCCCTGGTTCTTTATGAACCATGGTGGCGCAGTGGTTAGAATGTAGTACTGCAGGCTACTTCTGCTCATCACCGGCTGCCCAGCAGTTTGGCAGTTCAATTCTCACCAGGCTCAAGGTTGACTCAGCCAGGCTCAAGGTTGACTCAGCCAGGCTCAAGGCTGACTCAGCCTTCTACTCTGTAAACGATTTAGTGAAGGCTGTAAAGCACTATGTAAGCGGAATATAAGTGCTATTGCTATTTACCTGATAGCTAGTTTAGTTAAATATAGCCAATTGTAAATAGATTATCATCTATATGACATTAGTGGGGCAGTAATTTAAAACTTACTCCGTTCACCTACACCATTGCCAACTGTTGCCTTCTATTGCGAAGGTTAAGTAGATTTTAGAAATAAGAGTTGGAATATCCCCTGGAAGTAAAAGATATCCACAGTCTGCCCTTAATGTACATCTGAATGGGGATCATCAAAGGGGTTTTCCTCGAGCTACAATTGTGATGGAGCCTTGCTCATTAAGAGTCCTAAGTTGTGATGGTTATAAAGTGGATCACCCATATGACAGGCTCAATTTTACAGTTGATTGTGGTACTCATTAAGTGAATCTCTATAGTGGTAGCCATTAAGTGAATGTCTATTCCAATTCCTTTCTTCTGCTGTATGTAGAAATTTCAAGTCACGCAAGCTAATATATGAATTCTTGGCAATCTCTCTCTTGGCTCTGTTTAGGTTCAAGGAATCCGTGCAGAATTCACTGTGGAAGTATATGAAACCCATGCCAGGATAGCTCTGGAAAAGGTAGGACCTACCTAGTATAATCTTCTAATAAGATAATGCTCCATGGATCCAGATTTCACTCCATTTTTATCAATTGCTATCTTTCCCCTATTTAACTTCTTATTCACATAAATATTATATAGCTATACCCTTTGGAAGAAAGAATGTAGTAGCATGCAAAATGTTCTCATTTGAATCATTTTGAAATTGAAACACCCTGTTTTGAATTTGAAATTATTTAACCCCACAAACTGGATAAATATATTGAAGTAGTCATCTTATATTATGTGGTACTTCCACACAGTGTAAATCTGATCTAGAAGGAGCCAATTCCCTCTTTGTTTTTAGTTTAGATTTTAGGAAATCTATTTTCTTGGGCAAATTTTGAAAATACACTTTTAATTTCCTATTTCCAAAATAGGAAAATGACTAGAGGGATAACTTGGAAGTCCTATTCAACAACTTTATCTCCCTGCCTTTTTTTTTTAACCATGTACACTTTCCTATCCCCAAAATATTTGGGCAATTCATATTCTTTAAGGATTGTAGAAAATATTTGATTTTTCTTTATGGTGAATGTGTTCCTCTTGGATCAAGGGAGTATAGATATAGTGTAATATTAGATAAACGTGACATAAAGATTGCAGCCCCTTCTACGTTTGGCAGAGCATAAAAAGTATACATTTTATCTTTTTATGTTTTACTCATAACTACATGGTAATACAAGAGAACTAATTGGTCTAGCTCAGATTTTGATTGAATTATTGATTATATAAAGGTAATCCTCAACTAAGACCTCAGTTGACCCCAAAATTTGTCTTAAGTGAAACATTAAGTTAATTTTGCCCCATTTTATGACATTTCTTGCCACAGTTGTTAACTGAATCATTGCAATTGTTAAGTTAGTGATATAGTTGTTAAGTGAACCTGGCTTCCCCGTGTCAAAAAACCTCAAAATGTGATCACATGATCCCAGGTCACGGCAGTTGTAAGTTGCCAAGCCTCTTGAGTTTTTTATCATGTGATTATGAGGATGCCACAACAGTTGTAACTGAAAAACAGTCATCATTTTTTGCAGTGCCATTGTAATTCCGAACAGTCACTAAATGAATTGTTGTAAGTTGAGGACTACCTGTACCATTAGCTCTTAGTTCATAGTGGCTCAGTGGCTAAGATGCCGAGCTTGTCAATCAAAAAGGTCGACAGTTCAAATCCCTAATGCGGCGTAATGCAGTGAGCTCCCATTACTTGTCCCAGCTTTGGCCAATCTAGCAGTTTGAAAGGACATAAAAATGCAAGTAGAAAAAAAGGAACCACCTTTGGTGGGAAAGTAACAGCGTTCGGTGCATCTTTGGTGTTTAGTCATGCTGGCCACATGACCATGGAGACATCTTCGGACAAAGCTGGCTCTTTGGCTTTGAAATGGAAATGAGTACCACCCCCTAGAGTCGGGAACAATTAGCACATATGTACAAGGGGAGCCTTTACCTTTAGTGTTAGCAAGGAGAATAGGCAGGATCTAAAATTCCTGTTGGAAAACATTAGGTTAAAAGTTGTAGAAACCTTTCCCCTCTTGTCCATTCCAAGGTAAGTCAGTCCACAGGTGTGAAGTTGTGGTGAAAACTTATGCGGAGAAAGCAATAAGAAGATGTTCTTAGAAGTTGTTCTTAGGCAATAAGATAAGTTGTTCTCAGGAACCCAGACAAAACAGATGGCCCCAGGTTCATCCCTCCCACCCACCCACCCCCATTCCCAGGAAGATACATCGAAGGAAAGACCAGAACTAGGGAACATCATAAAATATCACCGCCTGCCCCTCCCTCCCGCCAAAATGGCAGCATTCCTATAGGGATCTATGGGGACCTGATACTATCATTGAGTCCTAGCTGGTGATAGTCCTCTTTTTTCTTTCTAACTTTCCAGAAAGCTCAGACTTGCTCAATTTGAGATTGTACTCTAACAAAATTTCTGATGTGAGACACCTTAAATTTTTTTCCGTAATGATGATTTATCTTTTCCAGGGTGATCATGAGGAGTTCAACCAGTGCCAGACACAGTTGAAGTCTCTTTATGCTGAGAATCTTCCAGGAAATGTTGGAGAATTCACTGCTTATCGTATTCTCTATTACATTTTTACCAAGAACTCTGGAGGTGCGTAGTGGGCCTGTTGGGAGATAGACTTTTGAGGGTAGTCTTTGAATTTACTTCAACATCTGGGAATCCTTCCTGTTGTGAAGAATTTCTGACATACACTCTTAATAAATCTTTTGGCCAGGTTGTGATCTTTGCCTGTTTAACCCAAGCAGTTGTACAGATTCTCCCAGACTCCATATCTCTTCCTCAAAACATTTTTCCCGTAATAGCTGGTATCAGTCATTTTAGGAGACTTAAAATTAAATTGTTAAGCAGTCATTAAGCAAGATATCACCTGATCTCAATTTTCAACCTTCCCTGCTGGCTTCCCCATTTATTTTTCTTTTTTGAAGCTGACTGGGAAGGTTGCAAATGATGATCATGTGACTCTGGAATGACAAACTGCAACTGTCATAAAGGTGAGTCAGTTGCAAAGCATTCCGGTCATGATCATGTAACCACAGTGATGCTTTGCATGTGCAAAGACTAGTCATAATTTGCCCCCCCCCCCCCCCCGATACTATCATAACTTTGAATAGTTGCTAAATGAGTGGTCATAAGTTGGAGAATACCTGTAAGTGAGAAATGGGTTATTTCATGAGACTTTTGGGGTGACTTGCCTTTCTCTCTCCTGTAGACATCACAACTGAGCTGGCATACCTGACAAAGGAGTTGAAAACGGACCCTTGTGTGGCACATGCCCTTGCCTTGCGAGCTGCCTGGGCCCTCTCCAATTACCACCGTTTCTTCTGTCTGTACCGCCAAGCCCCTTGCATGTCTGGCTACCTCATTGACAAGTTTGCTGAACGAGAGAGGAAAACGGCCCTCAAAGCCATGATCAAAACGTATGTGAAGCTGAACCTGTCCTCGGGTTGAAATGGGAGGGGAATGCCACACACCTGCACACTCCTTTCCCACTTCCACTCCACCTTTGTTGCAATGTCTGGTAAGGGGGCAGAATAGTGTCCAGTAGTAAAAAGTGGGTCAAATGGTGTACTCTTTCCAGCAACTTCAAGAAAGGTGTCTATGCCCTGGGCAGGTAAGTACAGTAGCTGCGGCCTAGTTAGGCAAGTATTTAGGATGTTTAATTATAAACTGGATTGGCTGTCTCTCATTACCAGGTCGCTAGAACTTTGTTAGTTCGCTTGGATAGAAAACATTTTTTTTTTTGCAGAAATCTTTGACTCTGAAATGTGAATCTAGAAAACAATGTTCATTTAAGAAATGGCTGCAGTTTAGGGGATGAGCTAGAAACTGGCAGGTTGTGGGTTCTAGTCCTCCTTTAGGAATGGCAGGTGATTGGAAAGTCTCTTGGCCCACATCCCCTCACAGGTTTGTGCTTGTGGGGAGAATAGGAGGTGGGAGCATTGCATACGCTGGCTTGAGTTTCACAAATAAAGGTGAGATATAAATCAAATAGTAAAATAAGCCACTAGACAAAGGAAAGTCAAACTGGAAATACAGGGTTGTGGGAAGAATCAGAGTAGATCCCAGATTGCCTTTGTGGTTTATACTTTGCTCTTTCATTTTATGCTTTAAATATTCATCCTGGTTCTCTCGCAGTCTTCAATTAGGAGGCAATATCTCCATTTGTAGCTCTCCTTTTTGTTTTTTTCCAGTCCCACATTTTGGGTAGATAAAATAGGGAGACAGCGAGATGAGGTGATTTACTGATGATTGACCCTGCTGTAGAGATGATCCCCGGTGATTGAATCAAGGTAGCTTTGGTGCAGAAAGAAACTGTAGCATGGGAGCAAGAAGTGGCCAGGGCATAGGAGCAAAATGTTTGGTGAATGATAAAAAGATAAAATCTGTTATTTTGTATGCTTGTCTCTGGTAGTGAATAATTAGTGAACAGGGAGGCAGGAAGAATTGAATTTGCTCTAAATAATAAGTGTTAATTGCTCACATAGTATTCTTCCATACACTGTCCTGCTTTCCAAAAAATTAGTCTTGGCCACCAACAAGAATGCCATAGAAAGTGATGTCTGTTGCAGGGTTATTTTTCTACAATGGAGGCACAACTTTTATTTATTTTCTATATTGCTGTCCCTATTGTCTTGAAGAGACATCATCGTTTCCTTTTTCTGAGTCTCCTGCTCTCTAATGATGAGCAAGGGTCCCTTTCAACCCCTCACAATGCTTCTTTTGATTTGGTTGGCTAACCTATTATTTTTAAAAAGCACATCACACTGTATTACACTGGCACCATGATCAGCAAACATACCAAGAAAACAAATCTCGGCAAACTACCTTTAAAAAAAAAAGGTATCTACTAGACATTGTATACCAGTTTCCATTCTCGAGCATCCCAATCGGTTCATCTTGAGTTGTTGTAAAGAGTACTTCTCCCCCCCTCCCCATTCATGTTTCAGAACCACTCCAATAGGCAGAAGGCAGTTTAAACTCAATATCTCTCATTTTTGTGAGATGTGGCAGTGGTGGAGATACTCAAAGCCTCTGAGTAGTTCCATTTCTCCCCTTTTCAACGTAAGAAAACACCTGAACTCTTACCAGAAGTATGTCTGGTCCAGCCCTTTTCCCTCAGTGACCAACCAATATTTGGCAAGCCCGCAAGCAGCATATAATATACAGGTCCATCCTTCCATAAGTATGTCCTCCCTGCTGAAATTCCGAGGTTAGTTGAAATACTGGAGTGAAAAAACTTGAAAGACGGGTTGACTTTGTTTCCACCTATTGCCAGGGTAAACTAAAGGTAAAGAGCCACACACCAGCAGGATGTGCTGCTTGTCAGTTTCTCATATGCTACCCTTTCCCATTCACCAGTGTCTTTTTTTATCTCCCTCAGTTTCCGCCCGGTGCTTCCGGTCTCCTACGTTGTGTCAGAGCTGGCCTTCGAGAGCGAGGAGGAGTGCCAAGCTTTCCTTGCAGCTCTGTCCCTTGTGTACACTAGTCCAGACGCCACCAAGATTGACTGCAAGCAGAGCTTGGCGGTCCTGGCCAATTTCTGAAAGCAGAAAAACAAAAACCCACTGCCCTGTTCTAGCCTGTTTTTAACATGTACATATATAGATATATATATATGTCTGTGTTTGTGCGTGTATATATGTATATAAAATCAGATAACAGTTGGCCGCTGTGGGCAAGCTGGGACTTGCTCTGCTGCTTCGCCCGCTGTCCACAACACACTTGGATAGAAGAGGGTAAGATCCACGGACATCAGATGGCATCTGAGATCACCGGAAGCAGAAGAGCAGAGAGTTCGGTCTAAGGAGTCTTGGGGGTTTGCCAGCAACAGGGAAAGGAGATTTCAGGGAAGAATAGTTCTGCACCATTTACAATCATCTGTTCC
Organism: Thamnophis elegans; assembly: GCF_009769535.1. Classification (NCBI taxonomy): domain Eukaryota; kingdom Metazoa; phylum Chordata; class Lepidosauria; order Squamata; family Natricidae; genus Thamnophis; species Thamnophis elegans. The sequence continues at coordinate 118,577,866 of NC_045558.1, forward strand.
TCCCCGCCCCCTTCCTCTCATGTCAAGATCCATGAGTTGCTAGAGCCCCTGTCTCTCTTCCCCCGTAGTCCGAAATTGCCAGGATAAAAAGTTGGAAATCTGTGGATTAATTGTGGGAGATGATGGAAATTGCTGCCCTGGGTGTTGCCATCTCTTCATTGTCCTAAGGATTCAGAAAGCTAGAAGATCTTCTCCCTAAGCCACAGAGCAAGCCCTCTTAATTTATTTTTAATTATTATTTTTTGGTAAAAGTCTCACCAGGCGCTGTTTTATTCCACTTGGCAGATCTGAAAAAGGCACCGGTACATGAGCGCATATGGCTAGATGTGAATATATGTGAAATATGGTTTTGTACAGAAGCTACAAGTTGTAAATAATACTAGGCAAATTCTTTGTTTCTTAAGAGAAAAAAAATCCCATGTTTTTCTACTTTTATAATGATGAATTTAACCGTTTCCTCTGAAGATGAAAAATTCAGGTTTTGCGTGCACATTTTGTGTTCTTTATTATGCTCCTCAAAAACTAACACTGTCTCAGTTTTTTCCTCTTCCGAGCTACGGCCTGGCTATGAAAAAGCTTGAGAGATGCCACCTCTCCGGTCGAACACAAAAACAGCCTGAGGGGGAAAGAGCAAAGCAAAATCTGTCTTCACATATTTCCTACCAGTTCAAAGACTTTTTTCCTACGCAAAGGAGAATGTGAGAGACTTCTTTGTTAACAAAACCCCACAAGGATGTCGCCACGACAAACAAAGCAAATCCAGAGAAGGCATGGTGCGCAGCTGTGAATCAGATCAACAAACAAGATGATCTTCACAGTCTCCTCTTCTATTGTGTTCTGGAGTTGTCATGCTAAGTTTTTTTAATTTATTTTTTTCTCCCTCTGTCCTCAGTCCTTTACAGGTAAACTTTAAAATGCACCACCCATTTTCACTTTTCTCTCGTCACATTATTTCAGTTTTGTTTTGAAAGATTGTCCAATAATTTTTTCTGTTGTTTTCTTTCTCCCACCCTCTCCCCCACTCTTAGTCTCTTTAGCTTCTCATAATCCCTTCTTCCCCTCTGTTCTCCTCTGCTCTAACACCTCTTTCTTTTTGTTTTTGAACATGTGTAATTTTGGGATATTTTGGCTTGGGCTGGATTTTTCAAAGATTCCTTTTTCCTTTTCAGAAACCTGAATTTTCTTCCATTTGATTAAAAGTCAGTTTTTTAAAACAGCAGCATCTGCTTCCGCGTGGTGGTGTTCAAAGTCTAACAGAGATCAGAGGCAGCAGTGACTCTTAAGATTCTGAAGGGTGACCGTTGTCTATTTCTGCTTATACAAGTGGTCCTTGACTTACGACTGGTTGACTAGCAACCAGTCATGGTTATGATAAATCTACTTGGGAGCTTCTTATGACCAGATTAGAAATTTTGATGCCCCTCAAGGTCACATGACTAAACTTTGGGTGCTCAGAAGCTGGACCATAATTATAGTTGTTTGCAGCATTCCAGTTTACAGGTGAAACTTGAAAAATTAGAATCTTCTGCAAAAGTTCATTTATTTCAGTAATGCAACTTAAAGGTGAAACTAATATATGAAATAAGACTCATTACATGCAAAGAAGTTAGTTCACGCAGTGATTTGTCATAATTGTAATGATTATGGCTTACAGCTCATGAAAACCCCAAATCCACCATCTTAGGAAATTAGAATATTACATGCAATCAATAAAACAAGGATTGTACATAGAACAATATCGGACCCCTGAAAAGTATAAGCTTGCATATGTACTCCGTACTTGGTTTGGGCCCCTTTTGCAGCAATTACTGCCTCAATGCGGCGTGGCATGGAAGCTATCAGCCTGTGGTACTGCTGAGGTGTTAAGGAAGACCAGGATGCTTCAATAGCGGCCTTCAGCTCTTCTGCATTGCTTGGTCTCATGCCTCTCATCTTTCTCTTGGCAATGCCCCACAGATTCTCTATGGGGTTCAGGACAGGCAAGTTTGCTGGCCAATCAAGCACAGTAATCCCAGTCATTGAACCAGGTTTTGGTGCTTTTGGCAGTGTGGGCGGCTGGAAAATGAAGTCAGCATCCCCATAAAGCTTGTCTGTGGAAGGAAGCATGAAGTGCTCCAAAATCTGGTAAACGGCTGCGTTGACCCTGAACTTAATGAAGCACAGTGGTCCAAAGTCTTTTCTGATGAGAGCAACTTTTGCCAAAAGCATCAAAACCTGGTTCAATGACCGTGGGATTACTGTGCTTGATTGGCTTCTTCATTCTTCCTCCATAGTCTGGGTCCTTGGTTTCCAAATGAGATGCAAAAGTTGCTCTCATCAGAAAAGAGGACTTTGGACCACTGCTTCATTAAGTCCAGGGTCAACGCAGCCGTCTACCAGGAGATTTTTGAGCACTTCATGCTTCCTTCCGCAGACAAGCTTTATGGGGATGCTGACTTCATTTTCCAGCTGCCCACACTGCCAAAAGCACCAAAACCTGGTACAATGACTGAGATTACTGTGCTTGATTGGCCAGCAAACTCGCCTGACCTGAACCCCATAGAGAATCTGTGGGGCATTGCCAAAAGAAAGATGAGAGACATGAGACAGAACAATGCAGAAGAGCTGAAAGCCGCTATTGAAGCATCCTGGTCTTCCTTAGCACCTCAGCAGTGCCACAGGCTGATAGCTTCCATGCCACACCGCATTGAGGCAGTAATTGCTGCAAAAGGGGCCCAAACCAAGTACTGAGTACATATGCATGCTTATACTTTTCAGAGGTCCAATATTGTTCTATGTACAATCCTTGTTTTATTGATTGCATGTAATCTAATTTTCTGAGATTGTGGATGTGGGGTTTTCATGAGCTGTAAGCCATAATCATCACAATTATGACAAATAACGGCTTGAACTATTTTGTTTTGCATGTAATGAGTCTTCTCTCATATTAGTTTCACCTTTTAATTTGCATTACTGAAATAAATGAACTTTTGCACAATATTCTAATTTTTCAAGTTTCACCTGTATGTCTTTAACCAAAAAAACCCCACGACATCTGTTTTATTTTCGATAAAACCATTGGTTTATTTAACAACAGCTGCAAAAAAAATTGTAAAATCAGGTCAGTCATGTGACCCAGTGATCCCCAATCTTTCCAGCTCTGGACTGGCAGCTGTGGGGAGAATGGGATGGTTTCGTAGGTGAGTGCACCACTTACACAAATGCAGCACTGGGACATGGAGCAGGGAATGGGAAGTCTTTATGTCCAATCCATTTCACAATCATCACAACTTCCAACTGATGGGCAGTCCTGCATTACCATCATACATGAAGGACTAACTGAATTACAAGTTTTGTCCTTCCCCAGCTTTGCATACTCCAGCTACTAGCAATGGGACAAAAGTGTTAACATATTTGTGTCGCTGGTTTGTCATCTCTGGCTGTCTCATGGGAGAGAAATGTTCAAGATCCAGCAGGACTACTTTTTCTAGCAAACAAATTTCATGTAAAACGGTTTGGAAATTTAGGACTTATGGTGCAGAAATGGATAACTCAAGGATCTTAATGCAGAAACTCAATGTTTTTCTCCAGAGGTTAAGGGCTCATTGCTTTTTCTGGTGATGGCAACACCAAACTGGAGCTTCTAGGCATGGCATGAAGCCAAAGACAGAGAAGTCTTACTATCAATTAAGAGGATTATATCTTAATTTTTTAATCTACAGGGCAAGTAATTTTTTTTTTTGGTTAGATGAAAGTCCTGGAAACACCTCCAGATTCGAAGGTGAATGTAAGTTGCATGCCCAAACATTAATACATGTATCAGGAGATAGGTTTCTTAATAGAAAAGGCCTTTATTACAACTGGTGTCAATTTTTTTAACCACTGAAAATTACATTTAATTTGGTTATACTAAACAAAGCAAAAGTACCTTTTCCCTCAACCACGGACTATTGGGACTGAACCAGAAGCACTAAACCAAAGCAAAAGAGACTATACATTAGCTTTCAGTGTCCCTTAAAAAACAAAACAACACAAGACAGCTAGTTACCATACTTTATATTGTTCTTTATTCTCTTCCATCTTTGCAACCTCAAAGGACTTTGGTTTAATACAGATAAAATTCCCGTATTTCAGTCAGCGCTTTGCAGCACCATTTATGCATCAAGGTCTTTTTTTCAGGGTTGGTTTAGCATATTGGATTTACTCATCAGAAGCAGCCTTGGAGCATACAAATGCGACAATATTTCAGTCAGCCCTTTGCAACACCTTAAAGCAGAATGTCCTTTTGTAGGATCATCTGTGGACAGCAATTCCAGAAAAAGATGTAGTCCCCCCTTCCTTCATTTCTACCATCAATACAAAGGAGTCTAAAAATGCAGCATACCTATAACGCTATTTTAAAGTATCTGAAAAGGGATTGTAAAAACGCCTTGCTTTTATTATTAATCTATTTAAATCAAGTAAGGCAAATATATATAATCGTTATTGCAATGTTCCTGCTCTTGTTTTCTCTGCCCCATTTTGATCATCTTTCCCATTAGAGTTTACTTAAAGTGCTCCAAACCGATGCTGCTGGGGAATTCTGGGAGTTGAAGTTCATACAGTTTCAAGTTGCCCAACTGTTAGGAATAGATGTGCATTTGAAAGGGATCTCCCACTAAGTTCCTCTTCCTCCATATAAATCCAATTTCAGTATGCTGACGTACACATTATCAGTTCTTTTGCCTTTTCCTACCTCATAGAAACCTATGGATTCTACTGCCTGGACTCCTAAATCCTCAATCGTAGGAGCCCAAGCCAAACCTGATGGGAGCTGTGGCATTCCCTTCCTAGGAGGAACTTTCACGATGGTCAAATGGAACTTCCCTTTGGAGGGAGGGCAAATCACGGTCAAGTCCTTTTTCGTAAAAGTGTCTTCCAGACTCTGAGCCAGGGCTCCCAGTTGGGGTACAGGGTCTGGTGTCAAGTACAAAACCCGTGAATTAAAAGACTCCGCGTTACGGAAGGAGAGAAGCAGGACCGGGGGCAGCAGTCGCTGAAAACCAGCCTGAAGTTCTTCCAGAGCCATCATCGCTTTGTGTATTTCTTCAGGGGTTTCCAAGTGCAACAGGCAAAGCGTAATATGCAGTGTAGCTCTGGGCACACAGAAGGGAGCGTAATCTGAGCTGACAGCACATAGGGCCTCCTGGAAATGTTTCACAGCTTCCCAGATTTCTGGGCTGGTGATTGGGATAGCTATGAAATGGGTGGGGCGCTCCTTCGGATAGGAGAAGCTCCTCCTTCCCCCCTTTTCCAAATCCACGTTTTCTCTCTTCGCCGCCACCGGTTCATTTTCTATTCCGACAGCACAAGCATGTTTGAATTCTTCACACTTAACTGAGCCGACTATCACTCTTTCCTTTTCTTTGCTGACCAAGTTTCCTTCTTGGTTAGTGGAAATGTCTTCAACCAACTCCAAATTATCCCCCGCTTTGCCCAAAGCCATCGTTAACTTCGGTCCACTACTTGTCTCGTTCAACTCTTCATCCTTGCTTGAATCCCCATCTGCCCCTTCTTCAACTTGGAGGCTATTTGGAAGACCCGATAGTTCCTTCTTAGCTCGGGCGTCTTCTTCCTTCATCACTTCTAAGATGGTTTTCCCACCTCCAGTGGACCCAAAAACGTCATCGGTGCGACTGACTTTGTCCCAAACTACACGGTCTCTGTATTTAAAATATTGGATCCTATGTTTAGGGATAGCCAGTACACCAGGACCAACTGAAGCTAGATCCTCCCACGAGAAAGAAGTAAAAGATTCCTCCAAGATCCCCAGGAACCGGTCAAGGTAGCCGATAGAAAACCATTCAGCAGGTACCTGTGTATCCCAGAGGAGTCGGGAAATGACATCCTCAGCTGTTTTCATGGCAGGTTTCTTACCTTCTGTGAGCTGCAAGGGAGGAACATGGACAGGTCCAAGATCTTTTAAATGGTGAACCTCACCAACATCGCCAGGATGATAGTTTTGGCAGCGGGCACCAAAATGGCAGCGTCCCTCCAAGAAAAAACGACAGGGAGGGTTGATATTAGAAGATGGTTCTTCAGCCAAGGATGAGTCTGGATCTTCTGATGGTTCCAGAAGACTGTCAGAAGAATGGTCAGTGAAGTCCTTTCCAGAGGAAACAGCCAATGTATCCATCGCTGTATGAGAGAAAGAATTAAGATCAGAAGTACAAAGGTTGATCACAGGTAGTTTCACTTGCTGTCCCAGGGGACAGTTCATAGCAGAAAGGAAATTATGGGATGAGTGGGATTGTTGAACTGAGCAACTCACTTTAAGGGCAAATGTTAATGGCTCTAGGCAGTGTGATGGTGAATCATGAACCAGGAAGTCTGTCAAAAAAATCAAAATTCAGATGTGTGCCAATCTTTTCCCATGGAGACGCTAACAGAATATGCTACAGTAATGGACATCAATGAATTATTCTGCCCTATTAGTGTCTCAGATAGAAGCCTCCCAATACATTAATTCAAGGCACTCTTCTTTTTCAACAATGTTGGGTTTTCAGAGATTCAGAAACCGACACATTTACCTCCATTGCTAATTGTAACCTGTGCAGTATGTCCATGCCTCACAGCTTTTCAACCACCTTGATGAAATTCAATCCTTTTTTTTTATTGTGGGCATAAAGACACCACAAAGTAGTTTAATACTAGCTTTTTTTCCCTTTAGCCCAATGTTTTTTCAACTTCAGCATAATGTGTGCAGGCTTCAACTTCCAGAACTAAAATCAGTACATTTTAAAGTAACGGAGGTGATATACAAAACATGGAAACCAGAGTTGAGGTAACAAAACCAATTCCTAAACCAAAATTAATTAATTTTGACTAAAGTAACTCATCCACCATTCCTGTACTTCAGCACATTTGCCATATTTTATGTTTTATTGCAATTTCTTTGTTATAAACCATCCAGGGTCAGCCAGCACTCAAATTTGATAAATAATAATTATCATTATTATTATTGATCATCTCAATCAGCCAGATATTCAGACTGGATTACGCATTTTTGTCTACCTAAAATCCATACCAAGGACCTGGAATACACATTTTTTTATTATCATCATCTTTTTCTTTTATTCATTAAACATGAAACTCAGTCAACTGAACATTTAAAAATATTTCATAAATATTATTGATCGGTGCTAATAGTTGATACGGGTTGCTGCCAGCATCCTAGGTATCAACCAAGAACCCTCATCATCATCGGAAACTGAAGGCATGAGCTCACTTTTTAAGACACTTTGCCAGTCCTGCTCTACTCATGAATTGCAAAGTGTTGCTGCCGCTACTATTCGCAGGTTGACATACAATGTCCATCACACACCCTGAACATCTCCTGAAGTCTCAGTAACGGGAGCTGGGGCTTATCCTTTTCATTTTTTCCACTCTCTTATCAGCTAGCGTTTCTTCCTCGCTCTCTTTCTCCCACACACTCAGGTGTGAATACCGATACGGAGATAATTGGACTCAGGATACCTGGGTTATTTTAGTTCCTCGCATATTTTAAAGTCAAAAGCAGCGGGGGAGGGGGGAAGAGGGGAAAACAGAAGGTGGATCGAGTTAGGGAAGAAATCTCCTACCTTTCCCCGATCACCCCCACCCGCTTCCGGGTCTGAGTTTCGGCGAAACCCAGTCCTGGTGCCCGAAGCGACCGCTCCCCGCCGCCGCCTCTGATTTCCTTGTCCTGTTTGTGGGTGGGTGGAAAACAAGGAAGCAACTCGCAAACAAACTGAAAAGCATTGTGGGGATGATATCGATGGGTTAGGCCCATTTTCACTGCCAAAGCCAGCAGAGGGCAATGCTCCACCAACTTAACGCAGCCCTTATTTGCGATCGATTGCTGCATTGGGCCCGCTTTCCAAAGCAAAGGGGGAAAGGGTTAGGGACCTTTTGGGTAGATATACACCTACCTGCCTTCTGCCCTGAGAGCGATTTGGTTATTGTTTATTTGATTTTTATCTTGCCTTTATTGCTTTATAAATAACTCAAGGTGGCAAGCATACTTAATACTCCTTTGGTTTCCCCCACAACAGCTCTTTTGTGGTAGATTGGACTGAGAGAGAGTAACTGGCCCAAAGCCATTCAGCTTATTTTCATGTTTAGGATGGGATTAGAACTCACTGTCTCCCGCTTCTAGATCACCTTAGACCAAACTGGTTCTCCAGCTATTTCTTTGATGTCTTATTCTAAAGAGATTGATTGGCTTGATTGATTGATTGATTGATTTGATTCATTCATTCATTCATTCTAATATCTGCCCTCAAATCACTCTTCTCTTGCATAGATGGATTTTCTGGCCGAATCGCTAGTGGAATTTAGGCCTGGGTCGCAGAACCAGCAGCAACCCAGGCTGGCCACGCCCCCCGAACCAGTTCCCCGGTCACCGGCATGTTGTGTAGTATTGTGCGCACGTATGCAGTTTACTGTAAATTGTTCTGCACATAAGCTTTATAATAGTTGCAAAAATAGGATCTCACCCGTGTGTGGCTCTACTAAATAATTACTCAGAACTTCTCTCAGGCTAAATTTGAGTTGGGATCCAATCTTATCCCAAAGCACATAATGACAATTTTAAAAAGCAAAGTTCCTCAAATGATAGGTTAAGTCAGTGATGGCGAATCTTTTCGGCACTGAGTGCACAAACCGGAACACACCTGCATGTGTGCGGTTGCGTATGCTAGAGTGTTGAAAACCCAAAGACCAGCTGGATGACGCACGCATGCCTGTTTTTTGGCTGGTTTGGGGCATTTTTAGGCCATTATGAAAAATGGCCCAAAGATGGCTCCGAAATGGCCTAAAACGGCTCAGAAAATAGGCTGTTTTTTGGGCTCAGGCCGTTTTCCAACACTCTGGCACCCATGAAGACCAGCTGGCCGGGGCGCATGTGCGTGCTGGAAACCAGAAGAGCAGCTGGTGACATGCATGCCCACGGCGAGGGCTCTGCGGGCCACCTCTGGCACACATGGCATATGTTGGTCATCACGGGGCTAAGTGGTCACTATCATTTCTCACACTATGCCCATTAAGGATAAAGGTTTGAGAAATAGGAATGGCTCCACCTTCTTTCAAAGAAATCAGTTCAGTACAGGTAACCCTCGACTTAAAACAGTTCATTTAGTGTCCGTTCAAAGATAAAATGGCATTGAATAAAGTGACACGATCATTTTCACAGTTACAACTTTTGGTCACGTGATCAAAATTCAGGTTTTTGGCAGCTGGTTCATATTTATATCCCAGGGTCACGTGATCCCCTTTTGTGATCTTCTGACAAAAAAAAGTCAATGGGGAATAGCAATATAGCAATAACAGTACACTTATATACCGCTTCATAGGGCTTTCAGCCCTCTCTAAGCGGTTTACAGAGTCAGCATATTGCCCCCAACAACAATCTGGGTCCTCATTTTACCCACCTCGGAAGGATGGAAGGCTGAGTCAACCCTGAGCCGGTGAGATTTGAACCGCTGAACTGCTGATCTAGCAGTCAGCCTGCAGTGCTGCATTTAACCACTGCGCCACCTTGGCTCTAATTGAAGCCAGATTAATTTAACAACTGGGTTACTAACTTAACAACTTTAGTGATTCACTTAACAACTGTGGCAAGAAATGTTGTAAAATGGGGTAAAACAACAAATTTCTCACTTAACATAAATTTTGGGCTCAATTGTGATTGAGGACACCCTGTACTTTCTCTGTGTAATGCACAGAAAAACAGACAGAGCTTTGATACACCATTGTGGGTTTTTTGCCCATACTTTGTGGATACTCCTGTACCACCATCTTCCGCGAGTTTCCTGAAAGTCAAACCTAAATCACTTTCCTTGGAAAGGTTTTCTCTATTAATTCTCTTCCTTCTTGCTTCAAAGAAAGGATTTACTCTTTTCACATAATGGTTTGAGGCCAGGAAAGGAAGAATGATCAGAAATAAAAGAGAAGAACCCAAATGAACTGGATACATAAGAAGGGCTTTTTAAAATAACAATTTTGATTAGAGTTTACAGATAACACACATAAAAGACTAATGCAAACAAAGATAGATAGAAATGTAAACAAGAGGAAAAGAAAAATATGAAGAGATAGAACAAAATAAAATAAAAAGTAAGAAACAAAAATATATAAATGATGACTCTTCTGGGCAAGTATAAACAACTTCAGTAATTTAACACTTCCTCTAGTATTTCAATTTTTAAAAGATACCTTCTTTCCATATCTCATTCCTTATCAATAATCACATTATAGCAATAGCACTTAGACATATATACTGCTCCATAGTACTTTACAGCACTCTCTGTAAATCTCCCCATTTATAAACAGATCTTTAAAGCCTCATCATTCAGTTCTAATTAAAAAGAAATCCATTAACGACTATCAGAAATCACAACATAAATATTAACCCTAATCAAATAATTCCAGTTTGAATTCCTCCTGCTTACTTAAATCTTATCAAATAATGTCCTACAAACTAATTTCTTATTATTTTCTCTTTTTCTCCTCTCAGGAACAGCTTCATTAATTTAATATGTTCTTTTTGTAAATCTATGCTAAAAAGACTTTTAAAATCACATTTAATTATATTCATCAGATGGTTTCATTTGTAAATCCATTGTGGCATCTTTTTCTACATCACTCTTAAATTTTGACATATTTAAATCCGTGTTTAGATCCACATCATCCTTTTCCTCGTCACTTTTATAACCTGGCAGTTTTTTAAACTCCAAATCCACATTCGAATTAGCCCCATTCTCTGTTTATCCAATAAAATATATTGTGCTTCTATATCCTCTGTTATAGTTCAGGTGGTCCTCAACTTACAACCATTCAATTAGTGACAGTTCAACGGACATGAAAAAAAGTTGTTTATAACCACATGATCAAAATTTGGATACTTGTGCAAGTTTATGATCATTGCAGTTTCCCAGGGTCAAGCGACTTCCTTTTGTAGCTTTCTCACAAGCAAAGTTAATGGGGAAGCCATTCATTTAACAACCTGCTAACTTAACAATTTCAGTGATTCACTTAACAACTGTGGCAAGAAAGATCGTAAAATGGGGTAAAAGTCATTTACCAGCTGTTTTCTGGTGTAGCTTGTTCCCAAACAGCATTTATTTCTTCTATAGTCAAATAGTTTTGTTCCATTGTATTAATGTGATTGTCTCCTTTAAGAATATCTGTTAGTTCTCTCTGCTTCTCTCTAGTCAACATTCAAACTGTCTGTTTATTTTCTAATCAAGAAACTTTCCCCGGGGAGTATTTTTTAGAATTAATTTCAAAATCTTCATATAGTCTTTTATACAAAATTTTAAACAACCCACAGGAAATGTTTTTTTTTCCACGTCAATCGACTTCATTAACTTTCCAAAATCAACATTCTTTTGCTCTTTTCCAAACATTTGCTTTTTAGGCCTTAAACTTTCATAGAAATTTTTTCAACTTCTGTTGAAAATGGGGCTTTTTCTATGTTATGAAACATCTAGAACAGGATTGTCCAAACTTTGGAACTTTAAGACCTGTATCCTTGGAATTTCAGATATGGATTTCAGAAACAAATAAGTCACTTCCCTACCCTCTGGCTGCCCCAATGCCTTGGATTGCAGCTCCCATAATCCTCTACATGCATGGTTATGAAATTGCCACAAGGGGCTTTCACTCCAGAGAGTAACAGTTTGTGGTAGACAAACTGTCCGAAAATGTCTTCATGGTATTATGGCTGGCATGATTAAACGCCGAAGGCGCACGGAACTCTGTTACCTTCCCACCAAAGGTGGTTCCTATTTTTCTACTTGCATTTTTACATGCTTTCAAACTGCTAGGTTGGCAGAAGCTGGGACAAGTAATGGGAGCTCACTCTGTTACATGGCACTAGAGATTCAAACTGTCATACTGCTGACCTTTCTGATTAACAAGCTCAGCATCTTAGCCACTGAGCCACCGCGTCCCTCTGTATTATTTACATCCTAGAAATTCAATAGCTGAAACAAGGAAATATGTGTGTTCAACAAACAAAATCAGAATCTGTAGCAGATTTGTTAAAAGACATATGCTTCGAAGAATACAGCTCACTTTAGGGAGATTATGGAGTGGCTAAATCAGGGGTGTTGAACTCAAGACCCGCGGGCCCAATCTGGCCCACGGGTAGTGGTGGGTTTCAAAATTTTTTAGAACCTCTTCTGTAGGTGTGGCCTGCTTTGTGGGAGTGACTTGCTAACCATGTGAGTGGGTGGGAGTGGCTTGCCAGCCATGTGACCAGGTGGGAGTGGCTTGCCAGTCGTGTGACCGGGTGGGAGTGGCTTGCCAGCCATGTGACCGGGTGGGAGTGGCTTGCCAGTCATGTGACTGGGTGGGCATGGCCAACTTGTAAAATGTGGTGAAACTCACTTAACAACACTCTTGCTTAGCAACCAAAATGTTGGCTCAGAAACTCTGGCATTTGAAGCACGCAAGTCTTAAAGCTGTCAAGTTACAAGACCGTGGCACCCCTAACCCTTTAGAAAAAATACCACAGGGGTGTTCAAACTTGACAGCTTTAAGACTTTAAGGTTTAGATAGGACTCTTAGAGGCAGACAGGGCGATTGGTGAGCCAGTCAATCAGTGAGCGGCGGGCAGGGCAAGTGTGGTGCGGACAGGCAGGGGGAGGGAGCTGGAACCGGTTCTAAACGGCACTGTAGATTTGTGGAACCTCTTCTATAGAAGAGGTTAAAATTGGCAGGAACCCACCCCTGCCCACGGGGTACTTAGATCTGACTCGTGGGGCCACCCTGAAAACAGCAAGGGATTGGCCTGCGGTGGCTCTGCCAGTGGAAACAGAACTTGGGCAGGCCACGTGTTGCTGGAAACGGAAACAGAGCTTGGGACCACATTTTCACTAGCAGAATACGCAGGCCACCACAGGTGCCCCCAACATGAGTGATGTTGAGCTGGCCACACCCACAACTCTGATGCGGCCCTCAATGAAATCGAATTTGACACCCCTGAGCTAGACTGATGTATAGAAATCCTGTATCAGGCTAGTTCAGTGTTTCTCAATCTTGCAATATGAATATCTGTGGACTTTGACTCCCAGAATTCCTCAGTCTATATAAATAAATATGCTGGCTAACAGTGGTGGGTTTCAAAAAATTTTAGAACCTCTTCTGTACGTGTGGCCTGCTTTGTGGGTGTGGGTTGCTGGCCATGTGACCAGGTGGGAGTGGCTTGCCAGCCATGTGACTGAGTGGGAGTGGCTTGCCAGCCATGTGACTGGTGGGCATGGCCAACTTGTAAAATGTGGTGAAACTCACTTAACAACGCTCTTGCTTAGCAACCAAAATGTTGGCTCAGAAACTCTGGCATTTGAAGCACGCAAGTCTTAAAGCTGTCAAGTTACAAGACACTTGCACCCCTAACCCTTTAGGAAAAAAAAAACCAGGGGTGTTCAAACTTGACAGCTTTAAGACTTGTGGACTTCAACTCCCAGAATTCCTCCTCCAGTCATATTGGCTCAGGAACTCTGGCATTGAAGCACGCAAGTCTTAAAGCTGTCAAGTTGCAAGTCCCTTGCACCCCTAACCCTTTAGGGAAAAAAAACCCAGGGGTGTTCAAACTTGACAGCTTTAACACCTGTGGACTTCCACTCCCAGAATTCCTCCTCTCGCTCTTCATCTTGATGATGTGCAGACGGGGGGTGGGAGGGAGCTGGAACCGGTTCTAAATGGCACTGTAGATTTGTGGAACCTCTTCTATAGAAGAGGTTAGAACTGGCAGGAACCCACCCCTGCTGGCTAAGGTTCACAGGTCTTCCAAGTTGCCCAGGTTGAGAAACACTAGTCTAGCCTCAACATTCAGTAGCTGCAACTCACATAAACGTTTGCCTTTTCATAAAATGTGTTATTTGGAAAAAGTGTTATTACGCTTTTCCTGATTTTTATTAGCATTTGTTTAGTGACAAAGTTACAAAAGCACTGAGAAAAATCACTTATGACCATTTTTCACACTTATGACTGTTGCAGGCATGGTCCATGGTCATGTGATCAAAATCCAGAAGCTTGGCCACTGACTCATGTTTATGACGGTTGCAGTGACCTGAGGTCATATGGTCACTTTTTGTGGCCTTCTGACAAGCAAACTCCATGGAGAAGCCAGATTCCCTTAACAATCGTATTACTAACTTAACAACTGAAGTGATTCACTTAGCAACTCTGGCAAGAAAGGTTGTAAAGTGAGGCAAAATCACTTCACAAGTCTTGCTTATCAACAGAAATTTTAGACTCACTTGTGATCATTAGTTGAGGACTACTTGAATGGCTCTCCAAGAATGAGTACGAGCAGGAAGCAGCTACAGCTAGCACTATTGTGTTTGATCACAGAGAACAATCCCTTAAGATCTTCCCACTAATTTTCCTAATGTATTTTTCAGCCCTCATTTTTGAAATCTTGGGTTACTGAACCTTTGAATCAAGGCAGGGGAGAGGTCCTCACAGGGCTGGCTGAGTCATGAGTTCTCCCCACACAGTGATCTGTAGATGGCTGCCTCCTTCCCCCCATAAACCAAACAGGCTGCTTTTTCTGGAGAGGAGGTTGCATATTTTTCATCAAAATGTTTGGAACCAAAGCTTGGACCCTTCACTGTTGGAATACGAGAAGATTTGTCTCCTGTCAGCCAACCCGCAGATGGTGTGTTTCACAGGTTCTCTTTGCAATGGTTTCCTTCATCCTGTCAGGCCTGGCCTGTGTCAGCAAATCCTCCCTCCCACCCTCCAGCTGCCCTGTTTATCCTCCAACAGGAAATTCACAGCTGGAATTGACCGGCAAACGGAGGCACCAGGACCCCAGATAAGGCTCCAGAGACACGTTGCAGCTGGAGATGGGGAAGGCAGCCTAATCAGCCAACTTTTCCCCCCTTCTGATCTGATCCCTGTTTTTTGTGGGAATGGGGGTGGAGGGAAAATCCCAGTCGTAATTGGTGGCAAATGCTGAAACTCGATTAAAAACCCATCTCCCTCCTCCTCCCAGTGCTGTCATCTAGTCTGCTTCTCAGTTTTCACACCAGGGTATCTGCCTAGTGTAGCCATCAGAGTCCCAAAAAAATGTAGTCAAAAATCAAAATAATCAAAAGCCAGTGTAGGTACAACACAGAAAAAAAAAACAGACAGTTTCAATTAAACACCAATTAAATTGGTTCTTTTATTTGCAAACTCCAATTAAGTTAGTTCTTTTATTCACTTTGTAGTTAATTTTAATGTTTTAATTTTAATGTTCAATATTTTAAAGTTTTTAAAACCACGGCTTAGTCATGGGGGCACTGCGGTTAGAATTCAGTATTGCAGGCTAACTCTGCCGACTGCCAGGAGTTCGATCCTAAGCGACTCAAGGTTGACTCAACCTTCCATCCTTCTGAGCAAAATTAGGACCCAGATTATAGAGGGGCAATATGCTGATTCTGTAAACCACTTAGAAAGTGCTACAAGACACTATGAAGCAGTATCTATGTACTATAGCTATTCTTCAATTGCTTTATATCATTATTTATGACGTAGGTTTCTCAGGACTGCTTGATAATGAAATGGGTGGCATATGAATTTAATAATAAACCATTGTGGCTGCCATTTTGACTTTTTTGACCAAATCTATGAATATTCTCCTATCTTGCTTTACTTATTGGGAAGGGAAGCTTTGTTAAGGAATGCAAGCCTTAATAAACATCCTGCTGGGTGACAACACAGCCATTCTGGTTCAGCAATTGGTTCCCACAATGCTGACAAAAAGAAGCTGGGATATGAATATAATTGCTACTTCCTTCTTGTGATCCCTAAAAACTAATATTTGATCCTGGAAGTAATCTACAGCCATTGTGGCTAATTGTTGTGGCCTGATTTAGCCAATACAAGCTCAGTAAAATAATCCAGATATTAATACCCCGCCCCCCAAGCTACGAGGGGTCCTTTTCAATCACGGTGTTCCCATACCCATCCCAGTACAGATAGAGCTGAAGAAATTCACAATTTAACAGTGTTTCTCAGTCTTGGCCACTTTAAGATGTGTGGACTTCAATTCCCAAAATTCCCCAGCCAGCCATGCTCATTAAGGAATTCTGGGAGTTGAAGTCCACATGTCTTAATAGAATAGAATTCTTTATTGGCCAAGTGTGATTGGACACACAAGGAATTTGTCTTTGGTGCATATGATCTCAGTGTACATAAGGAGTATAAAATACATTCATCAAGAATAAAATGATACAACACTTAGTGATAGCCACAGTTACTAATAAGCTATCAAATCGTATTAGGAAACAAAAACAATATAAATTTTAAATATACAAGCAACATGGTTATAATCACGTGGGAAGAGATAGATACTAGGAAGGATGAGAAGAATAATAGTAATACAGTCTTAGTAAACTATTTGACAGTGTTGTGGAAATTAGTTATTAAGCAGAGTGATGGCATTCGGGGGGAAACTGTCCTTGTGTCTAGTTGTTCTGATGTGCAGTGCCCTATAGCATCTTTTTGAGTTGAAACAATTTATGTCCAGGATTTGAGGGATTTGTAGATATTTTCTCAGACCTTTTTTTCCTACTTGTGCAGTATAGAGGTCCTCAATAGAAAGCAGATTGGTAGCAATTGGTTTTTTTTCCCTGCAGTTCTAATTATCCTCTAAAGTCTGCTTCTTGTTGGTTACAGATCCAGATAGTTATGGCGGTGCAGATGACAGACTCAATAATTCCTCTGAGGAAACACTGATAACAGTGCATTGCGGGTATTCTTTGATCAATCTTCTAGCAACTTTCTCCTATTTTCCTCTCTTGTATCTTCTTCTATTGTCCCCTCACCCCCAATATTCAGCTGGACCCAAAGAGTACTGTTCATCTCCCCACCCCCACCCCCCAAATATGTCTGCTTTGCAACTCCTTGCATTTCTCCCGACTTCGTGCTTACCACTCACATGTTGGCATTTCGAGCCTGACCACCGGAAACGAAGGAAATGCTTTGCAAATGACAAGCAGCTGCGGGGAGGGTTGGGCCCAGCCACAGGAAACATGAGGCCTCAAGATTGGGTGCATGACACCAGCCTGTCCCTTAGTCCAGGCACGGCTAGAAAATCCGTAGTGCAGGGCCACTCGGATGAAGCAGAAAACTTCCCATCTGTTGCAAAGCCCTTTCAAGGGTCATCAGGGCATTTGTGTGCCAGGTTAAATACAAAACCACACTGAAGAGAAGGTACAGCATTACGATGTGGCTGGAGGTCTGATTCCTGGTATCCCCAGCTGGCATTTTGATAGGATTAGAAAGCAGGCAATAAAAGGAGCATGGCTGATACCCAGAATAACTACCAGCTATTAGGGCAAACAATAGTGACCTGGCTGATTCAACTTTAGCCAAAATTAGCCTACCCCTGCCTGGGGCCTCCTAGCTTCTTCAGAACCACAGCTTCTGAATGCCAGAAATGGCTTCAACTGATCTGTCATACACTTTTTTTATATTAATTAATTAGAATTTTAACCCATCTTTATTACTTTACAAATAATAAAAGGCAGCGAACATATAGCCTCTTGCTATTTTCCTCACAACAACAACCCTGTGAGGTGGGTTGGGCTGAAAGAGAAAGACCGACCCAAAGTCACCCAGCTAGATTTCATTCCTCAGACAGAACTAGAACTCACATTGTCCTAGTGATTGTCCCAGACACCCAGCTGGCTTTAATGGCTAATGCAGATCTAGAACTGAGTCTTCCTGGTTTCTAGGTCAGTGCTGCCATCATTATAACAGTCTTCAGAGAAAGACAACTTCCTGTCTGCTTTGTTTCTCTTCGTGCTCCCCACCCAGGAGATAGATAGGTAGGTAGGTAGGTAGGTAGGTAGGTAGATGATAGATAGATAGATAGATAGATAGATAGATAGATAGATAGATAGATAGATAGATATAATTTTTGCTGATAAATAAATGAAAGGGAGACTTGTAAAGATTTATTTCAAGCTATCTAGCTCTCATCAGCTAGCCATACCCTTACTGCTCCTCCCTTATTGTGTGTGTGTGTGTGTGTGTATGTATATATGTGTATATATAAGTATGTGTGTATGTGTGTGTGTGTGTGTATCAGGGGTGGGTTTCAACCGGCTCGCGGCGGTCCCTGCGAACCAGTTGGTCGGCGAACCCGGAAGTAAGTAACTTCCGGGAACGGCGACTGGCCCACCCACCCACCCGCCCGCGCTCCTTACCCGGTTTTGACGAGTTCTGCGCTTACACGCATGCGCAGGACGCATACAGCGCCTGCGCGATCCTCCAGGAGCAGCTGGAGCATCGCACAGACGCTAGTACGCATGCGTGCGCCGCGCGCGTGCACGAGGATGCCGCCGGCCCCGTTCCAACCGAACCGGTTGGAACGGGGCGAGAAACCCACCCCTGGGGGGTGTGTGTGTGTGTGTGTGTGTGTGTATAAAATCAGCGAATAAATCTGTTTTACAACCAGTGTTGAGACATCTTTACACAGTTTCTCTCAAATATCCAGGCATAGTACTAGGAATGACAGGAATGACAATGAATCAGTGACAGTGAAGATGCCTTGATCACATTCCTGATAAAAAGCCACCCATCTAGCCAGTTATTTACAGAGCCAATAGGGGAAGCCGTAGAGCACTGGATGTTAGATTATGTTTAGCAGGTTAAAAAGGAGCAGAAATGTTTTTTTTTTTAAATAACAAAAGCTACCACATTTAGGGTTCCTTTTTAATGGCAACTCCTACGGCTAAGACTGCATACAAAGAAATCCCAGTTTTCCTTTTTTGATCAGCTGAAATGGAAACAAGATTACAAGATCTACCACTATGAGGAGGTGTCCATGGGGAGGAATCACATTAGTTGATCAAGATCACAATGGATGAGGAGCAATTGGTGCAACTGAGGGCCAGTTTGGGCAACATGGAAGGGTAATATAATGATTTCTGGTATGCATATAAGGGAAACAAGGAAAGGAAACCAAAGTCAAGAAGATTTGTAGAATGCTGAGCAAGATTCCAAAATATCCTGGCTTGCTTTGGGTCTAATATACCTTGACTCAGAATACCGTTACAAAGATAGTCGTCGACTTACAATTTACTGTGTTTAGTGAGAGTTTGACGGCACTGAAAAAAAGTGTTTCGTGACTGTTTTTCACACATAACCACCACTGCAGCAGCCCCATGGTCATGTGATCAAAATTCAGACACTTGGCAATTGACTCATATTTATGACGGTTGCTGTGTCCCCAGGGTCATGTGATCATCTTTTGCAACCTTCGGACAAGTCAGTGGGGAAGCCAGAATTACTTAATAACCGGGACCAACTTAACAGTTGCAGTTGATTCACTTAACTGTGGCAAAAAAAGGAATAAAATGGGGCAAAATTCACTTAGCAACTGTCTTTCTTAGAAAGAGAATTTTGGGACTAAATTATGGTAGTGCAGGTGCAGTGGTTAGAATGCAGTATTGCAGGCTAACCCTGCTGACTGCCAGCAGTTTCATCCTGGAGCAGTATATACTTATAAGAGCTATTGCTACGGTCATAAGATGAGACTTACCTGTAGTTCTTCTTCAGTGCAAGAAACCCCACCCTTGAGCAGTTCTAGTACTCCTTCCATGAACCAGGCAATGATAGCAAAGAGTCTGGTGGGAATAGGTTGTTGTTGTTGTTAGTTACGAAGTTGTGTCCAACCCATCGCAACCCCATGGACGACATTCCTCCAGGCCTTCCTCTCCTCTACCATCCTCTGGAGTCCATTTAAGCTCATGTCGACTGCTTCAGTGACTCCATCCAGCCACCTCATTATCTGTCGTCCCCTTCTTCTTTTGCCCTCAATCTTTCCCAGCATTAGGCTCTTCTCCCTTGAGTCCTTCCTTCTCATTAGTTGGGCAAAGTATTTAAGTTTCATCTTCAGCGTCTGGCCTTCTAAAGAGCAGTCAGGGTTGATCTCCTCTAGGACTGACTGCTTTGACAGCCTTGCAGTCCAAGGGACTCTCAGAAGTCTTCTCCAGCACCATAGTTCAAAGGCCTCAATTCTTTGGCGCTCAGCCTTTCTTATGGTCCAACCTTCACAGCCATACATTGCAACTGAAAAAACCATAGCCTTGACTACACGCAGTTTTGTTGGCAGGGTATCATACACAAAAGCATCCAAAACTAATTTGCTTTTAATTACAAGAAATATCAAACACATTTTGGTCACTGTACAAATAGTCTGATAGTAGGTTGATAGTTAAACACATCAAGAGGGGGAGCTGTATAGAGCTGTATAGACATTCTCTTACATAGCAATCCCATAAAATGAGCTATTACAAAATAATAAATGTAATGTACACAGAGCCATCTTGCTACATCAGTTGCAAGGATTATTTAAAAAATAAAAAGATCTAAGGATCTGTGGGGATCTAAGAAATAGGTTTCAGGATTAAATCTTGGACAGGAGGGTGAATTGTTTGGAAATGCATACAAATAGTAGAGAATAGCAAACAGGTAGGTGGTTTTATTCTCCCAAAGGAAAACTGGAGATAAGAGACCAGCCCCAATCTCATTTGCAGTCAATAACCAAACCTCATTAATGGAACAACTTTAAAATCATACCACAGAGATAAAACACACTCACCACCACAGGAGGAAAAAAAAAAGTGTCCAGTTTCCCCTATTTTAACATGGAGATAAGTAGAGGGGCAATTTGGGATTACAATATACATTGGGGCAGAGAGGCCTCCATATAACCTGGACTACAACATCTGTCATGCTTGCAGGTTGGAGAGTTTTGAACGCTGTAATATTCACTCCTCAAGAACCCACGTTTAACCCCCTGATGATACATGAGAGACATTTTTATTTCTTTTTATGTGAATTAGAAACCTCCTCCTCTTTTGAAGTATACTCACAATGCAGACATACTGCTTTAGGAATTGTAGCTTATATTTACGTGGGTAAAGTCACCACACAGTAAAGAAGAATCAAACAGTGGGATTGTAGCTTTGAAAGACACACTCATATCTTTACTCCCCCCCCTCTCCCCACCTCTTTGTCATCCCAATATTTTTATTTTGTCTTCTTCATAAACAGCATCACACTTCTATCATCTTGTTACTTTCAGGGAGTTGGTTGTTGAAAACCAGAATTCCAGAGCAGTCTCCTGCCATAAATTATACTTGACGCACTAACTATTTGGAGCAATAACTGGTAGTATATTGTGACTATCTGATGAAACACTCTTCAGAAAAGCTCCTGTTGGTAGTTGGCTGCAGTTGGAAGATATCTCCACCCATAATAAATCTGAGTATTGACTAACATTAATTTATGGGACTCTAGCTTCTGTTGAAACTGTCTGTACATTACTTCCTAGAAAACCCAACCGTTCTGTCCTCATACATTAAAACTCTCCTTATACCTCACATGGAGAATCCCAAATGATGGAGAACCCCCATTTCCTTAAGCTTCTCTGATACCCCCCCTATCCAAACCTACATTCTTCAGCTAAGAAACACAGGTAAGTGGCACTATATTCACTTTCAGTCTTGAAATTGCTTTGCTGGCACATGGGATCCAGCAAAACTAAACTAGAAAGCATGTTTCCCACCACAAAGCCAGGACAGCTTTCTAAGAAAGGATGTGTGATGCAAAAACATGGTCACAACTTGAACAGTCTTTCCTACTCTCCCATCCCCACTCGCCTGTCTCTTTTGCAAAAAAGCAGAGATGTCTGGTGCTATATGCGAGGTTTAATCCCAAAGGTGCTTTTTCAAGAGGCGACTGGATTTTGTTTTTCCTTGAAGACATCCAAGATAAAAAGCAAAACCTGCTCAAGGAAGAACAAAAAAAAGTCCAGTTGCCTCTTGAAAAAGCACTTTTGGGACAACAATGACCTGGTTGACTGAGACTCTCCATAGACTACTAAACGGTAAGTAACTGAGATCTACTGCAAAGATATTTATCTCTTTATGATCAGAAGGATGCATCTGGCTGTTTAATTGGCATGTGCTCTCAAAGCCAGACAAAGACATTGAGTTTTAAACAAAACAGAGTCTGCATGATTGCTCTCTGTGAAATTAATTATTTCTTCCTCCTTCCTTATATTAAAAACTACAACTCAGTAGCAACTTCTGGAGAAGTTCATTGGCTACATCCAGAGCTTCTGGGAGCCACCGGTTAGCTTAGTGTTTCTCAACATTAGCAGCTTTGAAATAGGTGGAAGTCAAATCCCAGAAGTGGATTTCAATTCCCATGTTGGCTGGGGAATTCTGGGAGCTGAAGTCCACTCATCTTAAAGATGCTAAGGTTAAGATCAATATCTCATCTTGTAGCAATGTCAATTGTAGTAATGTACTGAGCATCCTTATCTACTTTAATTCTGACATATTTAAACCTTGTCCCATTTAGGCAGAGAGGAGGGAGGTGGTAACACTCACTCTGGCAGTAAAAACAACTTATTCTTTTTTTGTAGCAGATAAATACTTCAGGTAAGGCCATATACATTGCAGTTCTATATACCTTTTCCATTGCAATAAATGAATCGGGAGTAAGAACACAAAAGCAGAAACACAGTGGAATCAAAAAAACATATAGACTAGATCTGTCTATAAGCAATCCCTAAGACATCATTTCCCAACCTTGGCTATTTTAAGATGTTGGCTGGGGAATTGTGGGGGTTGAAGTCCATACCTCTTAAAGTTGCCAAGATTAAGAAACATTGCCCTAAGGAGCCGATAGATCTAGACTAGGAACAGGAGGATGAATAAAGTTTAATGGGACAGGACCAAGGGGTACAGTAAAGGAAAGGCATTATTTCTATATATGTATTCTTGCATTTAGCACAAACAAATCTACAGCTGTACCACCACCTCTGCATATGTACAGAGAACAGGCAGATTTGTTTCCCAACTGTTTACCATTAACTTCCAAAAATGAGTTGACAATGTTCCCCGCAGGCCAGTTTAGGGAAGCCAAGATAGCTGTAACAGAATATCACTTTAAAAAGAATGTAAAAAAAAAATCTGATGGGCAAAAAGACAAGCTATTAATTTGAAGGATCTGGGATTATAAAAGTGTTGTTCAAAAATACGTTGGCCAGTATAAATCCCTCTCCAGTTATTGCCGCTTCCAGCCCATTGAATTTTATTAATTTAAAAGCACCTGATTTAAAAGGTTATCCAGTTCAAATTGGATAGAGATGCTATCTATGGATGCAACCTTGCCTTACCACCCAACCCCATCACAGCTTTAATGAAGAAAAAAAATGATGCATATTTTTTCCACACGAGCACTCCAAGTTTTGTCCTTCATAAATAAATCTGTTTAAAAAGTGACTAGCCAAAAGAGAGCGAAAAATAACACAGAATTGTTCCAGCTATCATATCTGTTGAAAACTTTGTCCTTTTTTGTACATGACTTTACTGACAAAAACAGATGCTTCTTTTATACAGGGTGCAAAAAACATTGAGGTGGGCCGCTGGCAGAAAATCCTGTCCCTTGTCAGAGGCAGCTAGGGTACATGGCTAATTGCAGGCCACTCATCTGTCTCTTCTAGTTATGAACCAAATATCTTTTCTTCATTCTTCATGCCATGAAAGGATCTTTATCCTTTTCATTGACTTCAAGAAAACGTGTCAAAGTTCTTCTGTCTTCCCTCTAATCCTGTTCTTTTCTTAACACAAGATCATCTCTTAAGAAGACATCTCACAATTGCTTGGATACACAATACTGCTTGGATATACAGATCCACAGGTTTAAGAGGAAAAAAAGTGAATGAATTCTGAAATGGAAGCTGTTGAGCTAGGTTGTGTTCATCCGTTGAAAAGGGACTGGTGGACAGAAGAAGGCTTCATACCTTTGAATGTCCCAACAGCACACTTGTTGGTACAAGAGACTGGCCACATAGTTGGAGATCATTAGAGAGTTTCCAAAATGGTATCATTCATTCTTAGTCTGTATTTTCAACCATGTGACTCTTGGTTAAGACTCTGTCCTCACATTCTCTCAGTCTGTTCTCTTAGGTGACCTTTCCTCAAAGCACATTCCAAGTTCATAGAGGGAAACCAACAGTGGGGGTTAGAGAGCTGGAATTCAAGATGGTTAAGTAAAAAAAATGATAAACATAAGAGCAGATGATGGACAGAGAGTTTCGTAACAGGCTCAGTGGTATGTCACTTAGATTCCAGATAGAGAGATGGGCTGAAGCCAAGACGTATTTTTCCAGTACAAAGAAGCTGCACTGTCCCAGGACTTGGAAGGAATACAAGAAGATGTGGGAAAGAACAAGGATTATTAAGCACCTTCTGGAACTTATTTTTCAGAAGTAGCATCATGGAATGTGCCATAGGATTCTGATTGGCGTTTTCCTGTTTCAACACCACAATAAGAAATCTGAAGGTAAAAAAAAGGCTTCTCTATGGGAAGAAGCAGGGATAAAATGGTGGATTACAAATAGTCATTTGCTGGCCTCATATGGCCAAAAGGCTGCCAGTTGCTGACTACTGCAGTAGTAGAGGCTGAAAGACTCTGCAAGAGCAGGCTGGCAGAAATTTAAGGGTGGGGAAAAGAAAGAGAAAAACCAAGATGTTCCTCCTCCTATAACCCAATCTCTTCATCTTGTTCATCTTCAAAACTGTAGCCCTGTCCCTCCTCTTCCTCCTCCTCCTCTTCCTCCTCCTCCTCTTCTTCTTCCTCTTGTTCTTTTTCATCTTCCTGCTGGGAGCATCCCAATGGGCTTAAGCTCTCATCTCTCAATACTTCCTGATCCTGCCCTTGAATATTGTCCCAATCTTTATCCATCACTCCCAGCACATCCTCCAAGATGGAAGGGCCCAAGTCCAGCTGGAAAGAGAGAAGGGATTCAGCGTGGTCCAGAGTGGGACTATCCAGGGAGAACTTCTCTTGCAGGTCCCAACCTTTTCCATTAGGGGGATTCCAGTCAGCCTTCTCTGGGCTCTGCAGTACCATGAAGCTGCCATCAGGGGTTGATGTTGTTGGACTCTGGACTACTCCATTCCCGCTCCCAGGAGGAGAGAGCAATTCAAAGCAACCAGAAACATCTCCAGGAGAACCAAGAGACCCAGGAGACACTGCTACATCGTGAGGCAACCCATTGGTTTTGGCACCCCCGTGGTTGCTGAGGAATGATGTGTCTCCAAAAGCATCGCCCCCACGGCCAATGTGCATCGTATGTCGAAAATCCCCCAAAGGGGCGCTAATCATGGCTCGATCCAGACGGGGCCTCTTCTTGGAATGAGAAACTGGAGACTGCTTGAGGATGGGCATCTGAAAAGAGAGGCATAAGATTAGGGTCTAAAGCGTTCCCACTGGAACCAGCACAAAGTCTGCCACAAAATCCCCTACTGACAACCTAGGCCCCACTTTTTGTGAGGCCCAGGAGAACAAAGGGGGCCTTCTGGGGATAAATAAAAGATTGCACATCCCAGTGCAAGCCAGGAGGCCGAAGTACGAAACCAAAGCATAAGCTGTTTGTTTATTTAAAACATTTATATAGCTGAAACATGAAACCAAAGCATGAGTTATTTACTTGTTTGTTTATTTGTTTAAAACATTTATATAGCTGCCTACCTTAAAGCCAATTCCGGGCGGCTCCCTATCAATTCCCATTGCATTAAGGCTATCATTTTTGCCCTAAATGAACACAATCCATTTTTAATCACACCATACATTAATTACTTTACCCATGGCAGGATGTTTGCTTTTAGTGCTAGTGTTAATTTGTGGCAGCCTTCCAGGTAGCAGTCCTTGGCTTCCCATATTTCACATTTTCCTTGACTCACATCTACTGTCCCTCCTTTCTAGCCAGCTCTGAGTTTATCTGTATCTTAGCTAACACTTTGGGCCCATGACTCATCACGAAATCTTCTCCCTTAATAAATTTGTTCGACTTGAAGGCAGCCAGGAGATTGTTGTGGTTTTCTTCTAAGAGAGATAGCACAGGGACCAATGATATGAAAGAATAATAATCTCAGAAGACAAGTTTTGAAAAGCAGTTACCCTGTCTGGATTTATTTTTTTTACGAGGTGCTAATTATGGTGACCATCATATTTTAGCTTCTCTGAGATAGACTAGACAAAAGAGAGAATCCTTCACACCAAGGTATTCTCTTGGTTTTGTTCAATCTACCGAATTCACACAAAATGTGCTAAATTTCACAACTTTTACAGGAACCGATCCGGCCTTACTTTCCTTTCAGTCTGAGGGGACAAAGGTTTCAGATTTTGTGGCAGGCAGAGCCTGGGATAAACGAAAGAGTTACGGGAATACTGCTCCCTCCTGACCCAGCTTAGGATATTTCACACCTACTGGCCACCCACATATAACTTATCCAACCAGTTCTTTGACTGAGGAACACTTAGGCTGCTTTGGAAGACTCAAGTTCCTGAAGAAGAGGAGCACGATCTGGAGGATAGAAGATTTTAAAGACGCCCAAGAGGAAAAAAACCCAAACTAGGTATCATTTCGTCAACAGAAGCAGAATTTAGCTTCTGTTATTCATAGCAGAATAGAGCATATTCAAGATATCACAGATCTTCTATAGCAGGGCTCCTCAAACTTGGCAATTTTAAGACTTGTGGTCTTCAACTTTCAGAATTCTCTGGTTGGAGAATTCTGGGAGTTATAGTCCACGAGTCTTAAAGTTGCCAGGTTTGAAGACTTCTGCTCTATAGGATCTATGTTTGAATTTACACAAGACCTAAGACATTATTTACTTAATTGTAGTTTATTAATCCACAATTACCCAGTTTTAACACATCAACCCATGGTTAGGAAACCCAAATAGCTGTGTTTGCTCAGAACACTAAACTGCAACCGTAACTTGTTGTATTAAACCAAACTAGGTCTATCCATGGGTAACATGAATGGATGCATTATCTAAGAAACAGGGAGTTTCTTTCTCTACAATGCTGTGAACACTGTGAATCCCAGCAGAAATATTGTTGGATACTTTGGTATGGAATTGGAGGTGTGGAAGGGAATGGCTGTTTAAAGCAAGAGAGAGTTTTACCTCCCTTGACTCAGATACAGGAAACCAGACTGCAAGGAAGATTCCCCCTCCTTCCTTTCGTGTTTGGATGCTTTCCCCCAAATATTGTCCTGATGGCATGGTTGGCCCTCCCCTACACGCAAGGTGGACCAGGCCTACAGATGCTGGAGTTTCCTGTCTCTCCTCGTACCTGCCCAACAGTGCAATGTTCTTGTCGGAGGTGTGATGAGCTAAGAGAGGTGATTCATGTTGAATGGGAATAATGGAGCTGCACTGGGGGTGGAAGGGAGACATTGTCTGGGCAAGTGTAAAGGAGGGAGGCAGAGGAGGGGAGGGGAGAGTCAAGCAAGGCTTCTCCTTCCTTCCCAAGATCAGAAAGTGCTGACAGGAGTGGAAAACGGCCTAAGAGTTGAGTCAGCTGTGGGTGGTAAATAACCCAGTGTAGGTATCGGGAGACAGGGGAAAAAAACACTCAGGAATCCTGGATTCCTTCATCTAATCTCCTGAACTTCATTGTTCCCTTTCTTTGGAATCTAGGAAGAAGCTCTCCGACTGGATTACGAATCCCTGTGATACCGATGCCAGTTTCAGGAGTTGGCGGAGGATGGGTGGGTGGGAGCCTTCTCCTTTGTGGATGAGAAGGGATGAGGAATAAAGGGCATTACAAGTAGTCCTTCAACTTACAACAGTTCATTTAGTGATCGTTCGAACTTACAATGGTACTAAAAAAAAAGTGACTAATGACCGTTTTTCACACGTACAACCATTGCAGCATTCCCACGTGATCAAAATTCAGACTCTTTAACAATCATATTTATGATGGTTGCACTGTCCCGGGGTCACACGATCAGCTTTTGTGACCTTAGGGTAAGCAAAGTCGATGGGGAAGCCAGATTTGCTTAACAACCATATTACTAACTTAACCACTGCAGTGATTTACTTAACAATGGTAGCAAGATAGATCATAAAATGGGTCACTTAGCAACAGAAATTTTGGGCTCAATTGTGGTCGTAATTCCTTTTTACTCTATTCCAGTGGTTCCCAACTTGCGCTCACACCCCATAGGGGAGCAATTTGAACCTTGTTTAAACCAAGTTAATGGCTTTTAGGCTTCTTCCACATGAGCAAAGTTCACTTTTTGAGTAAAGTAAAAATTATATGTCACAGGCGGCGGGACCAGGATTTTAGAGATGCTTAGGTGGGGCATGGCCAAAAAAAGGTTGGGAACCACTGCTCTATTCCTTTTTATTGGAAAGTATTAGAAGCACACAAGAAAAAAAACACCAATCCTCCAACAGTATCCAGAGTTAGTGAGAGGAAATCACCCTTCAAGGATGTCATTTCCTCATAGGGAATTTTTTTAGGAGTGCCCTCTAAGTATCCATGCGATCCAAAATGACCAAAGCAACACTCAGCATTACATCACAAGCTCTTACCCTTTCACACTCATGAGCAACTCCAAGATACGTGTATAAGGGGATAGTTTGCATTGCATCAGCCCAATGTTGCCTCTGGCTATTCTACCAAAGAGAACTACTTGTTAGTGGGCGCTATTAGCCGTTTGGTAGAAATAAAGCCAATTCTCGGGATTCAGTTCCATAAAAGTTATTTTAAATCAAACAGGAACAAAAGCATCTTACCTATCCAAAGCACTAACATTTTTGCTCAAGATTGCAAGGCAGCTGTGGAGGGCTGTTATACAAAAGATGCAACTGCCTTAAATAACTTTTTGGAACTAAACCCAAAAGGTGCATAGGCTGAAGACCTTTGACATAGCCTGCAGTGATCTGAAACCAGCCCAAATCAATGTTTCTCAATCTTGGCAACTTCAAGATGTGTGGTCTTCAGTTCCCAGAATTCCACTGCCAGCATTTCATGGCCTAAATCAACGATCCCCAATCTTTCCAGCTTGATGGCCTGGCGTGGTGCAGTGTGTGTGTGTGAGGGGGGAGGTCAGGGGTGGGTTCATGGCTGCTGCTACTGCCAGTTTTCTCAGGGATGTGCTGTGTGTGCTAAGCGCACATGCATATTACTAAAAAAACTTGCTTCTGTGCAAGATGGTGGTGTCTATGATGCCGCCAAGAGAACCAGTTCGGGGGCATGGCAGGCTGAGTTACTTCCTACTCAGCCAAACCAGTAGGAACCCACCTCTGGGCCAGGTGCATGCTCACGCATGAATTTCCGCTCAAGCGAGCGGGGGGCGCTTGTGCTCACACGTGAAGCTCTATTCTCACGAGCACCCTCCACTCACGTGAGTGGAACTTCACACACGAGTGCAAGTGCTCTCCGCTTCCGTGCATAGAATTTCTCTCCCTCGTGCTCGTCCACTCCTTGTGCAAGTGGAGCTTCAGGCGTACACAATTGCTCATTTTTCCCACAGTCCAGTTTCAAGCAGGCTGCGGGCCATTAGCGGGCCATGGTCAATGGTTTGGGGGGGCGGGCTGGCCTAAATGAAAAGACCTCATCAAGTCTTCAGCAGCACCATCATCCCATCTTCCTTGGTTCATGGACCATGCTACTCTTACTTTCTGCCATCCATCATCTCTCTTTGTAAAGTCCTTGAAACACGACCCTGGTTTCATGGATAATATTCGTCTCCCTGGTCCCATGGAGTCCCCAGAACTAATGGTAGGTTTTGTTGCCTTCTAGAAAGACAAAAGGAATGAGGCCAGCCTCACTTTTGGTTGCCTTACCTCTATGGAGGTGCCCACTTTGGTTTCCTAAATTGGGCACCTCCATAGAAAAAGTCTGCTGCCTGAGACCCATCAAATGTACCCTGTTTCCCTGAAAATAAGACCCCTCTGGATAATAAGCCCAATCGGGCTTTTGAACACATGCACTAAAATAAGCCCTCCCCTGAAAATAAGCCCTCCCCAAAAATATTACAGCAGCTGCCATGAGGTGACCACGCTCGCCGCCTCCTGTACCTCAAAAATAATAAGTCCTCCCTGAAAATAAGGCCAAGCACTTATTTCGGGGGTCAAAAGAAAATAAGACCCTGTCTTATTTTGGGGAAAACACGCTGGTTCCCTAGTCAATGGGATCCATTCCCTCTCTGCTGGGTCTGGTGAGATGGGCTGATGTAATTGGACAGAAGTGGTCCTCTGGCAATCTGGTCCCATGCCATGTAGGGCTTCAAAGGTCAAAACTATCACCTTGAACTGGACCCAGAAACAAACTTGGAAACCGGTGCAGCTCACAGAGCAGAAGGACAACATATGTTCCAGACAGACAAAAACAGGTAAAGTCCTCAACTTATGACCACAAATGATCCCAAGATTTCTGTTTCTAACTGAGACAGTTGTGAGCTTTGCCCCATTTTACAACTTTTCTTGCCATAGTTGTTACCCTGTTTCTCCTAAAATAAGACTTCCCTGGATAATAAACCACATCGGGCTTTTGAGCGCATGCGCTAAAATAAGCCCTTCCCAAAAATATTGCAACACAGCCATGAGGTGACCACGCTCGCCCCCTCCTGCACCTCAAAAATAATAAGACCTCCCCCAAAATAAGGCCAAGTGCTTATTACAGGTCAAAAGAAAATAAGACCCTGCCTTATTTTCGGGAAAACACATTAAGTGAATCATTGCACTTGTAAAATTACCGATAGTTATTAAACGAATAACGGCTTACCCATTCACTTTGTCTGAAGGTCACAAAAGGTTGGTTATATTACCCTGGGACACTATGACCGTCACAAATATGAACCAGTTGCCAAGTGTCTGAATTTTGATCATGACCGTGGGAATGCTGCAATGGTCATAAGTCACTTTTTTCAGCGCTGTTGTAACCTTGAATGGTCACTAAACGAACTGTTGTAAGTGGAGGACTTCCTGTAACACCTTGCGCCAGCTGAAACATTTTGCAGCAGCTGAAGCTTCCAGATACCCTTCAAGGGCCGCCTCATGTAGAGCACATTACAGTAGTCTAGCCAGGAGAACTTATTGGAGTTCTTCCACAATGGAATAATCGAGCATTGCAGGTAGTCCTTGACTTGCAACGATGTGCTTAGCAACTGTTTGAAATTCCAATGGCACTGGAAAAAGTGACTGATGATCAGTCCTACGTATGACTGTTGCAGCATCCCCAGAGTCATGTGATCAAAATCTGGGCGCTTGGCAACCCGGCAGGTATTTACAATGGTTGGAGAATCCTGGGATCATGTGATTGTCACTTTTAACCTTCCCAGCTGACTTCCGATAAGCAAAATCAACGAGGGGAGGGGGGAAATCGAGGAAGCTGGATTCGCTTAGTGACATGATTCGCTTAACAACTATAATAATTCATTTAACAACCATAGCAAAAAAGGTCATAAAATCAGTGTGCCTCATTGAACAACCACCAATTGGGAGACTGTGAACCGCGGGAAAGCATTTTTGCTTGCACAGTGCCTGCCTTGTGCTTCCATCGGCCGTTCTGCGCAGCAAATGTAAAAAATATACCATTGACTGAAAGACTCTATTCTTGTGGCTCAGGAAAGGTGGAGACCACTGAACACATTCTCCTTCAATGATCTTTTTATAGAGATAGTAGCCGATAACCCAGCGTTGCCCGGGTATTTATTTATAGGGGAGAAATGTCCAGACCAAACGTAACTTCCAATGTTTTTCTCCCTTACCAGAGGGAACCTCCTTATGGAATACTGTGAAGATGTTACCGTGGCAACTCCACGGCGCTGTACAGTAGAAGCCATTTTACAGCAGTGCAGTAGAATCCATTTAAAGGCAAACAGGCTGCATCTTAACACAACATAAACCCCTAGGGGTGTTAGGGGTGTCTTACCCGCCACAGTATTTGTTTCCAGGGAGTAAGTCATCTGTGTACCAAGTTTGGTTGAAATTGCTCGAGGTGTTCCAGAGTTATGCCGTAGATGATAGCTAGCTAGCTAGCTAGCTAGCTAGCTAGCTAGCTAGCTAGCTAGATAGATAGATAGATTCAGGGGGGATATCTCTTTTTATAGAGATACATCATAATCGATAGGTATCCTGGCCATTTCGGTACTACTTACCTCCAGTGGCTGCTTAAGGATGAACAAACTGTGACTGCAGCGCAGGAGGCTAGATTCCGTGCAACAGCTCTGGGAATTTGTCGGAAACATATACCTATTTTACACAATTAATGCAGCAAACCCTTTTGCATTACTACTCTTTTGCATTTTAATATTCAATTATTAAGGGCCTCACATTTAAGAATTGATATCATAATAGTTAGGCCATGCTGTGTTTTGCTGTGATTGAATGCCAAATTGTGATTATAATGTAGATTTTTATCTGTTATTTATTATTTTATTCTAGAATTTTTAACTGGGTACTCCTGGAGTGTTCTTAACATGTTCTGGTCTTTCACTGTAATAAACTTACTTGATTTGACACCTTGCTTAGCAACCAAATGTCTGGTCCCAATTCTGGTTGTAAGTGGAGGACTCGACTGTCAAATAGTTTCCTATGCAAGCCAAGAAAGAGATCAAAGCTTGCTTGGTTTCTGCTGAAATGTACGGTACAGGGACAACTTATTCTATGATGATTCCAATTTGGAAGCGGGCTCTCAAATGCAATCCTTTTAATCCAAGAGTCCTTGATTATCAGTTTAAGGGATAATTGGCCATAAAGTGACATAACTGCCCACTTAGGATGAGCTTAAGCCTTATGAATGGAAGGAGCAAAGAGGGAAAAAGAGGCAGAGGCAGAAATGTGTTCCTCTCCTAAGATGAAGTTTAAATCAAAATATCCCAAGGGGTAAGGAACGCTTCTTCCTTTTTAAAAATGAAAATAAATTAACTGTTTTTTTCTGGGAAATGCTCTAGCATCGAGACAAAGCAGTAGGGATGGGGTGAAGGAACTATCTTGAGAAAGCCATATGCATGTATTTGTGGGAAGCATGACATTCACATATCACCGGATAAACAAATTACCTTTAAGAATGAACTGCCCTTAAACCAGTGTTTCTAATTTAGGGCAATCTGGCTGGCTGGGGAATTCTGGGAGTCGAAAGTCCACACATTTTCAAGCTGTTAAGGTTGAGAAACTCCGGCCTAAGCTATTCATTGGATCAAACAAACTTTTATCAAATAAGTCTATTTTTCCTTCAAGTTTTTTTGCTTGAAGCTCCCTATGACCACTTAAGGGCTGCCCAAAGAGAGGATTTGTGCAGCTTGTGGACAATATACTTTCATTTGGTGGTGTGTTTTTTTTAAAAAGTTTTTCAGCAGAATCCCAGCCTTCAGGGATGGCACGTTGGCTGTCTACCACAAAAACACATCAAGAGGGCATGCAAAAATGTGAGGCGTGGAGCAGCTGAGAATCAGAACCACTGGATCTGACACGATCTTGGCATGATCCCAAGCGGGCTTATTCTAAAAAGTCTCTTGGGAAAATATATCTATTCCTTTCCCTTCCATCCTTCCCCTCTCTATCTGCGGATGACAGATATGGTTACTAGCCCCAGAGGACAATGACGGAATTTCCTTCAAAAAATTAACACAAATCCTTTGGAAATGCTTGTGCACAGCTGGGATTAAGGAAACAGTTAGGCGCTGGGCAGGGGGTGAGATCTGGTGGGATTGTCTAACTCTGATGGAGCAGAGAAACTACATTCTATGTGGGGAAGGGGCCCATATTCTGGATTTATCTAGAAAAGGAGCTAGATCCAGCAAGCAAGAAGCGGAGAATGAGTTAGGAGAATATATTCTGGGGTCCTTACAGAAAGAAGGGAAATTGGGCTAAAAAAACCCAAATTGGAATTTCAAGGGGAGAGTTGGTGGGCCAGGAGAAAAATCTAGGGAACCACAGAAGAAAGGATCTACAAGGAACAAAGGAGCATTTTATATCAGGGGTCCTCCAAGAATTAGGTCATTGAAGAGAGAACCTCAAAACAGTGGGGGTGGGGCGGTGGGGGAAGGGGGCAGAGTGGTGGTTGTGTTGAAAGTTTTGAGATGCCAGGAGGAATATCTCAAGAAACCGAGGCAGAGATATGTGGCTGGGGGTGGTCGTGGTGTCAATGTGGCTTAGCCACAGCCCCCTCTCTGTCTTGCTTTCAACCTGGCAGTGGTTTGATTTATGACTACTCACTTATTCCTTCCCCCCCAGACACACACATACACAGACAGACAGACAAGACTTTGTGCTACCACACCCCCAAGTTTCCTTTTGATCCTTGTGAGAGATTAAAGGTCAGTTCATCCCCTGCACTCCCCTCCTTTAGAGAAGAGGGCTATCCTGCTTTCCAATGCCTGCACTGGCCACCTGGTTAAGGTTAGCTGTTCTCCAGGTGAAATTGCTTTCTTTTTCAACTCTCCGGATTCCCGGGTCACATTCTGAAACTACAATCCTCTGCCTCACCTTCGTTTCCAGATCATCAGCTAGCCATATTAAATCACACTCTATAATGGGGGACTAATGAGTTCCAGTTCCTAGCTGGCTTATTTTACTACAGCCCAAGCTACAGTCAGAGTCGCCCCCCCCCCCCATCCCAGCCCCACCGCAACCTTAATTCCCTGCAGCCAGGAGAGATGTCAGATGGTTCAACACATGTCTTTTTCCAAATGCCCAGCCAGAGTTCCCCAGGCGCCGAAAGATAAGGGGGAGAAAAAGGCTTTTAAGTTAGCAAACTCACCTTTGCTAAAAAGAGCACGGCAACTGCCTTTTTCCCACACCTCAAGTGACTCACAGGAACGTCCCGACTCTCTTCCTGCTTTTGTAGTCGCCCCAATCCACTGCCTCCGCCAAGGGGCAGTGCCAAAGCAACCCACAAAAAAAACCAACCCACTCAATATCCTCCCAGCATTCAGAGTTGGATCCTGTTCCACTTTTGTCCAGCAATGTCCGGGAAGTTTGCTTCGAGTTTCTCAGAAATCCCCAGAAAATTTCTTTTTTTCCCCTTTCATTTGTCCACTTCTCTGGCTCTCTTTTTCTTTTTCCTCCTTCTTCACCAGCTTTCACTCCACCCCTTCTTAGGTGGCGCCCCAGAAAGTTATTTATTTATACCTGAACAAGAGAGAAAATATCGCAAATGTCAGAAACACCAATAAAATCCGAACTGCGCCACAGAGGATATTGTAAGAGAGAAACTGGGAAACAAAAGCCAAAACAAATATTATCCCCGGGCAGGAAATTTAAACGCATACCCACACATTAGGGGGAAAATAAACAGCCTCTAACTTTGTATAAAGTTCAGCACATTCCTGAATTCCGGAGTTTGGTTGGCATATTCAGAAACCCGGCTAAGAACCAAATGATAGATAATGCAGGGATGTGAAAGGAGCGTCTCTAAATGTTAGGCTTTGAAAAGTGAAGTGACACGTTCTGGGGTGTGTGACACACATACCACACACAGAGAGAGGGACTAGTTAGGCAAGGATGGCTGAACTAGCCTCACCTTCACCTTCACCTTCACTTTTTCTAAAGAAACTTGGAAGTTGTACGTGAAGAAAAAAAGCAGACACATGGAAACTGTGTTAGAACTGCCTTATTTTGAGGTACGGGCAGTCCTCGACTTACGACCACAATTGGGAATAGAATTTCCTTTCTAAAAAAAGCTGTTGTGAAGTGATTCACATTCAGTTTTACACTCAACCTCTTTGCCATGGTCGTTAAACCAATTGTTGCAGTTGTTAAGTGAATTGTGTGGTCGTTAAGCGAACCTAGCTTCCCTCACTGACTTTACTTGTTGGAAGCCAACTGGAAAAGTTGCAAATGGTGGATCATGTGACATCGGGATGCTGCACCTATTGTAAATACAGGCCTGTTGTCAATCACCCAAATTTTGACCCTGGGGATCATGTGATGGCTGTTGTGAGGGAGGAACAGTTCTAAGTCATTTTTTTTAATGATGTTACAACTTTGAATGGTTGTTAAATAAATGGCTTCATGTCAATGATTACCTGTACAAGTATATCCTTGAAGGAGATCAATAGTGTAGAACCACTAACACAGTCAGAATTTTAAGAATTGGCTGGCTGAGGGAACATATACTTTTACAGACAGAGCCAAGTTCCCTAGTCTTCTACAACTTATAAACTTACAACTTACAAACACACAACACATCTCCACTTTGTGTCCTTCTCTTTAACATTGATTCTGAAGATATGGCAGCACAAAAATTTGCATTGTTCTACATCTGCACCTTTCCCAGATAACTTTAGTTCTTTGGTCTGGTGGCAGTGGCAGTAAATTTGACAACTCTCCTTGTATAGATACTTTATATTTAAAATATTTCTTAATGTAAGAATATATTTTGAGGTGTTTTAAACACTTAAAGTAATAGAAGCTTCGTCAGGTTTTTTTTAAAAAAAGAAAAATGCTTGTATGAATGTACATGTATGCAAATTTGTACATAAATCACAGAGACAAAGAAATGTTTAAATCACCATTCCAATAAAATGCAATAAACACATTAATAAACAATACATGGCATGTTGTATAGATCAGCATTTAAAACATATCCTGGTTTAAATCCTGTTTTGCCAAGCAGAGACACATTCTGTTGATCAGCATGAAACATAATTCATGCTTTTTAAGCATCTCATGCATTTTAAGGAACACAATTGTGGTGAGCAATCCAAGATGGGGGGGAAAAAAGAGAAATGGCCATCAGTCATTAACTTTCAATGTGAAACTCTTCATAAATAAAAATCTACACCAGCAAGAAAAGCAGAGCATTTCCTTCTAACATGCCAGCCATTTTTTCAGAGTTGTTTAACAGGTTGTTTCAATCCAGGTTTCTATTATAGCTTTTTTATAATCTCATCATTAGCTGGCTTGAATTGTTACTTTTAGCAGAAAGGTGGACTAAGAAACCAAACATATACGGATAGAGGGTTTATGGCAACTGCATATAACACAGTGTACAGGTAGTCCTCGACTTAATTTAAGCCACAATTTAGGTTGTTAAGTGAGACATTTGCTAAGTGAGTTTTGCCCCATTTTATGACCTTTCTTGCATCAGTTGTTAAGTGAATTACTGCAGTTAAGTTAGTATGCCAGATGTTAAGTGAATCTGGCTTCCCCATTGACTTTGCTTGCCAGAAGGTTGCAATAGGCGATCTTATGACCTTGGGACACAGTAACAATCATAAATAGAAATCAGTTGCCAATCTGAATTTTGATCACATGATCATGGGGATGCAAAGGTTATAACTGTGGAAAACTTCGTTGGAACTTTGAATGCTTACTAAACAAACTGTTGTAAGTTGTATTGTATTGTATTGTATTGTATTGTATTATTTGTATGCCGCCCTTCTCCGGGAGGACTCAGGGCGGCGAACAATTCAAGGGGGAAAAAAAGGGGGAACATAAAAAGACAAAATACAAATAATAAAAGTAGACAACAGTCGCACAACCATACATGTTGAGAGGGGAGGGAACTCATCACCCCCAGGCCTGCCGGCAAAGCCAGGTTTTGACAGCTTTTCGGAAGGCCTGGAGAGAGGTGAGGGTCCGAATCCCTGTGGGGAGTTCATTCCAGTTCAAGTTGAAGACTACTTGCACTCTGCACATGTTTGAAGAACATTTCCTCGTTGCCTGAAGTAATCCTTGAATTGACCAGAACAGAAATAAAACCCTAATACAAATTTTTTTTGCTGTTGATATTTTGCCTCTGACCAAGAAGCTCATTTTTTTTTTCCTTTTGGAGAATGTGTGAAGAGACCCACAGATAAGTGAATCAGCCCAGACTTCAGAATATTATTCTTTTTTTTTTTTAATTGAGCAATTGACTCAAATCAGAGTTGACAAACATGGCTTCTGCATTCCAATGGATTGATGTAGTGTTGGAAAGATAGACAGAGGGTGAGATTAAGGAAAGGAAAAGACTAAAAGATGAATGGTTTGAGAGAATGATTGCTCGGAAGATTAGTTATGTTTTTTTTTTTAAAAAAAATGGGAAGGCAGATCTGGGTTGGTGTGTTGGAACCCAGGGGTGAGAGAGGTTAGTGCAAATAGCCATAAATCTCAAAGAGTGGATGATTTTTTTATCTCTGTTTGTGAACATCAGGTTCAAAGCTTATATTTTAGAGTGGACAAAACAAGAAATGGGTAAAGACATCAAAGGATGAGCAAGAGACAGCTATGGGTCTCTGTAGACCACATTCTCCCCCCCCCCCCATCTCAGCATCTTTCTTCTTTATCTTTATTTAATCTTTAGGTCTTTATTTAGTTATAGCAACAACAAAAATATTCAGAGAAGACGGTCTTTGTTTCTCCATACTCAGGTTGGCTTCTAGCAAGCAGGAATTTGGGGGGGGGGGGGGTTTTAACCCTTTAGTCATCTTAACTGGCATACTTGATCACAATCCTTCCTACTTTATTGCATGTCTAAATTGTAACTTTTTTCCTGTGTTATTAGCCCTATAAAAATGGATAGCTTTATGCAATTGGAAGAGTTAAACCTATGACAAAAAAAACTATGGTTAGCCTAATGCAGGGGTAGGAATATATCGCCTTGGGATACTTCCTCTGGGCACCTTTGAGCTCTGCTTAACATGAATTTCCTTTCATTTTAAAGGAAACCGCAAGGCAGTAGAACAAATGTCCTGTTTTTAATATCTTAATTTCTTAATGAGATGACCTTGGGCCTCAAATATCTCTACAGAGTATAAAAAGTTGTAATCCCAGTTGGTTATTTTGAGATGCTGCTCAAAGAAGAAGAGAAAAACATTGAAGGGGGATTGAACATCTTGGAAGGGTGGGGTAAGGAAAATGAATTAAAACTATTTCTCTTTTGGGGGGGAATGTCAGGATTGCCCATGTTTAGGATTTTATTTTGATTAATACCCTACCTTTATTATTTTTACAAATAATTCAAGGCCTAAATCATGGGAACGAATCCAGTACTCTTTTCTCCTCCTATTTCCCCCACAACAACAACCTTGTGAGGTGAGATGAAGCTAAGGTGAGACTTGAATGTATGGTCTCATACTTTCTAACCTGGTGCCTTAATCACTAGATCAGAGATGGGCATTCAGGGAGTTGAAGTCCACAGTCCTAAAGTTGCCATAGTTGAGAACCCAGATTGTTGTTGGGGGCAATATGCTGACTCTGTAAACCGCTTAGAGAGGGCTGAAAGCCCTATGAAGCGGTATATAAGTCTAACTGCTATTGCTATTGCTTACCTAGCTGCATTAGACCAAACTGGCTGTCAGTTAGCATAATACTTATTTAATCAGTAAGAAAACCCCATTTCTGTGAGTGTATCTTGTCACATAACAGACTTTTTAAAAAGCCATCAAGAAAGCATACAGAGATTGGCAAAACACCAGTTCAAATCCCAAGTGAGGATCACCTTTACAGCAAGGGATGCTGGAAACTGTGGTTCAGAAACCCCTAACTAAGCTTCAGGTGGCCCTACAGTCCTCAGTTATGGGCTCATACAACCATACAGTGACGGTCCTTAACACAGCCTTCTGGAGTAATTTTAGGCTCAAGGAACAGAATGGTGAATTCAGGTTAAACCCATCAGTTATTTTCTTAAGAGTCCTATATTGTTCTGATCAGACTAAAGGAAAAAAAATGGAAGCTATCTCATCCAAGCATGATAGTAGTAGTGTATCATATTAAAAACGTGAAATGTTTCTCAAGTCAAGAGGAGGAACAGTTATCATGGAATAAATGTGAACATGTTTAAAAATGAGCAAAA
This sequence comes from Thamnophis elegans, assembly GCF_009769535.1. NCBI lineage: Eukaryota > Metazoa > Chordata > Lepidosauria > Squamata > Natricidae > Thamnophis > Thamnophis elegans. The sequence continues at coordinate 118,617,472 of NC_045558.1, forward strand.
TATGGGACCCTTGGAGGATGGTGAGAAAAATAGAGTATTGATTTATCAACTATAGGGGGAAATGAACCATATGATTAATAGTTTTTTTTAATTGGAAAGCTGTTTCTACTTTTTTATGCCTTCAGGCACTGGCAAATGGGTGCCCTTGAGATGTTCTGGAGTTTTAGATGTACCAGCCCTATCTAGCCAACAGCCAGATATTGAGAAAGTACAAGCGAAAACAATCAGATTCCTCCAGGTTGCCTATCATGAATTAAAAATAGCTCACCCCCCCAAAAAGAAATACCATATCAATGATATGCTAAAAATCCCCTGTGGTTTCCCCCCCCCATAAAGCCATTCCATTGCATACTGCTACTTAACAGCATCTGAACTTTGATTTTGCTATTGTGTGAAAGGTTTACATACAGAGATGCATCAGACACAGACTTTAAACTTTAGCAACTTTAAGACCTGTAGATTTCAACTCCAGAATTCCCCAACCAACAATGCTGGCTGAGAAATTCTGGGAGCTGAAGTTCATAGGTTTGAAAAGTTGCTAAAGTTGCTAAAGTTGAATATCCCTGCTTTAATTAGAGTCAAATGGGATAGGCTTCCCCCGTCTAGAGCATTCCAGATAGCGAAGCTGCAAATCCAACAAAGCCTGGGTGATAGAATAGAATAGAGTAGAATAGAGTAGAATAGAGTAGAATAGAATAGAATTCTTTATTGGCCAAGTGTGATTGGACACCCAAGGAATTTGTCTTCTCTCAGTGTACGTAAAGAAAAATAAAATAGAATACGTTCATCAAGAATCATAAGATACAACACTTAGTGATGGATATTAGATTTAGAACATTTACCGTAGTATACAACCCTTAGTAATATAACACTTATTAAAAATTAATTAATTTTAATTATTAAATTATTAAGATATGAACACTTAGAATACAACACTTAGTGATAGATGTTAGACTTAGAACATTTAGTATACAACCCTTAGTAATATAACACTTATTAAATTAATTAATTAATTAATTTTAATTATTAAATTATTAAGATATGAACACTTAGTATACAACACTTAGTGATAGATGTTAGACTTAGAATAATTTTATTGTCACTTTGAATGTACACTAACCGCCATACATTAAAACGAAATTTCATTGCATATAGCTCTCCTTTGAGGTTTAGAGCAGTGACACCATCCCCCCCCCCCCAACCTTTTGGGCACCAGGGACTAGTTCCATGGAGAGAGGCTTTTCCCATAGACTGGAGGGGGAATGGTTCCATGTGCTGCCTGCATCCTTCGGATGGGGCTTTGCTTGTTTGTGCGGTCCAATTTATGGCCTGCTGTGGCTTGGGCTCAGTCTACCGATTGGGGTTAGGGACCCCTGGTTTAGGGGCTACCAGGTTTGGCAAGGGTGAAATAATGAGGTCTCCGGCATAGGCCAGTAAGACAAAGGTTTTAAAGTTTTGTCCATAAATAATGGTGTCAAATTTGGTTTCCTGATGTTTAAACAAGGAGTCCAACATTCTTTGGAAAAGGAACTGAATCTGATAGGTGGAAACTCAGGACCACTTCACTGACATCTGTCAAAGATATTACTTTTGAGTAAGAAAGCATGCAAAACCTGTGATTATAATGTCTTTGCAGATGCAGAAGCTGAAATAGTCCTCGACTTATGACCACAGTTGGGACCAAAATCTCTGTGGCTAAACAAAGAGGTTATTAAAGAGTCATGCCTAATTTTACGACTTTTTCATCCATGGTTGTTAAGCAAATCACTGCAGTTGTTAAGTGAATCACATGGTCGTTAAGCAATTCTGGCTCTCTTATTGACTTTGCTTGTTGGAAGGCTACTTGGAAGGTCCCAAGTGGCAGTCACCTGACCCTGGGATGCTGTAATGTCATATTTGTGTTGCCAAGCATCCCAATTTTAATCATGTGACCATGGGGCTGTTGTAATGGGCGTAAGTGCAATGACCAGTTGTGAGGCACTTTTTTCAGTACTATTGTAACCTCGGATGGTCACTAAACTAATGGTTATATGTCAAGGACAAGGGGTAGTTTTGATTTATTAGGCAAAACAGCCTATTCACCAAATCTATAATACAGAATCATCCTAAACTCATTTTGAGGTGCAGGGTCATAATGAGCTTGTTAGCTGCAGTTGCAAGTACAGGATAATAGGAATTCAAAATCTACAGAAGCGCTACAGGTAGTCCTTGACTTATGATCACAATTCAGCCCAAACTTTATGTTGCTAAGCGACACATTTATTAAGTGAGTTTTGCCCCATTTTACCACCTTTCTTGCTGCTTGCAGTCGTTAAGTGAATCACTGCAATTGTTAAGTTAGTAGCACGGTTGTTAAATGAATCAGGCTTCCTCCTTTGACTTTGCTTGTCAGAAATTGAAAAAGGAGATCACATGGCTGCAGAACATTGCAACCGTCATAAATATGGGTCAGGTGCCAAGTACCTGAATTCTGAACACGTGGCTATGGAAATGCTGCAATGGTCGTAAAGTGTGAAAAATTGTCATTAAGTCACTTTTTTCAGTGCCGTTGAAACTTTGAACGATCACTGAAAGAACTGTTATAAGTCGAGGACTACCTGTACCTGTCCTTGTAAATATGCAAGAAAGCTATGGGCCATCTAGTTTCCATCTACATACACAGAGGAGATCACAGATATTGCATTGGATGTTCCACATACCAAAATGATTGGGCAAACCCCCCCCCCCCCCAGAAATATTATCATATAAAATCAAGCGCAGAATTTCATCCAATAGATCCTGGAATTGGATCATTTCAGAATGAACTGAGAAAATAGAGCCAGGCAGAATTTCCTTCTAGGCAACTACCATAACTCAGCCAACATTATTTTTAGATGTTATCCCTCCTACACTAGAGAAACCATTTGCTGTGGCAAGCAAAGTGATAAACAGGTTTTCAAATGTTACTGCTCTTGGTTTGTGCCAAAGTTTAATGTCCTGTTTCTTTTTCCCTGCTGGGGTGATAAACAGCAACACTTTTCCGAAAGTGGTTTGGCATCTCTAACTAAAAGATAAAGGCTGAACTTGGGTGAGCTGAAGATTTTCTCCTAAAATGTTCTGCCTATGACATTGGTCGTAAGCCAGGGTGCGAATCTGGTTGAGTAGTCAGAACATTGAAATTCAGCTCCACACTCCGTGCAGTTTACAAAGCATGCCCTGGGATGGCCTTTTAATAAGCAGCAAACAACATGCCCTGTTTGACCATGTTACTTTTGAGAATTCAATTTCACTTAGACCCAATTACTCCATCCAAAAACATGAGAAGACTATGCCAGAGTTCGCAAAGATGAGAGCATATCCTTGCTATCCCTTTTGATATACAAGTTGTCCTTTACTTATAATCACAATTAGCACCAGAATTTCCATTGTTAAGCCAGGTGGTTGTTAAGTGAGTCATGTCCAGTTTTACAACCTTTTTGCCATCATTGTTAAGTGAATCACTGCAATTGTTAAATGAATTCTGTGCTTCAGCTTAACCTGCTGACTTGTCAGAAACCAGCTGAAAAAGTTGCGAATGACAATCTCATGATTTGGGAAACTGCAATCACCATAAATACATGCCAGTTGTTAAGTGCTCAAGTGACTGTGGGGATGCTGCAATGGTCATTGTAACTTGGTTGTAACTTGAGGTCTACCTGTAAGTCAGCAGTTATTAGAATACGTTGTTCTCAACTTACCAACACTTGTTTAGTGACCAACCGAAGTTACAACAGGGTTGAAAAGTGAGTTATGACCATTTTTCACATTTATGACCATTGCAGACCATTGCACACTTATGACTATGAGGACTGGTCACAAATCACTTTTTACAGTGCTGTTGTAACTTCAAATGATTGCTCAACAAATGGTTGTAACTTGAGATCTACCTGTAAGTCAGCAGTTATTAGAATACGTTGTTCTCAACTTACCAACACTTGTTTAGTGACCAACCAAAGTTACAACAGGGTTGAAAAGTGAGTTATGACCATTTTTCACACTTATGACCATTGCAGCACTTCCATGGTTACATGATCAAAATTTGAATGTTTGGCAATTGGCATGTATTTATGACTGTTCCTGTGTCATGGAGTCATGTGAATCCCTTTTGCAACCTTATGACAAGCAATGTCAAAGGGGAAGCCAGATTCACTTAACAACCATGTTACTAACTTAATGGAAGTGATTGACTTAACAACTGTGGCAAGAAAGGTCATAAAATTTGGCAAAAGCAACAGAAACTTTGTGTTCAATTGTGGTCATAAGTCGAGGACTTTCTATAGTTAAATAGAACTTCCCTATACAGGAGAAGTAGTTCTTCAAATACAGGTTCAACTGAGAAATTGCCACTGTGACCAGCTCTACCTATTGACTTTTTGCCTCATGACAATTCTGGCTGCTGAAAGCAGTTGGCCTAACTATAACAATCAGCAATACTTTGTTTATTTCTTTAACAAACTTATATTCCACCTTCCCTTTAGGACAGTGTTTCTAAACCTTGGCAACTTGAAACACTGCTTTAGGAGCTCAAGGTGAGTTACTTAGTGTCCTCAGTGCTTTCTTCCACTTTTCCCCTCATAACAACCCTGTGAGGTAGGTCAGGCTAGAGGAAAAAAAAAGACGCTAAAAAGCAAGACTGACAGTTTTAACATGTACAAGACTAGTGTGCCTAGCATGGCTAATCCACTTTTCATGTGAAAGTGACCTAACAGACAGCAGCAACATTAAAACAGAGAGAGGGGGGGGGAATCAATTCCTTATGCAAGAAGGGGAAAAAATGAATCACGTGGTGCTGTTCAATCAAAGAACCCAATTTATATAACATGCAGGAGATCCATGGTGCCCTGCCCCCTCCCACTGCCCTAGAGATCAGGAACATGCTTCAAACATGCCTCCTACTCATGTGATCTTGAAAGGTGCGGCTGGGAGTATAGACCTCAGCCCAAATAGGGCAGGTTTTGCCTGGGGACACAGGCTAACCTTGCTTCATGCAGCTCAAGGATGCCACATTGTTACTAAAGTTCACTAGAAAATCCACAATTCTGCACCCCAATAATTCTGTAAACCCAGCGGCTGAGCTGCCCTGAGTTTCTAATCTCTTGGATAACCCCAAACATCAAATAAACGCAGAAACATTCTTCCCCACCTTCTACCTAAAGTAACCACTGGTTCCCAAATGCTCTGAGCCCTAATTCGTTTCCGCCCCCCACTTATTTTTCCAGTGTTTCCTCCCAGTCCTGCCCCAACCCAATGCCGCTAAAAAAAACAAACCCGCCACAATATGGTACAATGCACAAGGAGCAAGATACATCTTCGTCCTCGCTTATTAACCTCGAGCCTGGGTGGACTACAGCTCCCACCATCCTTACCCAGCAGGGCTAAGACTATGGGGAAGAAAGGCGATTTGATCTAACACACCTTTAGAAGGAAAAAAGGAGGACTGGTCGGGAACATGCCCAGGAGATTGGGGGTGAGGGGGAGGCTCTGGCGTCCCTGCAGTTTTACGCCCTCCACCCTTTGTTTCGCCGTCATTGTACGCCTCCTGCCATTCCTTTTGGATTGATTCGATTCATCGCTTGGCATTTGCATTGCTCACTCCGGTGGCCCACAGTTCATCACCCCACGTATTGAGATGCCACATTTCTCCACCGCTAGCCCTCCCAGCCCCACCCCACCTGGATCTAACCTCTCCCTCTGAGGTGGACACAGCCAAAGCGGCAAAACCATGGGATTCCTGCAGCTCGACGCCTTTCCCAGGGAAAAAAAACCCCACAATTTCAGTTACCCGCTGGAACTCTCTGTTAAGCTCCACTCCCTTCTGCCACGAATCGCAGACACGGGGTGTCTTTTGTTCGGCTGCGAATCCACTAGTCCGCGCTGCCCCACGTGAAGGGATCCTTCGGGCTGCGCCGCTCCCCTCTCCGCAATCACCTTGAAGCGATCCCACACCGTTTCTAATCCACTGTAAACCACACGTCCCCTTCCAGCGAACCCAAGAATCCCGTTAATCTGTTGAGATCCCAGGAAGGTTTTTCTTTCTTTCCGAGCCCAGGACTTCCTGATCTCTTGCTCTGCTTCTTATTATTCCCTTTCCCTCCCCACCGCCCCAAACCGGAGCAATAATCCCAGTGTTTTATACCGGGGACGCGCTCTTACCTGGAGCGTCACTCCCAGCCTCTGATCCGGCTTACCGCCTTCCAAGCAGGCAGCTCCGGCAAGCTAGCGGTTAAAAGGGAGGGGTGTGTCTCGCAAGACACGCCCACTTTCCCGGGGTTTTTGCCCTAGCTGTCTTTTTTCTTAAAGGAGCACCCCCCCCCCCCCAATCCCATCCCAGGTCGAGATTTGGGCAAGTAATTGCAAGCGCTGGAGGCGATCAACAAACAAACAAACGGTTGGGAAATGGAAAGGGGGCTGCCGGGAGAGAAACGCTTTCTAGGAGACCCAGAGGAAGAATGTAGATCGTGGAGAGGAGGAGGAAGAGGAGGAGGAGGAGGCAGAAGGGAAAGCGCATTGCTGAGAAAGGGACTCTCGCTCTATCCCCGCCCCCCTCCCGCCCATCCCAAGGTTTACCCAGCCCGAGGATGGAATTTCCTGAAAGTTTCTTTCCCAGGGAGAATAATTAGTTCCAGATGGAAGGGGGGAAAGGGGGAGGAAAAGCAGGAGGATTGTTGGAATATAGTAAAGCTCAGGAGAAGGAGGCTAGAAGGTATGGAGGGTCCGCCTTTCTCAAACCTGGCGCCCTCCAGATGGGAGGATTTCAGTTTGTCTGATCACCTCCCCGGTCGACACGCTTTCTGCTTTGGGAAACCAGAGAAGGGCGGGCAAGAGAGCGCAGGACATAACGCGGGCGAGTGTCTGGTGGGTAGGCACCAGGCGACTGAATGACTGAGCGAGCGGAGAAGGAGGCACCTTCGCACGTACAGAGCAAAAGCAAGCTTGTTCTAAGCACGTTCGATAAAGCTTGGTCACGTCTGTTTCTTTCCAACGCGTGTGAATGAAGAGCAGGCAGGCGGGAGAACAAGGGTCTTGCGTTCAGGTGACGCGAGGCTTCAGGGCATTCCCCACCAGCTGGGTCTAAGAATTAGAAACAGCCAAAATGCAGCCTAACGCACCGCTCACTTCCCGGGTCTAGGAGTTTTGGGGAGGGGGTGACTCGGGAACAGCCTCCTGCTCCTACCTCTCCAATGCGAGCGCGTCCAGATTCTGCTACTGATGCCTTCCCACGGGCTGGGGAGTAGGTGGGAACGGCGATGGGGTATTTGCAATTGGGGGCCTCCCTGATGAAGCCTTTTTTGGGGAGATCGTATTTTCCGGGGAAAATCTCTTGGGAATTCCCCAGGAACAACGGAGCTATGGCTGAGTGGGGTCGATCAGATTTCTTTTTTCCATGTTCCCCTGCTTTATCCCCCTCTTTTTCTCCCATTGCTTTACATATAATTTTTTTCTCTTTATCATTTTTTACTTTTTCTCCCCCATTCTTTTCTTCTTGTTTTTTCTCTTTTCCATTTTTCTCTTGTTTTTCTTTCTTTTCTTCTCTTTCTTTTTTCGATGTTCCCATTTTTTTTATTTTTCCCGTTGTTTTCCAGGAAACAAAATATCACAATCCAGCAAAAGTTGAAAAATAAAAAAGCACCCCCATAATAAAGTAAGTAATGAGGAAAATATACAAATACAATATTAACCCTAAATGGGTCAATGAATAAAGTCCATCATTTTTTTTGTAAGCCGCCCAGAGTCCTTCGGGATTGGGCGGCATATAAATTTTATAAATAAATAAATAATAAATTGTAAGTGATATGACATCTTACATAAGAAGATTGCAGATAGTCTTTGACTTATGACCATTTGATTTGTGACCATTCAAAGTTATCATGGCGCTGAAAAAAGTGACTTGCAACCAGTCCTTGAATTTATGACTGCCACAGTATCCCCATAGTCACATGACAAAAAAACTGGTCCTTTGGTAACTGGCATGTGCATATGACACTTGCCGTGTCCAAGGATCATGTGGTCACCATTTGCTACCTTCTCAACAGGCTTTTGACAAGCGAAATCAGATTAATAACTGCATGATTCACTTGATATCAATGGTAAAAATCTTAAAATTGGGTGTCATGTCAATGAGCATCTTGCTTGCCAACAGAAATTCTGGTTCCAATTGTGATTGAAAGCTGAGAGCCACCTGTGTAATAATAAAAAGTGTATTACACACACACACACACACACAAGCAAAATTCCCTCATTCATCACAAAATCTCCAGAACAGTAAAGCCTACAAACTTGAAATTTGGCATGTATGTTCCTCTTGGTTTCTAGGTACTCGCTAAGAAAAGATTTTTTGAAATGAAGATCAGATCATTAGTATTTCATATGCAGTATATTCATATACAATATATTAACACTCTCTGATGCTAAGGAGTTAGATGTTCTATTCTAGTGTTTCTCAACCTTGGCAATTTGAAGATGTCTGGACTTCAACTCCCAGAATTCCCCAGCCAGCGAATGCTGGCTGGGGAATTCTGGGAGTTGAAGTCCGGACATCTTCAAGTTGCCAAGGTTGAGAAACACTGTTCTATTCCCTCTCCCCACCTGAAACTTTCCAACTGCCAGTTGCCTCACATTCCATTACCTCAGTTCAGACTGGCAGATGTTCCATTCCTTCACTCAGGAGCGGTCTGGGACTCCTTACAGTACTAAACGTCGGGAGCTCACCAAAATGTATCTGCCTTCCGCGTATGGAACTGCTTCCGGATTCAAGGCGTCAGGAGCAATATTCCCTTATGTGTTTCAGTCACCGACCATCACTAAGCCAATGGATTGTGAACCAAATTTCTCCTGCAAGTGTCCCAGCCCCAACTCACTTCTTGCACTGACCTCAGTGAAGATGAATTTGTTCCTTCTACTGTAACATCAGTTAAAGGGAAAAGACTGTCTTTCTGCTGCCAGGAAGTACAACGGATGCTTCAAATTGACTTCTTTTGGATCCAGAGAGGTGAAGGGGGGGAATTTTTATGCCAACATTCAAAGTGCAGGGGCAGGCCTACCACAGGATAGGGAGTATCATGGCATGGCATCAGCAGCAACCTTCATTTCTACAGATATACTTTGTTGGTGATGATGACAATGATGTCAAGACCATGGGGATGCTACTATGGTCGTAAGTGTGAAAAATGGTCATGTAGCAAAGCACGAATATCCAGCTAGTAACTAATATATTTGTAAAACAGACTGATACATTTTCACATCAGCCAAACTTGTTTGATGAGCTGCATCTTCATCATTACGAGGTTATGTACTAATGCTGCAGTATCCTTTCTAATAAAGTTATCTAGAATGTCAATGTGAACTTTCAGAAGGTAAAACCATCAGATCAGAATGAATTTTCCCAGCAATTACAAGTACAGTGAAAACAACAGTAGTGTTGGGGCATACCATGTAATATTAACACCACTGAGAGGTTCCAGTAGGACAACTTCAGTCTTCTGTATTTCTCACTCCTATGACAACTGGGAGAAACTCAGTCAGGAAAACTTTGAGGAAATGTTTAATATCTCTCTCTCTCTCTCCTTCTCTTTCTCTTTCTCTTTCTCTTTCTTTTTGGTACCAGCTCTACAGTAGAACTAATTGTCCGGATCTGTATTTCTCAATCTTAGCAACTTTAAGGTAAATGAGCTTCAGATGTCCCCAGTCGGCATGTAGAATTTTGGTTGTTGAAGTCTACATACCTTAAAGTTGCCAGGGTTGAAAAACCCTTTTCATAATTTAATTTGCTACTCTAAATTCTATTAAAAATCTAGTGTCAGTTTGATTGTTTGCAATCTTCGACTGGGTTAAACAGTGCCCCCAAGGGCAACAGTTTTTGAATCAGCATACCTCAAATGGGCTAATTTAAAGAATGCGTCCAAAATCTGAATCTGCGGGATTAAAATTTGACAAAAAGGTGGTGGCTTCAGTACCGCTACGTGATTTCAGTCGTGTGATCATCATTTCCAATATGCCCTGTCAGTTTCTTACAAGGAAAGTAACTGAGAAAGCCAACAGGAAATCAGAAGTCACTCCCACTACCATTGTCCCATGGCCATCTCCTTCTTTCTTTGGTAAGGAAATAACTTTGAAACAATGACTCAACCTATCACAGGTTGTCTACTCCTTTTTATAACAAGAAATAAACTGCATTCTTTTTGCAACCCAAACTACTACAAAGCAAGGAAATAATTCTTCCCCTGTGCCAACATTGCTGTTTGTTCAGGGATGAATGCAAATCAGAGTCCCTCCTTTGGCAAATAGAAATTTAAGTCATCTCTCTTCTTATCAGAGGTCATCACCGCATACAGTAGAAACAACATCCATAGATTAATTTCTGTTTGTCTGAGTGAGTATGCGCTACCCAATCAATTTCCATAAGAGCCCTCCTGGAGCCAGTAAGGATAGGAAAATTCCTGCCTCCTTGAGGAATGTTACTCAAAATTTTATAGACGTCTGAGACATAGTCTCTTGGCTAATTGTTGGCATTTCAAATACTGTTATCCTCATCTCATGATTTTGGTTGTCTTTTAAAAAAAACTTCAAACCTTTCCAACTCTGTATCAGATTTTGAATGTTGAATCAAAATGAAACCTGTAGATTTTGTGAAATGACTATTTTACTAAAGGCTTGAATTCAGTTCTATACAGCTTGTTCACTTATGGTCAAATCCTGCTGCATTCAGTGGGTTCCCTCTCCTGCAACTCAAGAAGTAAAAGTGCAACCTCACAGTGTAATTGAAGTGCAGCCTTTTCTGCATGTATTTGACAAAACCCTTAATCTTTATGGGCCTGTTAGATATTTAGGTACCAGTAGATGCTCTGTGACTGTGCTGTAATACCATAAATTCACCCAAAAATTTATTAGTCTAGAAATTCTTAGTTGACTCTAACTCAACATTATTTTTGAACTTATTAATCTGAATGGGCATGGTGATGTTGATTTATCAGACTGCCATAGCCTGTTGTTATTTAGTTATTTATTACATTTATATAGTATATAGCTGCCCATCTCATGCATATGACTTCAAATGGCATACACATTTAAAAGACAATCAACAAAATTCAAACACAATTGTTAAAAACAGTTTTTTAAAAAAAAAACCCCACTTATAACAAAAAGAAATGCATTCTAAACTTGTACTGTATATGTTATATTGTCTTCCAATAGTTGAGAATTGTTAACTGTTTAGTTCTTTTATCAATTGCCTTTTCTAATATTGTCTGTCTGTCTGTCTGTCTGTCTGTCTGTCTGTCTGTCTATCTATCTATCTATCTATCTATCTATCTATCTATCTATCTATCTATCTATCTATCTATCTATCTACTCTACCTTCTACCATCTACCATCTACCATCTACCATTTATCTATATACCACTAAAGACATTATCTAAGTATTTCAGATTCCAAGAAAAATTCCAATAAATTGAATCAATCTAACATTAAAGCAATGAAAATCAATTAAGAATGGTAATCCCTCTCTATTCCTAACTAAACTGCGTTTCTGGCCTTCCTACTGTAAAAAAAAAAAATCAAGCGTAAGCATTATGGAACAGACAGAGTAATATTTTCTGGTGTTATCTGAGAAGAAGAAAAATAAATATATGTATTATGGCTAAGTTGATTGAAAGTACATAAACAGGATAATGCCTGAACTACTAAATCAGATTAAAGCTGTGACAAGTCCCGGGTCAACTTCCTATCATGGCACAAAACCAGATTGGCCAAATATAGCCTATACACATGTTGGAATTCCAGGACCTATCAGTCATTGCCAGCATGATCAATGGTGGGGGATGCCACCCTTTCCCTGTCCCTAAATTGCTGTAGGAATTGATTGCCTTGAGATCAGAAGCTTCCAAAAAGATTACACCCTTTGAGTACATTCTTTCTCGTGTCCAGAGCCAATACAAGTCCTGAGCAGTGTTTAGGCTTGTCTTTTGAACTGCTTGATTAGATTTGCCTCTTACTCCTTCTGAGGCAGATAAAATGAACTTTTGAAATGGACTGAGACCTTCAGCCAGCACACAAACAGCCACCTTTTCCATCTGTGGCCAATCCACAATTTTCAAAGCAATTTAGAGGAGAAATCACAGCTTCTTTACAACTCAGAAATCTGCATTTTACAATGTATGCTTAAGTATCTGTCCTCCAGCCTTCCTCTTTTTTCCTCAGAATTGTTTCTCCTTCCTTCCTTCTCATCTTCTCTTCCTACCTTCCCCAAAACAATCACACTGGAAATAATTTTTCCGTAAAAAAAATATAGCAGTTAAGTTTGGAGAATTAATTTCTCCAAAACTCCTATACATATAAACAGAACAGAAAAAGGTTTTTTTTTAAGAGCGGGGGGGGGGGGGAGCGTTTATGCAGAAATGATTTAGTGATTTTTCTACAGCAGAGAAAAATCACTAATCTTGATTTACCCTATAGTACTATTTCAGAAATGGCTGTCCAATCTCTTCTTTAAAACCTCCAGTGATGGAGTAGTCACCACTTCAGAAGGCAAGCTGTTCCACTGGTTAATTATTCTCATTGTCAGAAAAGTTATCCTTAGTTCTAGATTGCTTCTCTCCTTGGTAAGTTTCCATCTGTTACTTGTCCTGCCCTCAAGTGCTTTGGAGAAAAGGTTGATCCCCTCTTCTCTATGACAGGCTATCAAATATTAGAAGACTCCTATTAAAGTAAAACTAAGGTCATGTGACCATTTCGTTGAACCACCAGAAAAAGTTGGATTCCATTGTCTTGGAAAGACAATGTCTGAAGAATAGAAAATGGATTTGGATGGTGATTTTGGTAAGCAAGAGACTGCTTTATATATAGCATGATGAGGTGATCAATCTATGAGGATTTGAATTGGGTCATTGTGGTTTCTGCACACCAGGCAATTCATATACATTGGGTTGCCTAGGTTAGTGTTCCAGGGATCTATGGGCTAAGCAAAGGCCATGCCAATGTATTGGCTGGCATCCCAGAAAGTGAAATGGGAATGTTTAAGTCCTACCAGTTTGGGTATGTTGTGGAGGGCTATTGCTTCTCACAAAAAGTAGATGCCAACTTAGAATCTGTGAAAGCCAGAGAGTTCGTGAAATATTTTGTCTTTTGTTTTCTCTTAAAGATAATAAATCAAAAGAAAGAAAGAAAGAAAAGCAAATAAAAACTATACATACACACACATAGGTGTGTGAATTCTCCTGTACAGAAGACAGACAGACAGACAGACAGACAGACAGACAGATAGAGACAGACAGACAGACAGACAGACAATAGATAAAAGGTGATAGACGATATAGCCAGCAGTGTGTGGCAACAGCCACGAAAGCTAATACAATCTTTGGTTGTATAAACGGAGATATGGAAACAAAATCATGTGAAGTATTAGTACTACTATATAAAACATTAGTTACCTGAACGATCATGGAATGTATGTACCGATGAGGCCCTGGGGATCAGAGGAAGTGTCATATGTGGAGATAGGACCCAGGTATGGATGGAAAGGAGTGTGAGGAATATGAATTCTGTTAAAACTTTTTCTCTTGTCTCCATTTCTTTGTCTTACAACAAACAATAATTTTGCTCTTTCTTGTCTTCTCTCACTGCAGAAGGAGGCAGGGGTCGTGGGGATGGTAGTGGGGATGCTACCTCAGACAAAAACATAAAACTGCTTTTATTTTTCTCTGCAGAAGGAGGGGCTTGTGGGGGAGTGGGGGTGCTGCCTTGAGACAAAATTGTTTGTTCTTTTATTCTGCTCTGCAATAGGAAGGTGGGGAGGCTGCACAGTCGTAGTGGGACAGAAGTTAGGACCTTACCTATTAGAAAATCATTAGCCAGGATATTAGACACAAGAATAGCTCGCTTCTAAGAAAAACCCCCAAAACCACATAGCTGGCACACTTTGCAAGATACCACTGACCTGGGTTAGCAGGTGACACGACATTTAGCTATTTAGCATAACAAGCGCAAGAGCTTTCGAACCAGGGTCCTTATATCTTGGTACCAAAATAAAAGTGTAATTCTGTATCACACCTTGTGTCTGGTGACTTATCAGACTTTGCTTCGACACCAAGCAAGAGCCCAGTTTTGGGGACAACATACGCATGGAATAATGCATCCAATATTGGTCACCACATTACAAAAAAGATGTTGAGATTTTGGAAAAAGTCCAGAGAAGAGCAATTAGCATAAATACAGGCAGTGGTGAAATTCAAAAAAAAAAAAATTCTACCAGTTCTGTGAGCGTGGCTTGGTGGGCGTGGCAGAGGAAGGATACTGAAAAATCTCCATTCCCTCCCCACTCTGGCGCCAGCCAGAGGTGGTATTTGCTGGTTCTCTGAACTACTCAATATTTCTGCTCCCAGTTCTCCAGAACCTGTCAGAACCTGCTGAACTTCACCCCTAAATTTAAGGCCTGGAGACTAAAACATACAAAGAACAGTTTCAGGAACTGGACATGGCTAGTCTAGAGAAAAGAAGGACTAGTGGGGACATGATAGCAGTATTCCAGTATTTCAGGGGTTGCCATAAAGAAGAGGAGGACAATTTATTTTCCGAAGCACCAGAAGGCAAGATGAGAAACAATGGATGGAAACTAATCAAGGAGAGAAGCAACCTGGAATTAAGAAGAAACTTCGTAACAATGAGAACAATTACTCAGTGGAATGGCTATCCTTCAGAAGTTGTAAGTGCTTCATCAATGGAAGTTTTTAAGAAGAGACTGGACAGCCACTTGACTGAAAAGGCATAGGGTCTCCTGCTGGAGCAGGGGATTGAACTAGAAGACGGTCATATTGTTGATTATGATTAAAGCTATACAATATAGTTTTACACAGCTATTTCAGTGAGATGCCACAATCCCATTTCACTATAATCAAGCATAATTTACCTCTTGTTCATGTCACAGGTTGTCAGGTTTTTCCATCCACAGAATAATTGGGGCTATCAATTTATCTTTCCTTTGTTGGGCTATTCTCTTCATGTCAATCTTAAGAAAAGGGTAGAGAATGTAACGCCATTGAGGGGCCTTTAGTTTCCATGTAACAGATAGATAGTTGAAAAGAAAGTAGAGGTCCGAACATATTAACACCTGCCTTAAGGTCCAATTAATATGAATGATTACTACTTCCCAGGAGAGTCAGCCAGTGAGGTTAATTAGAATTACATGTGAGACAAAAGGGAATACAGAGACTTTCCGACGTCAGAATTTACAACTAATTATTATTAAAATGTTTTGTGATTTTGCCCTTTTAAGATTATGGACAATTCCCTTCTCTCTCAAACAATGGCCTCTGCTTTTTCAGTGACTTTAAAGTTATATTTGACCTCAATTCTTTCCTGTTCCACAAAAGGTCCAGGAAATTATAATCAGCCTGTTTATTCTGATGAAGTTGATGACAAGCTTTAGCAAGATGTTAATAATGGAAAACAGTGTTTTTCCAACTTTGACAACTTTAAGATGGGTCTTAAACTTTAAGAATTCTGCGAGTTGAAGTCTGCATATATTAAAATTCCCATGGTTGAAAAATATTGTTTTTACATACTTAACAATGTATTGTTAAAGCGATAAAAAAAAGACAGGCCTTCAGCAAGCAGAATGAACTCCTGTTTGAGGCTTTTAAAGTGTGATGAAAAAGAGCAACAGATAGATAAGTTACAGAAGGTTTTTGACAAAATCCTTTTCAAAACTCTTGAAATTAAAAAATAATCAGAGATCTTCTTAAAAATCAGTAATCTGCTAAAGAACAGAGCACACTTCCAATGGTGGGATTATTATTATTTTTACTACCGGTTCTGTGGGGTGTGTCTTGGTGGGCGTGGCAGGGGAAGGTTACTGCAAAATCTCCATGTCTTCCTGATCAGCTGGGACTCGGGAGGCAGAGAACAGATGGGGGCAGGGCCAGTCAGAGGTGGCATTTACTGAACTCCTCAAAATTTCTGCTATCAGTTCTCTGGAACTGGTCAGAACCTACTAAATATCACCTCTACACCCTTCCCTCTTTAGAAGAAAAACAAAGACAAGTTCATTTAGTAACCATTCAAAGTTACAATGGCACTGAAAAGAGATTTATAACCGTTTTTCACATTTACAACCATTGCACCATTCCCACAGTGATGCGATCAAAATTTAGATGCTTGGCATCTGACTCATAATTATGATTTTTGCAGTATCCCAGGGTCATGTGATCCCCTTTTGCAACATTCTGACAAGCAAAGTCAATGCGGAAACCAGATTCACTTAACAACCATGTTACTAACTTAACAATTGTAGTGATTTACTTAACAACTGTGGCAAGAAAAGTCGTAAAATGGGCAAAGCTCACTTAACAAAACTTTTCATTTAGCAACAGAAATTTTGGGTTCAATTGTAGTCACAAGTCGAAAACTACTTGTAGTGACAGCAAAACATATGAAGGTTATCAACTATGGTCCATATAATTTGGATTTTCTATAAATTGGATGAACCCCAACTGCAAATTAAAATGCTTGTCTTAAAAAAGCAGACAGTAAGAATTAGTCATCGGTTTTTGCAATGGAGGGGTATAAATACAAGTTCTACATGGATTAAAAGTAGATCTATTTTTGTTTGGTGGTCCCAAAGGGAATTTTTTCAAGAGGCAACTGGACTTCTTTGTTTTTCCCTTGAGACATTTTACTTCCCATCCGAGAAGCTTCTTCGGTTCTGAATGAATGGTAGAGAATGGAAGGATTGTGGAAAGAATGAAAGTCTCATTGCCTCTTGAAAAAACACCTTTGGGATAACCATGACCTGGATGACATAGACATTTGCTTGGTTATTTTAGGGTTGGCTGCAGTGGTTCTTCCTTGATATCTCCTTTAAATTGGTCCTTGCCGGGTCTTCTGAGAAACTCCAGGAATTCATGTGAATTAAAGTTGTGAGTGTCCAAAGCAGCCTGGCAGGCAGATTTTGCCACAAACATATCTGAATTGCCATGTGGGAAGAGAAGATTATCCACCAGAAGCAAGATTTGCTTCAGACATCCCATTCTGCTGATTTCTGAGTTTGCCTCTGAGAGAGAGAAAAATCAAGCCATTTTCCCCTCTAGTGCAATCATATAAGACTGCAGGATACTTAAGACCCCTGGCTTTGAGCAATCTTCCACCTCTCTGAGATGCATTTCTTTCCCAGAAAAACTCAACAACCAGTTAATGGATTTGGGGGCGGGGGTAAATAGTAGATTTTTAGCTGAGATATTGTCAGCTGAGCTGGGGAGGGAATAAGTTTTTCGTTTCCCCACTAAATCAACTGGTTGCAAGCTAAGTAGAGGGCAGGAAATGCGTTACAGGCACTGCTTATTCCCCTCCTGGGCCCAAGGCTGCAGATTTCCTGTGCTGGGCCCTGGCCTGTGTGGGAGGCTCAAACATGAATCTGAAGGTAGATATACACAGCAGAGAAAATTGACTGAAAGAAGTTCCTGCCCGTCTGGAAAGTTATTGTAGTGTATGAGAGCTGGGAAAACCTGCAAGCTGAGGCTAAAACTCCTAATTACTCAAAGAAATAGAGAACAGATGAGGTAGATTGGAGGAACCACAGAGTAACTACTTGTTGATTACAGGGTACTTGCAAATTTCCCAGGGAGATAGATCTTACACCTGAAGTGTAAGTTTAGACTGCAGACATTACCAATAAAGGAGAATATTTGTAGCTCAGGGTTGAAATGAAAGGGTCCTCGGTATTCTCTGACCTTGGTGGTTTTCTTGCAGACATTTCATTACCCAAACTAGGTAACATCATCAGTGCTCATGATGCACTGGTGGTGTTACCTAGTTTGGGTAATGAAATGTCTGCAAGAAAACAACCAAGGTCAGAGAGCACCAAGGACCCCTCAATATAGATAGTATAGTATGGTATGGTATGGTATGGTATGGTATGGTATGGTATGGTATGGTATGGTATGGTATGGTATGGTATGGTATGGAATGGTATGGTAGGGTAGGGTAGGGTAGGGTAGGCAGTGGTGGGTTTCAAAAAAGTTTGGAACCTCTTCTGTGGGTGTGGCCTGCTTTCCAGGTCCACTGGTGGAACCTCTTCTAACCGGTTCGGTAGATTTGACGAACCTGTTCTACCGAATAGGGGTGAAGTGATAGGAACCCACCTCTGAGGGTAGGGTAAGGTAAGGTAAGGTAAGGTAAGGTAAGGTAGGGTAGGGAAGGGTAGGGTAGGGTAGGGTAGGGTAGGGTAGGGTAGGGTAGGGTAGGGTAGTATAGTATAGTATAGTATAGTATAGTATAGTATAGTATAGTATAGTATAGTATAGTATAGTATAGTATAGTATAGTATAGCCTTTATCGTCATTGTACATCATGTATACAATGAAATTGGCTTTAGCCTCACTGGTGCAATCCATGACCAAAAATATAAACAACATAAATAGTATAAAGAATAATCCCTGTCCGAGTAATTAAGAGGGGAAAGAAAGAAAGAAAAAGAAAAACTAGTCATACGTTTCCACGTGTGCATGGAGTGGTTGTATTTAAGAGTCTGCCCGCCCAAGGATAGAGACTATTTTAAAACCTATTTGTTTGACTGGCTATGTTTTGATGTCTTCTGCCCGATGGTAGTAGTGCGAATAGACACTGACCAGGGTGTGGATCATCTCTGAGTATCTTCCTTACTCTGCTAAAGCAGCGAGATCTCCCGATGTCATCCAGTGGTGTTAGAGGGCAACCAATGGTTTCTTGTGCCAAATTGATCACTCTGCAGTGCCTTCCTGCCAGCAGCAGTTAAACCAGCATACCATATTGTAATGCAGTATGTGAGGGCACTTTCTATTGTGGGCCGATATATAGTTACTAGACTACAGAGATAGAGATAGAGTGAAAGGGGCTAGGGTTGCATTATTGGGTGACTTACAATAACCTGATCAAATCTATCCCACAAGGTTGCTGTGAGAATAACAGCAGGAGAACCAAGTAAAGTCTGTTTACAATACCAGCTTATCTGTCTTTAGATCAGGGGTGAAATTCAGCAGGTTCTGACAGGTTCTGGAGAACCGGTAGTGAAAATTTTGAGTAGTTCAAAGAACCAGCAAATGCCACCTCTGGCTGGCCCCAGAATGGGCTGGGAATGGAGATTTTGCAGTATCCTTCCCCCACAAATGGGGAGGAAATGGGATTTTGCAGTATCCTTCCCCTCCTACGTCCACAGAACCAATAGTAAAAAAAATTGAATTTCACTACTGTTGTAGATATACGTATTCCTCATACCGATATGAACTGCAAGTGTTAGATTGGGTAATGGATAGGCACACACAGGCTTAACAGTAACAACAGCTCTTTATTGTGAGAACAATCCAGTGAAGGTTGAGTCTGACAGCAGCTCTTTTATAGGGAGCTGGCAGACCCTTTGACCAATAGAATTAAACATCTGTACCCCCCTTGAACACAGCTGGTGTGGGTGTGGTCATCGGAACGCCCGGCCTGGGGTCTCTGAAGCCGGCGTGGGTGTGCTCAGCGGCAGCGGCAGTGGGTCGCCCAGCTTGGGATCTCTGCAGCCAGCGTGGGACATGTCATCTCCTCATTCCATCTCCCCGTGATGTCATCCTGTTTGGTTGATGCCACACTCTCCTCTATGCTATACTGCAACAGAACTTCATTCCCTTCGGGAACTCCCCCTTTCCCGGGGATGGCCTTCTTGCCTATCAGGACACTTCCTTAATGACGGATCTACGAGAAATGTCTGGCCATGAACTGGGCCAGCAAAGCCAATGTGCAAAGTCAATGTGCACCCCAGACCATGGTGTATGAGGTCTCTCCCACTCCTTAGCGGGCGCCTCTGGGGGAGCTGGTCTGGACTCCTGGCATGGTGGGCAGGTAGCCACCCACTCTTCTATCTCCCTGTCCATGTTAGGCCACCACACATAACTCCTAGCCAAAGACTTCATCCTGACAATTCCAGGATGCCCAACGTGTAAAGTCTCTAATACTGCAATGCGCCGCTTGGGTGGAACAACTACCCGGTCCCCCCACAGTAAACAACCATTAATAACCAATAACTAATCACGTTTGGCAAAATACATTTTAAAATCAACCCCAACCGGCCCCTTTTGAACATCTAGTTCAAAATTTGCTTGATGGTGGAGTCCTTGGCAGAGTGATGGGCAACGTCACTGGACGAGACAGGCCCAGTCTCAAGGCAGTCAATGAGGAGGACTGGCACCTCAGGGGTAGGGTCAGCAAGAAGTTCAGGCAGCGGGTAGCAGCTCAACATGTCAGCATGCCCCAAAGTGGAGCCTGGTCAGTAGGAGTAGGCAGCTAGGAAGATGGTCCACCTGATCATTTGTGGAGAAAGTGACACTGGGGTAGGTCGGTTCCCAGCCATTAAGCCCAACAACGGCTTGTGGTCTGTAACCAGTTCGAAGTCCTGGCCATATAGCTAAGCTGGAACCTCTTTACTCCGGCCACTGCAGCCAAAGCCTCATGGTCCAACTGGCTGTAGTTCCGCTCAGCGGTAAAATGCAATAGGGGCTTCAGTTCCGTTGGGCATGCGGTGGCTGAGGACAGCGCCGACGCCGAAGGGGGAAGTGTCACAGGTCAGCACCAACGGCAGGGTCTGGCTGTATTGGACTAGAAAGGAGTCCACCGATAGGAGTCGTTTTACCGCGGCAAATGCGGCAGCCTCGGCTCTGCCCCAGGACCACTTCGTGTTCTTAGCCAGGAGACGGTGTAAGAGCTCAGCAATGGTGGCTTTCTGTTTGAGAAAGAAGCTGTAGAAATTAAGGAGCCCAAGGAATGCTTGCAGCTCGGTTTGATTGCGAGGTGGGGGGGGGGTCCTGAATAGCTTTAATTTTTTGTGTAGTCAGGTGAATCCCAGAACCATCGATCAGGTACCCTAGGAATTCAACCCTTGGCACATTTATTTGGCATTTCTCTTTTTTGAGACAGAGGCCTTTGTCTCTAATTCGAGCCAAAACTGTTCATATGCATTTTAAAAATTGTGCCTCGTTTGCAGCTGATATCAAGATGTTGTCGAAATAGGGGATGACTCCTGAAATCCCCTGCAAAAGCCATTCCATGACACTTTGGGACAGTCCAGGGGTGATACTAATGCCGAATTGCAAGGGTGACATTTGAATGCACCCCTGTACGTCACAATGGTTTGGGCTTCTGCCGTAGTGCCATCTTCAGGCAATTGTTGGTATGCTTGCACCATGTCCAATTTTGCGAAGATTTTTCCTGGGCCTAGGGCAGTGGTGGGATTCAAATAATTTAACAACCGGTTCTCTGCCCTAATGACCAGTTGGGTAGGTGGGACTCAGTGGTCATGTGAATGGGTGGGAGTGGCCAACTCAATGTCACTCAAGTCGATGGGCACTTCACCTTAGCTGTTACAATGTAATAAGGGTTAACCGGAGAGGCAGTTTCTGTAAGCAGGGCAATAAAGATTAGGGTAGAAACAACACCAGAATGTTTCCTTTCTGCCTTCCTCATAGGATTAGCCCTGTAAAATGGGACAAAACAAAAGGAGATTTCTTTCAACAACCGGTTCTCCGAACTGTTTAGAAAGTTAACAAACGGTTCTCCTGAATAGGTGCGAACTGGCTGAATCCCACTACTGGCCTAGTGAATGGAGTAGGTGCTGTACAATGGGTACAGGGTGGGCACTAAGGTGTAGCGCTTTATTTATTGTGCACTTATAGTCCACGTGGATGCGGACAGTCCCATCAGATTTGACAGGTGTCACTATAGTGGTCTCCCAGCTTGCGTGATCAACTGGTTCTAGGATTCCCTGGCTCACAAGCTTGTCAATTTCCCTATCAATTTTGGGGCGGAGAGCAAAAGGTATTCCCCTGGGTTTTAGCCTAACTGGGGCTATGTTGGGGTCCAAACTAAAGGAAATTGGAGTCCCCACATACTTACCCAGACTGGTGATGAAGACGTCCTCGAACTCCTTAAAGATGGCCTCAGCGTCGTCATCTTTCAAGGTATTGATACTGGTCACTTCTAGGCCCAGGGCTTGGAACCAATCTAGCCCTAGGAGGCTCTGCAGGTTGCCACTGACCACTGGCACTGGGAGTTTCCCGCTGAACTGCTTGAATTTCACCTGGAAGGTGCCTTGGCCCATGATGGGGACCCGGTTTCCCTGGTAATCGTGATGGGTAGGGTAGACCATGGCATGATGGTCAGCGATGATTCGGTGTCGATCTCTATCTCACATGGAGAGTCCTCGATTAGGACTGTGACCTTCAGCTTTTTTGGCCGCCTCGTGTGGACTTGGCTGATTGACGTGTGGTAGGTGACTCTATTGTTGCCTTCTGAGCACCGTGGTGGCTTCTGCCAGGCCCCTGGGTTGGGCCTCTGTTGGTGGCTTGGTGCGCTTCTAGGCTGCCAGGTGTGGCAGGGAATTCACTCTGGCACACCTTGACGATGTGCCCCTTTCGCTCACAGCGCTGGCAAGTTGCGTCGCAGAAATGGCAAGCCGATCTGGCATGGTCTTCTCTGCAGCTAGCGCAAGGCAGGAGACACGATTTGAATTTGCGCGCCGGCTAGGCGTGCTACTGCGCATGCAGCAGCTGTCATCTTCCTCGCCTTCTGAGCTCTCAAGCTCTGCAGCCTCGTGATGTACGCTTGTACACTTTTGCACGTCTTGTGGTACGCTTTGGCACTGCAGAGTCTCAGTAGATTTGGCAGTTGATTCGGATGCCCTGGCCTCGTCCAAGGCAATCTGCAGAATGCAGTTAGATTTAGCGAGTAACCTCCTCTTCAGGGTAATGTCCCACGCGCCACAAATTATGAGGTCCAGAATCAGCTCATCCAGGTATCAGAATTTGCAGTACGCTGTGGCCTTGCGAAGTGCCGCAACATACTCATTAATCGACTCACCCTCTTTCTGGTTTCTGATGTTAAACTCATGCCGGCAAAGGTGCTTGGACGGCTTGGGCCTGTAGTGGGTCCTTAGCGTCTGCTGCAGCACAGACCAGGCTACTGCTTGAAGCGGTGTCGGCTCAGAAAGGTTTTTTGCTGTCTTGTACACTTCCCGGCCACAGTATCCAAAGAACATGTTCTTCTTGCGGCCTTCAGGAAGGCCCATGAGGTCATTTGCCTTGAGGAAGCAGTCAAATCATAGCATGACCCAGTGCTTGGTGACTAGGTCATACGGAGTCGGTGGGGCATGCATAGCCATTTTGTGTACAGAGGGCGATTTGAGTTTGCCACTCAAAAATGGCTGCTCAAAGCCATGCTGAGCTCCGTGCTGGATGTACTTGCTGGATTGCTACGCTCTTTTTGGTTCGCCTAGTTGCCCTCCAATCCCACCTTCGTTGTCAGTGTTAGATTGGGTAAAGGAAAGGCACATACAGGCTTAACGATAACAACAGCTCTTTATTGAGTACAATAAGTGAGAACAATCCAGCAAAGGTTGAGTCTGACAGCAGTCCTTTTATAGGGAGCTGTCAGACCCTTCGGCCAATAGGATTAAACCTCTATTCCTGTCGGAACAGAGGAACTTGGTGGAAATCACTGTAGTTAGAACTAATATCTAACAGCAAATAGTCCTTGACTTACAACCATTCATTTAGCAATCATTTAAAGTTACAATGGCAATGAAAAAATAATAATTTACACGTGATCTTCACACTTGCAACCACAGTCACATGACCAAAATGTGGGCACTTGGCAACCTGCATGCTGGCCATGTGATTGCCATTTGCGACCTTCTTGGCCAGCTTTTGACAAAGTCAATGGGGAAACCAGATCTGCTTGATAACTGCACAATTGTTTGACGCTCATGGTAAAAAAAACTGTCATAAAATTTGGTGCAACTGACTTAATAACTGCCTTGCTTAACAATGGAAATTCTGGTAGCAATTGCGGTCATAAGGTGTTTTTTTAATTGGAATATAGGGTTTCTTTTTTAAAAAACAAACTTTTAAAATTTTTGTTACATATTTAAAATTCTTTTGTAAACAGACTGTTGTCCGGTTTCCCCCCTTTAACATTTTCACATATACATAATTCATTTTACATTATATTTCCATTTCCCGTTTTAGCCATATTGTTTTCTTCCCATATTTTCCAACTTTAATTTTTTTTATACATAAAACATGTTATTTTTATCCCTTTTGAAATAAATCAAATTTATCATTTCCCTCTATTTTCTATAAGTAACATATCTTCAAGTCCAGTATTGTGTATAATTAACATTTTACTTAATAATTTGCACAAGTAATAATATTAGTATAGTTCAATCACCTTAATTAGCTATATATCATTACCATAATTAACATATTTCATTTTATTTTACTAATCCCCTGTTCCTAGTTTCTTTCTTTCTTTTACCCCCTCTGTTTCTTCTTTTTATACGTATTATTTCTTTTCTTCTGGATCTTTTTTCTCACTTTTCGATAGATTTTTTGAATGACCCTCCCCAGGATTTTTCTTTTTCGCTTCCCACTATTTCTCTCTTTATTTTTCACTAATTTCTTTTTTGGATACCATTTTCATTTTTTCCTCTCTACTCTTTCTATGCCTCTGTAAATCTCAATCGTATTGTCTAACTGGTTTTTATTTTTTGTTTCTTTCTCTACGCTGTTAACTTCTTGTTTTTCATTTATGTTCCTTGCCAGTTCCTCTCCCAACTCCTGTTTTTTGTCCTTCAGCAATTTTTCTTGCTCTTTTTCTGGCTCTTTATTACCTTTTAATATTGATTGCGGATCTTTTAGCTTTCAAGTAATTCCTCAAACATCCCACCCTCCATGTCAAATTTAACACATTTTTAATATCTTTATAATTTTTCTTGTGGTCATAAATTGACTACCTGTATGTAGAAATAAAAAGCCAACTAAAGTTGCCTAGTTTATTAACTTATCCACTTTATATCCCACACCTTTAACCAAGATGTATTATGGTTGCTTAGAGGAAACTTTCAATCCAATAAAGCAGGGAAATAGTTGTTTGCAGATCTTCAGTATTAGCCATGCATAGATGCCAAACATCTGTGGTGTTTTTTTGACATAGACAATTCTTCTTGATGTAGTAAGAATTTAAATATTACTAAAAGTGACTTTAGTTGCAGTGGATTAATTGTCACTAATAGGGCTACCATTTCTGGGCGGCCAAAAACTGGATGACCACTAGCTAGCAGAAAAGGAAGGGAATTTTCTGTATTGCTTGCCGCCTTGTTCAGGATAACCCGCTCCCTCCTGAAAGGGAGGGATACGGGCAACCCTTTACGAGGTAGAGCTGAGAAATTTGTCCAATTTCTCACGGATAAAGTTGCTCGGCTTCGGGCAGACCTGGACTCCAATTGCGCAGAGCCAGCCGAGGTACCAGGGGTGGGTCTTGAGCGGCATCTATGGATTGATTTTCAACTTGTTACTCCTGAGGAAGTGGACAAGGCCATGGGAGCAGTGAGTGCCTCCACCTGTGTGCTGGACCTGTGCCCCTCCTGGCTGGTCGCGAACAGCAGGGAGGTGACACGGGGCTGGATCCAGGCGATAGTTGCCACCTCCCTTCGGGAGGGGTTCTTCCCCCCCCTAAAGGCAGCGGTGGTGAGACCCCTCCTGAAGAAGCCATCTTGGTCTGAGGGGTATCGAGACTTTGCCCCTGTCATGGTCGGACCACTTCCTACTGAGGCTTGACTTTCGGAGGCCAATCCCCCACTGTAGGGAAGAGGAACCGATTAGGTGGTTCCACCACAGGAGCCTTATGGACCCTTTGGGCTTTCAGACGGCGCTTGGTGTTATACCTGATACTCTCGTCCACAGTCCGGCTGAGGCCTTGGTCGCTGCTTGGAACTCAGCGGCGGCAGAGGCTCTCAACCGGATTGCGCCTTTACAGCCTATCCGAGGCAGCGGATCCAGGAGGGCTCCTTGGCTTACTGAGGAACTCCAGGAGATGAAGCGCCAAAAGAGATGCCTGGAGCGCCGCTAGAGGTCCAGTAAGTCCAAGTCAGACCGAGCACTGTTAAAATCCTGCATCAGAGCCTACCTTCTGGCAATTCGGACTTCAAAAAATACATACATTGCCGCTCTGATTGCTTCCGCTGAGTCACGCCCAGCCGCCTTGTTCAGGATAGCCCGCTCCCTCCTGAAAGGGAGGGATGCGGGCAATCCTTTGCAAGGCAGAGCTGAGGAGTTTGTCCAATTTCTCGCAGATAAAGTTGCTCGGCTTCGGGCAAACCTGGACTCCAATTGCGTAGAGCCAGCCGAGGTACCAGGGGAAGGTCTTGAACGACATCTTTGGATTGACTTTCAGTCTGTTACTCCTGAAGAAGTGGACAAGGCCATCGGAGCAGTGAGTGCCTCCACGTGTGTACTGGACCCGTGCCCCTCCCGGCTGGTCGCGAACAGCAGGGAGGTGACACGGAGCTGGATCCAAGCGATAGTTACCGCCTCCCTCTGGGAGGGGTTCTTTCCGCCCCCCTAAAGGCAGCGGTGGTGAGACCCGTCTTGAAAAGGCCGTCTTTGGATCCAGCCATTTTAAATAACTATCGTCCAGTCTCCAACCTCCCCTTTGTTGGGAAGATTGTTGAGAAAGTGGTGGCCTCTCAGCTCCGGTGGTCCTTGGATGAAACCGATTATCTAGACTCCTTTCAGTCTGGATTCAGGCCTGGCTACAGCATGGAAACTGCTTTGGTCACACTGACCGATGATCTCTGGAGAGCCAGAGATAGGGGCCATGCCTCCGTCCTAGTGCTCCTTGACCTCTCAGCAGCCTTCGATACCATCGACCATGGTATGCTTCTGCGACTGTTGTGAGAGGTGGGGGTGGGAGGCACTGTTCTTCGGTGGTTCTTCTCCTACCTCTCGGACAGGTCGCAGTCGGTGTTGGTCGGAGGGCAGAGGTCGACCCCTAGGCCCCTTAATTATGGGGTGCCACAGGGTTCGGTCCTGTCCCCCCTCCTGTTTAACATCTACATGAAGCCGCTGGGCGAGATCATTCGGTGGCACGGGATAAAATATCACCAGTATGCGGATGATACACAGCTGTATCTGTCCACCCCGTGCCAACTTAGTGAAGCGGTTGACGTGATGTGTCAGTGCCTGGAGGCTGTTAGGGTCTGGATGGGGGTAAACCGAGTGGGGGTAAACCGGGGGTAAACCGAGTATGCTTCAAGGTGCTAGTCATCACTTATAAAGCCCTACATGGTATTGGACCTGGGTACTTGAGAGACCGCCTTCTGCCAATTACCTCCCAAAGACCCATTAGATCCCACAGATTAGGCCTCCTCCGAATTCCATCCGCCGGCCAATGCCGATTGTTGACCACCCGGAGGAGGGCCTTCTCTGTGGCTGCTCCGGCCCTCTGGAACGATCCCCCCATGGAGATCCGGACCCTCACCACCCTTCAGGCTTTCCACAAAGCCGTCAAGACCTGGCTGTTCCGACAGGCCTGGGGCTGATGAGTTCCCATCCCCACTCGAACTGTTTGGCTGTTGAGTGTTTTTAAATTGTTTCCGTATTTTGTTTATTTGCCTTTTGCTTTTTTTCTGTATTATTCCCTTCCCTTTTGGTTTGTTAGCCGCCCTGAGTCCCTCTGGGAATAGGGCGGCATACGTGTAATAAACCTTGAAACCTTGAAACCTCTGATGGTTATCTCATTTTTTGTAACCCAGATATGATAGTTCTACTCATCGGTATTTGCTAGCCACATTAGTAAGCATTAGAAGCAGAGGTGGGTTGCTCCCAGTTCGGCCCAGATCAGGCAAACTGGTAGTAGCGCCAGTGGGAGGCTTCGCCCACCTGCCTGGACACTTCTGCGCATGTGCAGAAGTGTCGTGTGTGCGCACGCACATGTGAGTGTTCCTGAACTGGTAGTAGAAGAATTGGCAACCCACCTCAGATTAGAAGCAACCTAGAACTAAGGAGAAATTTCCTAATGGTGAGAAGAATTCACCAATTGTTAATTAACAATTAACCAGCTTGCCTTCAAAAGTTATGGGTGCGCCATCCCTTTTAAGAAGAGACTGGACAGCCATTTGTCTGAAATAGCATAGGGTCTTCCGCTTGAGTAGGGGCTTGGACAAGACCTCCAAGGTCCCTTCCAATCCTTGTCATTCTGTTAAAGTTCTGTTATAGTAATTTAACAATCTCTTATGCTCCTTACAGCTCTATGGAAGTGGAGGAAATGCCAAAAGCGGGGGGGGGGGGGGAGCAAAGCACAACCCTTTCGCTATTTTTCAAGCAAGCATAATTGCTATTTCCTTGTTTCTCAAATTCCTGAGAATTCCACAAGGATTTTGGCGAGGCCACCCTGAAAATAACCAGGCCTGATTCATACTCTTCCTACATAGGATAACCTTTGGCCCTTCAGCACAATTTTCTCCATGAAGTTTGACCACAATAAAAGGAAAATGATACAGGAGTTTCCAGACAGTGCTGTCAACCTCTCTAGGGAATCCATGATACAAATGTGCAAAACTACATTATTTACACATTTTCTGTAATTGCATTTAATGATATCAGCAACCAAGAGTGGGATTGGAAAAATCTGGATGCAGTTCCTAAGAACAGCCATGCTATGTCACCATCAAAGTTCTGACTGAGCCTCCTCCACAGAGTGGTTGGAGATAGGATCTTCACTGGCGTAGCTAAAATTGTGCTAGCACAACTCGGAATAGCCTTTGTTCCCTCCAGCCATATTATTAAGATGGGTGTTTACGAGGACTTCTCCAAGTTTCCATCATATCCACATATAATATTGGAACCATGAAAGTATTATTTGCATATTCCAAAGAACACAAAATTGCTTCAAGTAACTAGAGAGGGAAAGATGAGTGTCTTATACAACTTTGGGACGTCCCAGCCCTGCAGCCTCATTTCACACACTGTGAATAGGGCTGGAAATTTCCCAAAGGGCCTCCATGTAACTCCAGCCTGCAGAAAGTCAATAAGGAACTATAGAGGCCTGTTTCACCGTGGGAGGTCCAGTGGATGACACAGTATAACTGAAGAATTTTGGAAATGTTCCCTACCCCTTAAAGAAAAAGCCATTTAAGATACATTTAGATAGTGAAATCTCTGTGGCATTTTCCCTGTGGAATTAATTCCCAGACCTTGTCATTGTGAGGACTTAAATGCTTCAGATCTGTTCACCCAATTGCCAGGACTGATTTAGTATTAAATCAAGATTCTGCTAGTGATTTTCAAAGATTCTCGCGCCTTCCTTTAGATTAATTTATCTGATGAAATATAACCCGCTGGATTGCAAAAGAATTAAGAGAGAGTTCTATCCAGAGATGGTATTCAGCAGGTTCTGACCAGTTCTGGAGAACTGGTAGCGGAAATTTTGAGTAGTTCAGAGAACCGGTAAATACCACCTCTGACTGGCCCCACCCCCATCTATTCTCTGCCAGCTCCCAGCTGATCGGGAGGAAATGAGGATTTTACAGTATCCTTTTCCTGCCTCGCCCACTAAGCCGCACCCACAGAACCAGTAGTAAAAAAAAATTGAATCTCACCATTGATTCTATAACAATAATTGAGCTCCCTCTGTGTCAACAAATCCAGTTAGTCCTCGACGTAATATCACAATTGGGAGCAGAATTTCTGTTGCTAACCAAGGCAGCTATTAATGCCTAATTTGACAACTATTCATGCCACCGTTGTTAAGTAAATCACTGCAGTTGTTAAGTGAATCATGCAGTCATTTAAGCGAATCCAGCTTTCCACATCAACTTTGCTTGTCGGTAGTTCGCTGGGAAGGGACCCTGGGATGCTGCAATTGTTATAAATACATTTGGCTGCCAAGCACCCAAAATGTGATTGTTTGACTAGGAGATGGGATGCTGCGGTGATTGTAAGTGCAAGGACCAATCATAAGTCATTTTTTTCAATGCATTGTAACTTCAAACAGTTGCTAAATGATTGGTTGTAAGTCAAGGATTGCCTGTAGATCGGCAGCAAGGCACATTCCTTACATAGGAAGATGGCCTGCAGGGTTGACTTACCTATTTGCTCTCCGCAGTGGACTTGACTAAACATTCAATGTACACATGGGGTTAATGATGATGGTGTTAATTATTCAGTCATGTCTGAGTTTTGGTGATTCTATGGGACGGGTCTCTCCACATCTTCCAATCTTGCAATATTTCTTTGAGTTTTTCTATGCTCTGACTGATGTCAGCTTTGATGGTCTCCAGCCGCCGTGTTTGTTGACGGCTTGGTTTCCTTTTACTGCAAACTCTTTCAAACATAATTGCTTTCTCCAGAGAATTCCTCTGCATGACATGGCCAAAGTTAGTGAGATACAACTTCATGATTTTCCCAACTAGTGACATGTCTGGAGTTATGTGCTCCAGTACTTGCTTATTAGTCGCCTTGGTGACTATGGCTGGTTGTTTTGGAATAGGTGAGAGGAATGATGCAGATGATCATTTGGTACAATTTTGCCAAGAAAACAGATTTAAGATCATGAATACATAGTTCAAACAGTATAAGGGCTGCTTATACACGGACCTCACTAAATAGACTTCACCATAATCAGATTGACTATGTCCTGACCTATGCAGACATCAATGGACCTATCAGTCCTTGCTCTTAAGGATTGATATCAGCAAAAGTTTGATGTCGCCAAAATCTCCACTATGTATATAATAGAGGTGAAAAATAGATTTGAACTATTGGATGCTGTTGAGAAGATTCTTGATGAACTGGGGTACAAAATTCAATCGACCGTTATTAGTGTTGCAAAGAATACACACCTCACATAGGGCTATGGGAATATAAAAGATTCTTAGATTTTACATTCCTATCCACCTTCAAAGGACAGGACATCATAACATCTCAAACTATCTGAAAATTAAAAGACACATTCTCACATATATTCAAGAAACATTTCACAAATCACCCAAACCATTTCAATTGTAGAACTGTATAAAAATCTATGTACCATTAGGTTATTTTTTGGTCAGTCACCCCAGAAATATGCTGCTGTCACTGATGTTTCTGGCTACCAAATAAACAGAGACCTAAAATTGCAGCCTGCCTCCAATTCATTTTTTCAGCATCTCACTCCTGACTTGGAGTAAGACATGGGCAGGATTTTACTCCCAACAGTGGTGAGGAGACCGTACATCTGTCACCAAGCTAGTTCAGACCAAGAGAGGCCATTGGGACTTTGGCCTATAAATTGGCCTAGGAAAAAGGGGGCAAAGAATGAGTACTGGATGGTACCATCAAAGAGGAGATGAATTCAATATGCTCAGTTGAGGAATCTTTTCCCTTATCTCACCATTTTACCATCTACTGTAGTCTCGACAGACATTCTTTGATTCCTGTTTTAGTCATCTTCAGCTAGTAACACCAAGCAGGGATGATGGGAGTTGCAGTCTGTCACCCATAGGGCCCCCTTTCTCAAATCTTGGTAAAGCAAGAAAGGGAAATAGGTTGTTCCTTTAGATCTCTCAAAGCAAAGTATCCTCATTTATTTTCAAGAATGCCTCAGTTTATTGGTTATAAAATTGACTAATGACATTCCTCGTGAGACTTAATGGGAGCCTTTGCCAGTAAATATAGTCTTGCACACTGCAAACCAAACATGCTCTGCATAAAAATGCTCAGGCTGGAGATGAGGAAGACATAAAAGGAGTGCATTTTATGAGGGCAGGAAGTGGATTTTCTGACAGGATTAATGACTAGCGAAGAAGAAACAGCCGACCGAGTGGATGGGGAACAATTCAGCTCAGCTCCGAAAATGAATGGGCACACAGATTGGTGGAGGGTAACACATGGCCCCACATTTTGCCTCCCCAGTTTCTTTAGCCCACACGCTGGGGTCAGAGCTGAGCTGGCGGGATCCTATTTCAGAACGAAAACAGAGCCACTCCAAAAGCTTTTGGTTAAACACAAGTATCTTGACTGGAGTCAAAAGTGCCGAAAACCAGCTGTTTCTGCTGCAGTTCTTCAGGGGAGTTGTGCTAAATGCAATGAGCACTGGGGCTTCAAGTAGGGGAAAGGCAGAGAGGCACATATATGGGTCAGGAGTATTGCGAAAGGAGCCAGAGACATATGCCTGTACATGGCACACAGATCTAGAAAAGAGTTGGGCAATCATTAGATCTCAAAGAGACACAACCAGGGCTGGGTTTAATTGCCCAGCCAGGCTCTGCTAGGACTTACTACACAATCTGTACTGCCAAAAGAGGAAACTCAAGGGAGCAATGGCTGGGCCAAAACAACTGGAGTTGGCTTCTTCAAACAGCTGTTCATCAGACCAGCTGAGGAAAACTTCAGGCCTGAGGGAAGAACGGGATGAACAGAAGCAGCACAGTCATTTGATGCACTGAGAAAGATAATGATCATAGCAATCACAAGGCCTGAATGAATACATTAATAAAGAAAGTAGAGATTGTGGAGGAAAAAGAGATTGTGAAGAAAAAAAGGCTTATTACATCTTCTATTACATCAGATCATTCTGTCTAATTCTACTCGACATTCTAATTCTACTCGACATTCCTCCATCCTGGTCCTCCTTGACCTCTCAGCGGCTTTCGATACCATCGACCATGGTATCCTTCTGCGACGACTGTGGGAGGTGGGAGTGGGAGGCACCGTGTTGCGGTGGTTCTCCTCCTACCTCTCGGACAGGTCGCAGTCGGTGTTAGTGGGGGGGCAGAGATCGTCCCCTAGGCCCCTAACATATGGGGTGCCTCAGGGCTCGGTCTTATCCCCCCTACTATTCAACATCTACATGAAACCGCTGGGAGAGATCATCCGTAGGCACTGTTTTGTAGTATTAGTACCACTTCATAAAGCCTTAGTAAGGCCACACCTGGAATACAACATCCGGTTTTGGTCACCACACTACAAAAAAGCTTCAGACTTTGGAAAAAGTGCAAACAACAGCAGCTAAGATGAGTAAAAGGCCTGGAGATTAAAACATATGAAGAACGGTTGCGGGATTTGGGTTTGTCTAATTTAGAGAGGAGAAGGACTAGTGGGGACATGATAGCAGTATTCCAGTATTTGAGAGGTTGTCACAAAGAGGAGGGATCAATTTATTTCCCAAAGCACCAGAGGGCAGGGCAAGAAGCAATGGATGGAAACTAATCAAAGAGAGAAGAGAGAGAATTAAGGGGAAGCTTCCTAAAGGTGAAGACAATTAACCAATGGAACAGTTTGCCATCAGAAGTTGTGGATGCTTCATCACTGGAGGTTTTTAAGAAGGGACTGGATAGTCACTTCCCTGAAATGGTATAAAGCCGTGATGGCGAACCTGTGGCGAGGCATTGCCCTGTCAGCTTCAGCATGCATGTGTGGTTTCGGCCTTCATTTTTTGCCTGTTTTTCACCCGGAGGACAAAAAAACAACCCAACGCGCAAACCAGAATTTCGGGAACGGACTTCCACTTTGTGCGTTGGACCATTTTTCTCCCCCTAGAGCACTGATGGCAAACCTTTTTTGGCTCACGTGCCATAAATAGGGGGAGCGCAGGGGGGGGGGTCGTGCACGGGCATGCTGCACCCATAATGCAATGCGCGACACCCCCCCAGCGCACATGTGTGCATGACAGGTGTGACCCCCCCATTTTTTGCATGATTTTTCACCCTCCCCAGGTTCCAGAGGCTGCCCGAGGAGGTAAAAAACAGCCTTCCCCGTCCCTCCCAGAGGCCCTACGGAGGCTTCAGGAGCTTCCCTGAAGCCTCCGGAGTGCAAAAAACCAGCCCTATGGGCAAACCAGAAGTTCGGGAATGGACTTCCTGTTTGTCCATTGGGTTGTTTTTCGTCCTCCAGAGCCTTCAGAGAAGCCTCCGGAAGGCCCTTGAAGGCCACGGAGGGCTTAAACCAGCCCTATGAGCAAACCAGAAGTCTGTTCCGGAACTTCCGGTTTGCCCGTAGGGCCAGGTTTTTGCACTCCGGAGGCTTCAGGGAAGCTCTTGAAGCCTCCAGAGGGCCTCTGGGCAGGAGAGGCTCTTTTCACCCTCCCCGGGCTCCTATAAAGCCTCTGGAGCCTGGGGAGGGCAAAAAATGGCTTTAAAAAAGGCTGAACTCAGCTGGCCAGCACATGCATGCGCGCTGGCCAGCTGACAAGGCAACGCCTCGCGTGCCCTGACAAATGGCTCCACTTGCTACCAGTGGCACGTGTTCCATAGGCTCACTATCCTGGCCCTAGAGGCTTCAGAGAAGCCTCCTAAAGCCTCTGGAGGGCTGAAAACGGCCCTATGGGCAATCCGGAAGTCTGTTGCCGAAAAACGGGTCCATCACGGACAAAAAGCAGGGGGATGGTGGAGGCCACGTGTGGAGGCACGGGAGGAGGTGTCATGTGCACATGTGCGGGTTTTTTCCCCACACACATTAGAATTATGAGTGTGGGCATGCCCGCGCACGACCCACCTGCACTCCCCCCGTTTTTGGCACACAATGGCAAAAAGGTTAGCCATCACTGGTATAGGGTCTCCTCCTTGAGCAGGAGATTGAACTAGAAGACCTCCAAGGTCCCTTGCAGCTCTATTCTGATTGATTGATTGACTCCAGAAATCAGGAAAAACCTCAGTGCTTGTAATGGTTTGTCTAAACTGGTCATTAGAAAAACTATTTCAGTAGCAGATGTGAGCTTGGTAACAGGGCAGCATTGAATAAATTCATATTTCTGCCCTGCATGTTGTTTTCCAATTTTAATGGATGGAGAGGGAGTTTCATTTCACAAGGCTATAATTTAGAGGGGTAGCAGCCCAGGATAGAAAAATTCCTCCTCTTAAGCTTTTCCTCCTCCTAAGATCACAAAAAAAGCTGCTGCTTTTTGTGATCTTGGTTACCTAATTCTTTCCCACTGAGATGATCAACTTGTATCCGGATCTTTCTGGAGTATGGATAGGGACTTTCATGATTGAAAGCTGCTTCCTACAAATAATAAAGAATCCCTCTCCATAGAAAACAGACGTATTAAGGATACTATGTTGAATAATTTTCTGTGGTCAGATGAGGTAGGGAAGATGTGTATAAGGAATGTGTGAGTGGCCTGTCTGACAGACAGCTCACGTGTTGTATAACCCAACCTTTCACTTTTGCAGGGAACCACTCAAATGTCCATAATTGGTGGTCACTACTAAACGGAAAAGTGTTTCTGGAAATCGTACCATGTTTAAATTCCTCCTAATACTCAGTCTGGATCTTCGCTTTTTTTTGTTTTAATCCTTTGTCCTTATCAAGCTTAAAGTATCAACAGAGAACAGATTGTTCCCCTCTAGGTATATTACACACTTAAAGAGTTATGTAGCTCATTATTATACCAATCATTAGTTTTCAAGTTAAATATGACTAGGGATTTTAATTGTTCCTTGTAGGACTTGGTTTCTAGACCCCTTAATCCTGGTTGTACTTCTCTGAATCCACGTCACCTTTTCTGTGTCTCTTTTAAAATGCAGTGTCCTGAACCCATCATAACTCCAAATGAAATCCAAAGTGGCACTGGTATAGCAAAAATCCTGCATTGGTCTTTTTAACTACTGCGTCTCACTGCTTGCTTATATTCAGTTGATGATCCACTAGCATTGATAGATCGTTCGCACATTTACTTCTGCTAATCCAGGTGTCAAGATTGCACCACTTTGCTTTTTTCAAACCTTAATGCTTTTCAACTTGCCAATGAATTGGGGGAGGGGGAGATGGAATGCCAAAAATGTATGGGGAGATCATGAGAGCTTTGAAGCCATCAAAGTCACCACTGAAGGTGCTTGAGAAAGAGATGGACTCTCCCATAACAAAAGGACATCTCATAACTGGACAATGGGATCACTAGGGGTGGGGAGAAGGGCAATCTGTTGTTTAACAAGGCAAGCATTTGCATGGGGAAAACAGCATTGTTTTTGTTTCTTCAGTACCAATACAGTCTATCCAATAAAGTTTTTTCTTTTGGGAATTTAAATTTCCCAAGAGTGTTTCCTTGTTTTGGGTTCTCTAGTTGGACAGTAGACACCAGATCTCCTTAATCCAAAATTTGGTGGGGGTTTTTTTAACCTCTATTCAGATGGAAGATTTACACTGGTGACCACTGAACATCATCATGCTGGATTTTTTTTTAAAGTCAAAACAATGTTCAATGATTTTGTTGTTTAAAGTCTAATCAATTATCTGTAAATTTGATAAGCATCACTTTCATCTATTCCACTTTCTAGAAATGTCGTAATGTTGAATAATACAGAAGCAAAGATGGAGCTCTACTGCACCTTATTTGACATCTTTCTGGAGGATGGTTGACAATTATTTATGATCTTTTGATGGGTGTGACTGTTCAACCAGTTGCCAGTCTTCCCGTGAGTCTCTTGCCTGCTCTCCACAAAGTTACATCCTGGTTTGCCAACTCATTGAAAGGAAAGCCCAAGACCCACATAACTACTTAGACAGTTGATTAATGTATAATAAAATTCTGGATTTTCCTCCAGCCCTTCCCTATTCTCAGCATCTTCTACGGCTGCTTCCCCAATGGAGATTGCTGCTGGTTGGGAAATTCAAAAGGAAGATCTCTGAAGGGTTTTGTGTGTGTGTGTGTGTGTGTGTGTGTGTGTTTGTGTGGATGTGGCAATATATTGGAATTTGGCAACTGAAGTGATATTTCACGCCAGGACTGAGTCATCTTCTCAGTAGCTCCCAACCCCGGTCCTAAATACCCTTGTCAAACCAGAACTCGCATTCCATCTTCAGCACATGTCACTGTTTATCTTGAAACTTTTAGATACCTCGCTGTGCTATTATGAGTTCATGGAATCCATGATCCCATGGACCCAACATGCCAGGCAAGACGGAGTCAACATTTCCCCCCCTCCCTCCATTCTTCCTGGCCGGTTGAAGTTGGTGGGCCAAGCCCATGTTGGTATCTGCCCTCCAAAGCATGCCCAGACCCGCTCCAAAAGAATCTGCTTCATAAACAGTGCTTACCACAGTGTTCAAGTTGCAAAATCCAGACACTTTCCTCAAAACAAGCTGCTTGGACTTGCTTCCACCAAGCCAAGGCCAAATAAGCAGTGTTGTGGTTTCTATCCAGCAGTGGGAGGCAAGGAGGGAGCTATGTAGAAATAGCAATTGATGTATTGGACAGGCATGGAGAAAATCCAGGTTAAGTTCTCATTAGATCATGGAGCTCACTGGGTGGGTTTTCTTTTTTAACTCAAAAGGGTGTTGCTATTAGGGTAAAATGATGACACCACATCCAGTTCTGGTCAATTTAGTGGGATGGCTTGCCTCCAGAAGTTGTGCTCCGTCACTGGAGGATTTTAAGAAGAAATTGGACAACATTCTGTCCAGAATGTTATAGGGTTTCCTACCTTGAACAGGGGTTAGACTAGAAGCGTGATGGTGAACCTATGGCACGGGTGCCACAGGTGGCTCATGGAGACATATTTGCTGGCCCGCCAGCTGTCATCTCTGGCGCACATGCGTGCACCGACCAGCTGATTTATTCCCTTCCGGAGAGTCCGAAAAGGCTGTTTTTGCCCTCCCCAGGCTGGAGGAAAGCCTCCGGAGGCTGGGGAAGGTGAAAAACAGCCCCAACAGCCCAACCGGAAGTTCAAGAACTAACTTCTGGTTGGCCCATTAGGTCTTTTTTTCACCCTCCCTAACCTCCGCTGGCTTTCCTCAAGCCTGGGGAGGGCAAAAATGGCCTCCCGGGTCCCCTGGAGGTCTTCCAGAAGCTGGAAATTGATCATTTCCGAACTTCCGATTGGGCTGTTGTGAACGTTTTTCGCCCTTCCCAGCCTCCGGAGGCTTTGCTCAAGCCTGGGGAGGGTGAAAAAGGGCCCAACAGACCAACCTGAAATTCGGAAACAATCCGTTTCTGGCTTCTGGGGGGCTGGGGAAGGCCATTTTTGTCCTCCCCAGGCTTAAGGAAAGCCTCTGGAGCCTGGGGAGGTGTCGCACATGCATGCATGGGGCGGGTCGTGTGAGCATGCACAGGTGGCAGGGGAGGAGTGAAGTGTTGTGGGCATGTGCGCATGAGCGATAACATGTGTGTGTGCAATTTTGGCACGCCGTAAGAAAAAGGTTCGCCATCACTGGACTAGAAGATCTCCAAGGTCTCTTCCAACCTGATTATTCTATGTTCTATATTTGGGACACTGCAGACAAAATCCTGAGCTCTCAACTAAAAAGCCAGAAGACCAAGGCATCAATCAATCATGTGGAATGGAGAAAAATCCTGAGAACCCAGAAGTCTAGACTTCACATAGAAAGCTGATGCAGGAACTGAACCAGTAGAAGAAAATGTGGAATTCCACCAAAGAGTGGAAATACTTCGGTGTTTTACCCTTCTACAGTAAATGCAAAACATTTTTGCCATTTCTTCAGTGTTTCTTTTATTTCTCTTCTCTTTTCACTTCACATGTCCCTCTATTACATCTTGATACGCCCATTTCGCACCATAAAACTGAGAAGGTCAACCTATTCTTTTTAACTACCGGTAGTAGTTTCTTAAAATCATTTGATCTCATTCTAATGCTAAGCTTGGGAAAAATTTAACAGAACTCCAGTCTATAAGAATAGAATAAATATGAATAACAAGTTTTAGGAGAAACAGCAGCCCTGAAGTTATATAATGGTTTAAGAATACAACTGAAACTCTGCCACTAAATCAGATCTGTCCAGAAGACTATTTCTACTGGGGTGAAATGAAAACATCAGTAGGTCAATAAATGATCAATGAAAATCCTAATGAGATTAATAGATCAGTGTATTTGCACCAGTTGCATTATTATTCATTGCTTGCATGTGTCAGGGTTCCGACAGATATATATGGAAATATGAGGCGGGTTCTTGCTCGAAAAATTTATTTACAGATTTTAATGCAATTAACAATATCTTCCATAAAATCTCCCCAAGTCCTGAAACAATAAGAGATACTGCATTTCCATCATGTCGCACTACAACAAACAAGAACTTGGGCTGTTAGGCAGTTTGCAAAACATAAATCAGACACATAAAATGTGCAAATCTTAATTAGTTACCAATGAGAGATGGTCTCCTGTGTGGCTTTTTTGGACTGCGCTAAATTTCCTGGGTGCAAACTAAACTGAAACCCCTTACATGTAGTCCTCGACTTATGACTACCATTGAGCCCAAAATTTCTGTTGCTAAGCGCGACATTTGTTAAGTGAGTTTTGCCCCATTTTATTGACCTTTCTTGCCACATTTGCTAAGTGAATCAGTGCAGCAGTTAAATTAGTAACATGGTTGTTAAGTGCATTTGGCTTTCTCGTTGGTTTTGCTTGTCAGAAGGTCGCAAAAAGGGATCATGTGACTCTGGGACACTGTCATAAGTGTGAATCACTTGCCAAGCATTTGAATTTTGATCACGTCCATGCTGTAACGGTTGTAAGTGTGAAGAACAGTCATAAGTCACTTTTTTCCAGTGCAGTTGTAACTTTGGTTACTA
The DNA here is from genome assembly GCF_009769535.1 of Thamnophis elegans. Taxonomy (NCBI): domain Eukaryota; kingdom Metazoa; phylum Chordata; class Lepidosauria; order Squamata; family Natricidae; genus Thamnophis; species Thamnophis elegans. Next base: position 118,656,823 of record NC_045558.1, read on the forward strand.
AATTAACTGTTGTAAGTCGAGGACTACCTGTATTGGATTCATCAGTGCCCCCATGAGGAATAGATGATCTTGGGATTGATTCGTAGTCCTCCTACAATGATGTTCTCCTGCAAAGCAGCCAGAAAACAAAATTTCTGGCTTTAAAAATGTTGTTTAAAATGTTATTTCCTGGGAGATTTACATGCTGCTCAAAAACCCATTTGGCTTAAAAACTAGGGACCTTGTTTCAGAGAGAGATTTCAAAATCAATTTCATTTTTTTAAAAAAAGAACTTTTAAAAATCAATCTTTTAAAAACAAATATTAATATTTGTTTTAATAGAAATCATAATGTTATATAAATAGGCTTAAAATAAATATTTCTTGCATTAGATTTATTACAGGAAAACAGTGTTTTCTACCATCCACATCTTTCTCTTCCATAAAAACATTAATCTTACTGGCAGCTTGGAGTAAACAGTTTGTGGAGAACTGCTAGTAGATTTAGGGATAAAACTGAACTCAAGAAACTTCTAACCAAAACTGCCTTAGTAGCACAGCAATCAAATTATGGTGCATTGTTCTACACACGTTCATCAAATTGTGAGAAAACTAGTGGAAAAAAGAGCCAATTAAACAGTTACCTAACACACACATACAGAAATACACACATACTCTATAATGGAACCTCAGCACAGCAAGTTTCAAGGCAAATGGCCCCATTTTATCAGAAAATCTTTTTTTTTTTGAAGTTGAAACATCATATTTTCCTTCAAAGCAGCTGATTCAGTTCATTTTCTCCATAAAATTGCTTTCATGACAATAGGAAGAAGCTGGCTAAATCTTAAAAATCTGGCTAAAGCTTTTTGATTTGCAGGGAAATTATTTGTAGCTAAACAGCTTGTTTTGACCACAGAGGCTGCCGACTGCCACCTAGTGGCCAAAAAATGTATTGTTCTGTGAACAAGAAAGGCCTCTGAATTTTGAGCAATTAACTCTTATAATAATAATAATTCATCATTTTTATGACACACACTTCCTTAGATTATTTAATATTTTTATGCTCAGCTATTATTTCACAGGAACCTATAAAAAAGGACAGATGGAGTCATTTTGGCTAGACAGGATGATCTGCTTTAAAAGTTCATGAGAGTTGCAAAATGTCACTCACTGAAAATGCAGGCAGAATTCTGACTACAGTTTCTACAATGTTTTTGGATTAACTGTGTATAAAAATTATTGCTTTTATGTGGATTTACATGCAGAGTCCACAAGGCCATACGACTGGGGGGGGGGGGGGGCGGAAATCTCTTCAACAATATCCATGCTGATGTTTAATGAAAAAACTAAAATTGAATGGATGATAGCACACACTATATCATATTTGTATTTTCCTACTGAGAGATCAAGAGATAATTCTACAAGGAGAATTAAGCAAATTGTTCCAAAATGGAGAATAGTGTAGATTCTATAGGACATAATAATTTTCTTTATTTTAAAAATAATTGAGAACTAAGGAATAGGGAGAGTGGTAGAAGATTGCTCCATGAAATTGGGGATACCCAGTACGTTTCTCTTCTTTATAGAAAATTAAGAATATAAAACACCCACAGTAACAATTATCACCAATTCTTTCACGCTGATCTCCCTACATAATGTAGATTCTGATCCTATAGAAAGATCTGGCATTTCCACATTTCTTTAGCAAAGTCATACTGCCACACAAAAGGTGAGCTCTGTTAGTCCAATCCTTCTGCTTTTCTTTTTTGTCTCGCCATCACGGCCTCTAGCTCTGACATTTTCCCAGAATCCTAGAAGAAAATAATAGAAAATGAAGGATGAAGAGCTTGACTTCCAAGCACAAAACTCTCATTATGTCATCTACTGCTTTGAAACTTTGGCATCCTTTGTGCTTGTCCCATCCCTCTCAGCCCTTCTATTATATCTTTGCTGAATCTTGATAGATTTCTTAGTTTCTTGTGCTCTTGATGGCCTCAGTTGACCCAACCCTTGGAAGAGATGTCAAAATCCCTGGTACCTTTAGGAGCGCTTTCTGGATGGTAACCTGGCTGTAGACTCGAGGACCTTCTTCTGGGTTGATAGCTCTCAACTCATCCTTTTTCAAGGAAAAGAGCTGAGCGCCATTGAGAATTCCCAAGGCACTGACAATCCTGCAGGAAGGAGGGAAAAAAGTAGGCGGAATAAATAAGAGCGTCATAGAAAAAAGGAATCATTCCATTTAAGCTCTGAAACCGATTTGAAAGGGTCCTCTAACTAGGTTATACTCTGGCAGCTCTTTTGACCAAATAGCAGAATGTCTAAAGTACCAATAAAAATTTGGTACTGAAAATACTACCCATTGAGAAGTATTTTACCAATGGTTGGAGAGAGAAAAAAGGAGTTTGGAAATGAAGAAAGCTAAAAAAATAAGTAGATAATATACAGATAAAGATATAAATAAGACAAAAACTGTTAGTATGTGTATGATAAGAATGATGATGTATAATGTTGATATATTATTACTAGAAGATATTAAGAAGAAAAATGGAGAGTTCCATAATGTTTAAATGCACAATATATTATAATACTAAACCTAAGGAAATAATGTTAATATGAACATGAAAGATGTGGCAAAAGAGGAAGGATGTTGCACAGAGATGTTTGTACCCAGATGACACACTGCATAAGGAAAGATGGAATGTTTAGTTTTGTAACTAAAAAATAATGAAACTCTTAAAAAAAAATCATCATTGGGTTTAATTTATTTACTTAGCATAAGGTGATGTTACATTAGCTAGGGGACCACAATTCTAATGCAGAGTAATAGGTAGGCTGCCTAAGATTGTTAGCCCTTCTTGATTCATGCTCATGCGTTTTACAAGATGCACCACACGGGGTGAGCTAGCTCCACACCAGAGAGAAAAACAAATTACTTTTCTTCAGCTTCATCTTGGACCCTGAGCCTCCACCGAATTTGCCTCACAAATGTGCATTGCAATTGAGAAGGTCCAGTGCCGGCAGAATTTTAACTGCATGAAGCTCATCTCCTCACCAAAGTGGGATTTATTTATCTGCTTGAATAGAACATGTTTTTGAACTGCTAGGTGGCCCGAAGCTGAGCTGAGTGATGGGAGCTCACTCCGCCATATAGTGCTAGGACTCTAACGATTGCAGCAAAGATTATCTCCAACGATTAGGTCACTGAGCGACCACACCTCTTTCGTCATTGGGTAAGCGACAGCCAATCAGATAGTTGCTAGGTCCCTATTGACTGTTGTTAGCCAGTGAGAGACTCCTCCCACCGCCCCAATTAAATAGGAATCTTATTTAACAGAGTTTTACTCTTAACTTTAGTTACTATTTTAGGTACACACCTAAAATCCATAGTTAATCATAGTTCAGCTGCACATTTTAGAAGCCTATCAACTAAGAGCTGGGTGGTGCAGTGGTTGGAGTGAAGTACTGCAGGCTACTTCATCTGACTGCTAACTGCAGTTCAGCAGTTCAAATCTCACAAGGCTCAAGGTTGACTCAGCCTTCCATCCTTCCCAGGTGGGTAAAATGAGGAGCCAGATTGTTGGGGGCAATAGGCTAACACTGTTAACTGCTTAGAGAGAGATGTAAAAGCACTATAAAGCAGTATATAAGTCTAAGTGCTACTGCTATTGCTAATTCAGGAAAGCTGCTGCTGCTGCTTTATATTATGGCTATTGAGAAGTCATTCAGTGAAAGACTAGATGTTTGTCAACTACAAAGAGCGTTAACATGCATGGCATCTCTGATCTAGAATCTGATATGATTTAAAGAGAAACACGTGCCTGGATTTCATTACCAACCATGTATTTTTTCAAAGAGAAGCATAGGCCAACTCACATTGGACTGAATCCTTTGGCCTCCAACCAGGTCTGGACTTGATCAGAATTTGAACTGTAGTCTAAAGGGGCATCTGTATCCAGAGTACGTGGGATGTGAAGAGGCTTACTACCGCCACTTGTCCCGTTGGCCAGCCTCAGGACGAGCTCCTCATTGACCATGGTGAAGTGATCTACCAGAGCAGAAAGAGATGTCACTCATGGATTCATTGGAAGGAAATGGGCATGGAGAAGCAAATGATTTGTCCTTGTATGTAGGTAACTGCAAGAACTACGGGGTTTTTTTTTAGTAGAAGACGTACCGGAGTATAAGACAAACCATGATTTTGAAGAGGTAATTTTTTTTTTTAAAGTTTTTGCACTCTGCAGGCCTCCCAAACCCTCTGATGCCTCATTTTTTGCAAATAAAGGGGGGCATGCAGAGCGTTTGGAGGCTTAATAGAACCGAGGTGGCACAGTGATTAAATGCAGCACTGCAGGCTACTTCAGCTGACTGCAGTTCTGCAGTTCAGCGGTTCAAAATTACACCACTGGAAAAGGTTTTCCACACTTTAGGACAGTTGCAGCATCAAAATTCAGACACTTAGCAACTGGTTCATATTTGTGATAGTTGCGGTGTCCTGAGATCATGCGATCAGCTTTTCTGACCTTCTGACAAGCAAAGTCAATGGGGAAATCAGATTCACTTAACACCCAAGTCACTAACTTAACAATTGCAATGATTAATTTAACAACTGTGCCAAGAAAGGTTGTAAAAATGGGGCAAAACTCACTTAACAAATGTCTCATTCAGCAACATAAATTTAGGGCTCAATCAAGGACTATCTGTACTTCCCAGTGGTATGAGAACATAAGTGCAACTTTCCTGGATCTGGGCATCTAATGGTTAACAACTCATATCATCAGCCAGCTGACGAGGTGGCGCAGTGGTTAAATGCAGCACTGCAGGCTACTTCAGCTGACTGCAGTTCTGTAGTTCGGCTGTTCAAATCTCACCGGCTCAAGGTTGACTCAGCCTTCCATCCTTCCGAGGTGGGTAAAATGAGGACCCAGATTGTTGTTGGGGGCGATATGCTGACTCTGTAAAACCGCTTAGAGAGGGCTGAAAGCCCTATGAAGCGGTATATGTCTAACTGCTATTGCTATTCACGATAGTTTCTGAGAATTCCAAATGTTGAAGCACAGACCTCTGGAAGGTTGGATTATCTACAACAGATTACACCAAGCGTTTGGAAAACCAGGTCCATTGTTTTTAGGGACCTCATCCCAGGGCTTTAGGTAATGTTTTTTGCTGTATCATTAACAGAGAGTACATCTATGAAAGCAAACCAGCGTGGTTTAATTGAAAGAACTTCTTTAATTGAAAGAAATAGCCAGGAGGTAGAAAGAAAATGTGGTCATTGTCAGAGCAAGTAGTTCTTCACTTAGCAAGAGGAGTTTTGAGGGTAGGGCGCTAAGTGCTGTAGAAAAGACACCAGGACATGGGATAGAGTCTCAATAGTGGTGAATATCTGTAGCTCGGGTGTAGAATGGGGGTAGTGGTGAAATTCAATTTTTTTTTTACTACCAGTTCTGTGGGCGTGGCTTGGTGGGCATGGCAGGGGAAGGATACTGCAAAATCCCCATTCCCTCCCCACTCCTGGGGGAAGGATATTGCAAAATCTCACTCTGGGGCCAGCCAGAGGTGGCATTTGCCAGTTCTCCAAACTACTCAAAATTTCTGCTACCGTTTCTCCAGAATCTGTCAGAACCTGCTGAATTTCACCCCTGGATGAGGGTAAAGGTTCATTCTCCGATCTTATGGGTTGGTTTCTGAATGTTTTGCTACCAGGCCTAAGTAACATTTTCAGCAGAGTTTAGCAGATGTTGGTGTTCTCTTTATAAGGACTTCGTGATGGGTCAGGTGATGGTGTGTCAAGTGAGGGCCTTGTACTAGGTCTTGTGATGGGGAGGTTACGTCAGGTGTGGGTCATTGGGAGGTGAAGTGCTAGTTGCGGGGTGGGTTGGTTGAGGGTCGGTGCTGTGTCTGGGTGGCTGTACAGTTGATTTGGATTCTGAGGGATTTGTAGGTTGGTTGTAGGTCCATGTGTCTGTTGATGGAATTGCTTGTGGATTGCCAGGCTTTGTAGAACTCAAGAGCACGGCAGGTGGTAGGGTGGTAGGGTGGCTGATGACTTGCAATTTGCAAGACCCATCACAAGACCCTCACTTGACACACCAGTTTGGTCCAGTTCGGCCGAGTCGGTACTAACTCAGCAGGGCACACCCCCAAAGCGGTTTTATCGGTGGCACTATAGGCACCACCATTGTTTTTTTGCTTCTGTGCATGCGCAGAAGCAATATTTTTACTACTGTGCATGCACACGTGTGCCCGAAGTGCACACAAGCCTGAAACGCATCCCTGAGCAAACCACCACCCGATCCACACCTGACCCATTTTGGAGCCCTTATAAACAGAAGAACATGGACACTGACACCCCTAAACTCTTCTGGAGATGATACCTCGCCTGGTAACAAAACGTTCTTAAACCAACCCACAAGCTCAGGGAACAAACCGTCACCTTCATAAAGTCTCAGGTTTTACAGGTGCAAAAATGATATTTTTATACTTTCCTTCTAATATCACATGATCAAACATGTTAGGAAACCATTGAGAAGCTAGTTTCGTTGTTTGGACATAGATATAGACCATATTGCTTTCTTCTAGAGCAAGTCAAAGATCTAGGAGTACTCATTTCGAAAGACCTTGTAAGCCGCAGACCTCACTGTACCAACATTGCCAAAAAGGCATTCAGAATTGTCAAACTTATTTTACATAGTTTTCTCTCTGGTAACGCTATGCTGCTAACTAGGGCATATAAAACCTTTGCCAGATCTATACTTGAATACTGCTCACCTGCCTGGAACCCACATTGCATTCCGGACTTTAAAACCTTAGAGAAGGTCCAGAGCTTTTTTACAAGAAGAGTACTCAACTCCTCTGCTCGTAATAAAATTCTGTACACCACCTGGCTTGAAATTTTAGGCCTGGAAAACCTTGAACTACGCCGTCTACATTCCAACCTGAGCTTAGTACACAAGATAATCTGCCATAACGTCCTACCGGTTAATGACTACTTTGCCTTCAACTGCAATAACACAAGGGCTATCAATGGACACAAACTAAACGTAATCCGTTCTAATCTTGCTTGCAGGAAAAACAATTTCAGCAATAGAGTAGTAAATGTATGGAACACCCTACCTGAGCCTGTTGCTAGTTCCTCTAACCCCCATACCTTTTACCTTAATCTGTCTACCGTGGAGCTTACGCGTTTCTTAAGAGGTCCCTAAGGGGGTGAGCATAATAACACCAGTGTGCCTACTGTCCCTATTCTACTGTCCCCATTTATATGTACTGTTTTTATGTGTTTATGGTTATATTTTGCTTATTTATATCCATTTATTTGTGCCATTTTTCATATGTTTTTTCCTACTTGTTTCCTTGTACTTGTTGACAAATTAAAATAAAAAATAAAATAAATAAAAGGATGGGGAGCATGTGGTTTCTAAATGCTATTGAGCTATTCAATAGTTCTAGTCAACCATGAACATTGGTGAGGGAGATGATTGGAATGTAAATCAGTAACTTCTGAAGGACCACAAGGTCTCCATCACTATCCTAGACAGATTGTCCAAAGGATATTTTAGTAGACAAGTCAACTCCATCTAACATAATTTTCAGTCTTATGCTCTTACTAGGCCAGAGATCAACCTGGGATTTCTCACCTATGATTTGGGCCATGTGCTTAGACAAAACAAGAAGAAGAATTGCTTGTTTGCTGACTCTTCAACTCCAAATGAAAAAGGGGTCTCACCTTTCTTACTGTCGTCCACGTCAAGGTCCTCCGTGCTCACCCATTTTACAGCATCGGACTGTAGATTTTTGGTCTTGGCTGGTGGTTGAGGTGGTGGTATCTATGCAGAGAAAGAAAGGGAGAACAACAAGTGGCAAAAGTCTATTTCTAATTGGGAGAGAGGTCACAAGAAAATATGGTGACAAGGCTACATTAATTACCTACAAGCAATTAGTCCTCTATAGTGTCTGGGTTTTAATATGTAAAATCCCAATTCATTTGGATCCTTAGATACCCTTGGACTTTTTAACAAGTGATTTTTGTCTGCTGGTTTTCCATCTTCAGCACTTTTAAATAAAGTTATGCATGTGGAATACAGACCTGATTCCACCCTCATCCACCTTTGATATTTCAGCATTTTCTAGAACAGGGGTTGCAAATGTGTGGGATTTAGGTTGCACACATGAAACCATTACCTTCCTGCTGCCTCCGAAACCAATTAAGTTGCCGCAGTCAGTCTGCGGAATCTAATAGGTTGGGGATCCTCATTCTAGAACTCAAAGGGAGAAAGCTTTGATTGCTTTCCCTAAATCTCACCAGACTTTATTAAGTCTCTTTGACCTCTGTGCTGCAATGCTGGATCTTCCTAAGATCTAGTCCAGTGGTGGGTTCCTACCGGTTTGGCCCAGTTTGGCCAAACCGGTAGTGGTTTGGCAGCCTGGCTCACTGGAACCGGCAGCGACCCAGGCCTGCCACGCCCTCGAACTGGGTTCCCTGCTAGGCCTGCGGCGTCGCCATCTTGTTTTCCAGTTGCACGCATAGCGAAGCGTGAGCACGAGAGAAAACGGCAGTAGTGCTGGCTGAAATTCCCTGATCTAGTCCAGTATTTGGTTTCTAATAATCGCCAATAGATTCTCCAGGGATATACCTAAGCACAACAGTCCCCAACCTTTCTGGTAGAGGGTGGGGAAGTGTTGGTTCCATGTGAGTGATTGTGCCACTCACACAAATGAAACTTTGTATACAAGCGGGTCTATCTATTGCTCATGTAAATGGACCTTCAAGCTTGCTTGCCGTTTTCCGTGGCCCAGTTCTGAACAGGCTGCGGTCCAGTTCTGGGGCATGACCCACAGGTTGGGGGACCCCTGCCTAAGCATATTCCATTTCATGTCCTCAGCTTCTTATATCCAGAGATACAGGTGGGACTTGCAAAGCTGTATTGCCACAGGAAGTAATCCCTTCACTAGCCTTTCCTTCCTCCCTATTCTCCATTCTGCTTCTCCTGCCTGATATTCATCATCTGGTACCTTGTTACCAGCAAAACGCACATGACGTTCTTTGTATCACGTGATCAAAATTCAGGCATTTGGCAGCCAGTATATATTTATGGCCATTGCAGCATCTTCTGCTCCTGTAATCATCATTTGTGACCTTCCCATCTGGCTTCCGGACAAGCAAAATCAACGGAGGAACCCTGATTCGTTTAATGACCATGTGATTCAACAACTATAGTGACGTGTTTAATTGTGGCAAAAAAAAAAAAAAAGCCTGTAAAATTGAATGTGATTCAGTTAACAATCACCTCTGAAAGAAATGGCAATTCTAGTCCCAACTGTGATTATAAGTTGAGGGCTACTTGGATCAAGTGCGGATCAAGTTATAACTTAACATATCAGGAGAAGATTAAGAAAAGTGAAGGCTATTCTACCCGACCACTTTTTGTATTGTAGGCCTTCCATGGTCCTGATCTGTGAGCTAGGTGTACCTTAATACCGTATTTTTCAGAGTATAAGACACACCGTTTCCCCCCCAAAAAAGAGGGTGAAAATCTGGATGCATCTTATATTCTGAATACAGCATTTTTGGCTTCCTGAAACCCCACCCCCTTCACAAAAATGGATGTGCAGAAGTTTTGGGAGGCCTGCAAAGTGCTCCTGGGGGCTGGGGAGGGAAAAACTGAGTGAAAAACAAGCTGTTTTTTTTGCTTGTTTTTGCCCCCCCTCAGCCCCCAGGAGAACTCTACAAGCCTCCTAAAGGCTATGCATGGCCTTTTAAAAGCAAAAAACATGTTTTCATGAAAAATGGGCCGTTTTTTGCTCATCCCCCACCCCCCAGCCACCAGTAGCACTTTGCAGGCCACTCAAACACTCTGCATGCCCTGTTTTTCACAAAAATATGAGGATGTGCAGAGGGTTTGGGAAGTCTGCAGAGTGCAAAAGCTTTTTTTTTTTTTTAATTTGCCTTTTCAAAATCTTGGTGCGCCTTATACTCCGGTGCGTCTTCTACTCCCAAAAATACGGTAGATCAAATTAATAAATACATTTCATTCATGTTTTTTTCCCTAATGTTTGGATTGATTTCTTTGCTGTTTTTAAAATATTGGTTTTTAATTTTAAATCCCATTGGATACATAATGTTAAAAAACAGAAATAAGCAAGCTCTAATTCACGTAGTCTAACTCAGTGGCCCACAATCTTTCGGGAACCAAGGACAGATTCCATGCAGAAAGGTTTTTCCAGCGACCAGAAGTTGCATGGTTTCGCACGCTGCCTGCATTCCCTGGATGGAGCTTCACTTGTTTGCACAGCCCAGTTACTGACATGCTGTGGACCGATGCTGGGCCCTGGACTGGGGGTTCGGGACCCCTGGTCTAACTCACCTCCGTTATTATAGGGTTGATTTCATGGATTACAATAATTTCCTTGTCGTTCTGGATACTGGAATGATCTCCATTCAGCATTGGAGCAAGAATATTATATGGGACGTAACCAACTTGACCATAACAATTCTGGGCTTTCCACCACTTCTTACTATCATCAAGAACCTAACAACAAAGAAAATATTTCCATATAAGCAGAGACAACATTCCAGCCAGTTTTTGTGATACTCACAACTGTCCTAATTCAGCTTCGTAAATAATTCCATTTCTGCCAGCAGTGCACAATTTACTTTTCACATAGAGGCACTTGGCCTCTACCAAGTAAAATCACATGATTTCACATGTGCAAACACGTCACAATTATTTAACTGTTGCTAATTTTGCAGAAGTTCTGCATTTATTTGTTTGCTTCTCTTTTGTGCCACCGTTATTTCTTCATAAGTAATATAATAGAGCTTATACAGGAAGAAAAGTGGATTTCCTCCAATTAAAAAATACTGTGCTTAATTGGGTAAATGGCCTAGATACAAGTAGATCTCAACTTACAACAGTTGGTTTAGTGGCTGTTCAAAGTTACTGTGGCACTGAAAAAAGTGACTTATGACCATTTTTCATATTTATGACTGTTGCAGCATCCCCATGATCACATGATGAAAATTCAGCTGCTTGGCAACTGGTTCATATTTATGACTCTTGCAGTGATCCCCTTTTTGCGACCTTCTGACAAGCAAAGTCAATGGGGAAGCCAGATCCAATTAACAATTGTGTTACTAACTTAACAACTGCAGTGATTCACTTTACAAATGTGTCAAGAAAGATGGTAAAATGGGGCAAAATTGACTTAATAACTGTTTCACTTAGCAACAGAAATTTTGCACTCAGTTGTGGTCCTAAGTCAAGAACTTCCTGCAAGTGTTTGTGTGTGTTTCAGTGGTGGGTTCCGGATCCTGTTCCAACCGGTATGGTTGGAATGGGCCTGGCGTCACCCACATGGACACGCATGCATCGGACTTGCCTTCAACGCTTCCGCAAGCCTCCGCAACACTCCAGCTGCTTAAAGGACAGGTAAGGAGCTCGGCGGGCGGATGGGCCTTCCAGAGCACCGTACCGGAATGGTACCCGGTGCTCCGGGCAGGCTCCGATATGCCTATACCGGGGCGTACGGTCTGCAACCCACCACTGGTTTGTATAATGGTATCAATATAAAATATAATACATTAATATATAGAATATACATTGAACTTTATGAACCAATGTATTCTATATGAATTAACATATTTTAAAATAAAATATATATTTGTAACTGAATACATAATTTCTTGACTTTCTTATACCTTACAAAATTGACTATGTATCTTCCTCTTATATGTATCATATCATTTTTTGCTTTTTTCCATACATCTTTACTGCTGTTATCCGTGTACTTCATACCATACACTAAGGAAATAAATCCTTTATAAGTAATTCTTGAGTAACTCAAGGTGGTGAACAGGTATAACGCTCTTCCTCTTCCTATTTTCACAACCACAACCACAATCACCCAGCCAATTTTCATATTAAAATTTCAGGTTGGCAAACAATTGTTGTGTTTCCAAATTTTGGGATTCCCAAATGCAATCATCTTCTTTATATTAAAGATTCCGCTGTTCTTTTTGGCATGGTTGATACCATGGTTGGCATAAATTCACCTCTAATATGTCTCCTTGAAGCACCGACAGTTCATTGCTGTTTCTGGCTGTGAAGTTGTGGGTGCAGATCACTGATTTCTTCTCTAAATGTTTGCACCTGTGAGGGAGAAGGAAGACGCATTGGATTTAATGCAAGAATACCTATGATCTGTGTGGATCAGATTTCACATCTAAGGAATTCACTTCGTTTTTACGTATCCCCAAGATCTGTTGACCTGAGACAAATTAATGAACATAGCAAGTTGATTTATGATTAAGGAACAAGGTTGCCTCTTAGCACATAGTCAATAAATTTGTTTTAGATGAGGTCAGTTAAATTGTTACCTTGGTACTCATTGTTAATTAGTTCCGGGAGGTGCAATCGGTGCCAAATAAGCTTTCCCCATAAAGAATAATGTAGTGAGTCACAAGGTAGCTGACACCAACAGGTTCTAGCTTGGGCATTGGGTACCAAACAAATGATGAATACCAGGACAAAAATTTCACATCAAAATGTGTTGGGTAATTCTATGAATTTTAAAACAGTTGAGTACTAAGGTACCACTGTCTATGCATGTCCTATCTTTCCAAGTTTTCCTCCATGCTAGTCACCCAATTTAGACCCAGAAAACTTTATTTTTTCATTTCATATTTTCTGAGAATCAGAAAATCTATTGCAAATTTGATATCCATTTCCCATTCTTCCTAATCAGTCACCAATGGAACCAGAGATTTATCTGGGGATGGGTGTCATTGTGTTTTATTGAAAGTTTTAGAGATGAGTACTCCCAAGATTATGTCTGTCTCATCTCCCATTCCTTTCACTTTCACTTTGATGGAAATATTCTCTGTCCACCAAAGAGATGTGGTTTTGATTTAGTTTATTCTAAAGCCACACAAGTTATTCATTCACTTAGTTTCTTTTTAAAGTTACTAAACATAGACATCTTTTCTCTAAACCTGCAGGTGGCATAACCCATCTTCATATAAATACGAATGCTCACCAGAAACAGATGGGGGAATTATTCTTAAGATGCTGCTGTTGCAATGTATAAAAACAGGTCCTGCATTTTCTTCCTTAGAACTACTGTTTCCAGGGGTGTTTGGTGATGGTATGTGTGTCAACAAAGTCAAAATGGTGGCCACAGCCATATGACCAAAGCCCTCTCATATATATATATGCACATAGAAAGGTTCAGGCTTTGATCACATACAAGTAGTCCTCAACTTCTGATTACAACTGAGCCCAAAATTACTATAGCTGAGATGCTTGTTAAGTGAGTTTTGCCCCGTATTGTGATCTTTCTTGCAACCGCTGGTAAGTGAATTGCTGCAATGGATAAATTAGTAACCCAGTTATGAAGTGAATCTGGCTTTCCCGTTGACTTTGCTGATCAGAAGGTCCCAAAAAGTGACCACATGATCCTGGGGCACTGCAACCACCATAGATATGAGTCATTTGCCAAGCGTCTGAATTTTGATCACATAATCATGGGGATGTTGCAGAAGTCGTAAGTATGAAAAACGGTTTAAGTCATTTTTGTCAGTGCCATTGTAAATTTAAATGGTCACTAAATGAACTGCTGTAAGTCGAGGACTACCTATAGCCTGTAGCAACCATCTTGATTTTTTTAACATTCCCCTTGTGACTACCCCCAACTACTTCTTTACTTGCAAATATATGCAATTCACATAATTCAGCAGTCCCTGATCTTTGTGGCTTGGCAGCCTGGGTTGGGGCGGGGCGGGGGGTAGTAGAGGGAAACTGGGCTGCATAAGCTCAATTCATGTGAGCAGCAGGTCTGTGTATATACACATGCACACACGCACACACACACACACAGCTCAATTAGAGGAGTTGAGTCAACTAGCAGAGGCAAGTTGAGTTGTGTGTGTACCCATGTGTACATGTGCACTGGCCCACTACATGGTCCGGGGATTGGGGATTCCTGCTACAGAGCAGGGGCCTGGCCTGTTTGAAACTGGGCCACAGGAGAAATGGACAAGCACACTTGCGTGAAGCTCCAGTCACGCAAGTGGAGCTTCGCACATGAGCACAAGTGTCCTTCACTAAAGCACCGTCTACTCACGTGAATGGCGCTTCATGCAAGTGTGCTTGTCCATTTCTCCCACAGCCCAGTTTCAAACAGGCTGCATGTCCTATAGTGGGACATAGCTCGGGCGGTGAGGATTCCTAACACAATGGACTAAAAGAATTATTGTTAAGTTTTCTGTTCTTCTGTCAGCATAATTAAAACAGTGCATTTTTTAAAACTGAAATTGTGCTATTGAACAAGAAAAAATACAAAGACTAAGAAACAGTAATAAAAAGTTAAGCAACTTTGCTCTTGACAGGTAACAAAGCTGATCCATTAAAAAGAACCCAAAAGAAGAACACTATTAATTAAAGGCCCAGAAGTCCTGAAAATTTCCATAGATCTTGGTCTACATCACAGCAAAGACAAGGATGAGATACAGAAGTAAGCAGAAGAAGTTTGGTCAATGGGATGATATAACTGACAATTCTTGTGTCATCAACTAATTAAGCTACTAAACATTTTAAGTGTTAATAAATAAGGGTTAATCTAGTTAATAGTTGAGGGTTAGTAAATGAATTGTGAAGTATTATTTACGTCATGCCATTTTAATCTAGGTGTGTAAGTATAATAAAGAATGAAAGGGTAACTCCCAAATACAGAGTTAATAGTGGTAACTTCTGTTTTATTCAACTGGATATAAATATCCAACACTTCCTTCAATATCTTAAATTGACACTGATACTGGATTTGGGCATCGTGTGAATGCATTTCAATTTAGCTCATTTTAAACAGATTAACTATCTTTATTTCAAGTTTAGATTATCTTGTTTCATGTTCATTCAATATATGCTGGGTTTAGGGGTAAAGCAATTGTGTATCTATTCATCCGAAATTTCATGCATCCAGCCAATAAAAATATGTGAAAGAAAATTGCAAGATGGCTAGCTGTTACCATCCATCTCAGTAGCAAAGTGACCAACTCTGGTCATGCTCAGATTCATGAAAATTACCCCATTACAGAATAGGGGAAAAATGTGATATAGAAGGAAGGAATAGATAATGACCAGGTAAAGGGCAAAATGAGATATTAGTTTATACCCATTGCCTCTTTCTTTAATAAGTGGCATTTCCTACCAGAAAAGTCACCCTGAACCATCTACAGTATCTGCAATCCTTCTTCCAGCTAGATTTTATGAGGATCAGAGCTGGACTGGCTGGGACACCCATCTTGCAAACTGGTTCTGAGAAGGATAGGAATTCAAGAAGAAAAAGAAAAAGGAGACACCCAATTCCCACCCCACTCCAATACTACCTTCACTGGCTGGCCATTGTGCTCCTCTTGGTTTTCTTCTGAGCGCCATTTTTATTTAAAACCGCTGTCTTCTCATTTTTGTCCTGTTACGTTTCCCTTCCGTGCCCACCACCAAAACACCTGGTCCCCCTGACTCTTGCTTCTTGCCTTTTGGAAGACACTCGTGTGTCTCTGCCTCTCCTCCTCCAATTGTCTTCCTGCTTCCAGAGCTTTTCCCCTAATTGCTTTGCTCCCATGCATCAAAGTCTCATCCAAACCAGAGGTCAGCAGAGGAGAAAATAACTGAACTCCAGTTCCTTTCCTGTTCTCCTTCAACTCACTTCATTTTCTGTTAAGGTAACCTGGGCTCCCAAGTCTTGGTCCTCTATTTTATTCTCCTAGACTTCTTGGGAGACCCAAGTTTCTTCCTCTCTTTTTATCTCCAGGGAAAGGACTTTTGTTCATTGGTTCCCTGCCAAGTCCCTGTCTCCCTGGGTCTCCAAAGGATAAATTAAAAGGTTCCCTTGAGCTGCTCCTTGTGCTATTACTTTGTTCTTTTGTTCTCTGCTCCTGTACGTTATGAACTTACTGCACGCTGTTTGACTGCAAAAGAATGAGCTTGGGCAATATCAGAGTGTGCTTTTTACCACAGCCATGTTCATATTAACACAAGGGAGAACAGGGACATTTTCAGAGAACTATTGGAAAGGCAATGTCCATCACAGACACCATGAGGGCGAGGCAAAACCTGGCATGAGAAGACTCAGGTTCTACTTTATTTTTCTGCCAATAATTCTCTCTCAGCCAAACCTTCCTCCTAGGATTGCTGTGATGGGAGAAAATGGAGGGGAAAACACCAAGTACAGGTAGACTTCAACTTACGACCATAATGGAGCCTCCTGATAATATGTCGACAGTTGAAAAGTGATCCTCACCAACAGTGAGGGAGTCAAGTGGGCCTTGCTTCCATAAGTGTTGGACCAAACAAAACTGAATAATTTGGGTACTGGCTTAAAAAAAGAACTGCTTTGTCTCATTTTGCATTCCTTGCAAAATAATTGGAAGTCTTGCAATGTTTACTACCGTGTTTCCCCCAAAATAAGACAAGATCTTATTTTCTTTTGACCCCCGAAATAAGTACTTGGCCTTATTTTTGGGAAGGTCTTATTATTTTTGAGGTGCAGGAGGCGGTGAGCATAGTCACCTCATGGCTGCTGCTCTGTTGCAATATTTTCAGGGGAGGGCTTAATTTAGCGCATGCACTCAAAAGCCCAATTGGGATTATTATCTAGGAAGGTCTTATTTTCAGGGAAACAGGGTAAGTGAAACTTGTAGTCTTCAGTTGCATAACTGGGCTCAGCCTTTCTAATCCGCACACAGACACTGTTTTTTTTGGGGGGGGGGTTAGACTGTAAGGCATATGTTGGGGATATTCTAGAAATTGAAATTGATTTAGTTTTGCAGCATGAAACCTAGTATCGAAATATTGTCTGAAAATGTTTCAAAAATTGGTATTGATATTGTGCTTTTAGTAACTAAAGGTGGCAAACACAACTTCTGCTACTTCCTCATATTTTCCTCACAAAAAACTATGAGGTGAGTTGAGGTGTGAGAGAGAGTAACTGGCTTTAGGCACCCAACCAGTTTTCATGCCTAAGGTGGGACTGGAACTCACAGTCTCCTGGTGATTGATCCAAAGTCAACCACCCGACTTGCATGCTTAAAGCCCCGTGCCTTTACCACTAGACCAAACTGGCTTTGTCTTCATTATCGTTCAACTTTGACAAAGGTTGAGCAAATTACACTATAAATACATGTGTACTTGGGTACTTAGTAAGAATCCTGTGTGATCCTTTTGTATCACATTCGAAGATAACAGCTATCTGTTATTCAGTTTTTGAGGCGGGTCTATTCCCAACATACAACAAAATTGGTAGATGCTATCTCCACCACGAGGTAGAGCAAAGAAGGGGAAATACTCATGCTTGTGTATATGTGCATGTACACACATACACTCCCAACAGGAGAAATTATCAATTGTCTTTCCTTTCTTGTAAAGTTCCTTTATCTCCTTTCATCTGCGCATTTCCCCGGATAGCTATAAAAATGAGCTCTTATCAGCAGAAACAACAATTTTTACTAGCTGCTGCTTCCTCTTTCTTTATTTCAAGACATAATCCCAGAGTTCTCCCACAGGGCAAACACGTTACTTGGCCCAGAATTTAACTAAGAATTTTCTCCAATTCTGTGGTATTGTGTTTCCCAGTTATCTTTTGGTAGAGCTCAAAAGCATGGATGTGTTTTAGCTCCTTTTACAGGATGTAAAAAACCCAGAGACCTCTCCATTCTAAGAATTAAGAAAAGGGAGCGGTTACTAGCAAGGATTATTTCAGTGACACATTGAAACTTTTAGTTTATTTTTTGTACTCAAGCATTGCTGGTCAAATTCAGAATTTCTAGCACCACTACAAAACAGCCGTCTGGTTTTAATTTATTTTGAGAACTATGAGAGATTCCCCTTCTTCCCTGCCACATTATCAACTGATTATTAGGTGCTTCCCCATATCTGCATATATATGTGTATGAATAAATTAATCAGAATGTATGAATATGTGCATAAAAAGAGTAGGAAGAAAATTCAATTCTTAACTAATTTAATTCAAGGCCTCTACAATTGGTACATCTTTTGTTAGTTTACTTATGCTTAGCTCTTGAGTAAGTCATTATGTACTTATCTAGGCTACAAACTTTAAAAACTAATTTTAACAGTTAATTTGTTTCCCTAGACAACTAATCCTAGTTAACCTAATCATGGTATAATTCTTCGATTGAGAGATAGTTAGAATAACATTTGAAATACAGACATTTGTCAGCATAGCTCAATTCAATAGCAATAGCAATAGCAGTTAGACTTATATACCGCTTCATAGGGCTTTCAGCCCTCTCTAAGCGGTTTACAGAGTCAGCATATTGCCCCCAACAACAATCCGGGTCCTCATTTTACCCACCTGGGAAGGATGGAAGGCTGAGTCAACCTTGAGCCGGTGAGATTTGAACAGCCGAACTGCAGAACTGCAGTCAGCTGAAGTAGCCTGCAGTGCTGCATTTAACCACTGCGCCACCTCGGCTCTTAAAGCACTACAGAACAGATTAAATGTCAATAAATTGAGTGAAGATTGACATGCCAGAATATTTTGGCTCTTTTTGATCTTGGCAAGAATCAAGACTCTTGAGATCTTAGGATAAATGAATTTAGAGAACCATGAGAGAAGAAACTTACAAGTTCTGGAAGCTATGCCACAAATATCCATTCTAACAACTTCTCAATTATTTCTTATTATCCAATAATAAATAAAGTACTTATTAAATGTCCTTAAAAGAGGACAGAGAATGAAACAGGACTGAAATACAAAAGACTTGATGGGGAATTTTACGTCACTTATCAAATTTTGTGATCAGAGGCCCTCTTGCTTTGAAGGCATGTTGGGCCAGTTGGATTCCTAGCTACCAATACTTGTAAGTTTAGATTCAGGACAACAATTTGAAATCCTTGCTCAGCATCTAATGGTTGCTGATCACCAAAAGCACCCTTCACCCTGGCAAAAACCTGCAATTATTAACTACAACACACCATCACCTGCCCTAAACTAAGCTTCTGAGTGTCCTACCACCACCATATCCCTATCCTAGCTCCTATCCATGGCTTTACCATCGGACCCAGCTATTCCCAGAGCAAAGATAAACGGATAGAGAAAAATAGAAAAAAAATAGATTTTTAGAAAAAGAGGAAAGAGAAGGGGGGGAAAGCAATGTAGAATTGACCTAAGCATTTCATAAACGACTCACAATTTTCAATCTGAGAAAACCTCCTAAATGTTCAAACACTTTACCCAATTTATCCAATCTGATCACCAACTTCTAAAGAACCCATGATGAATCCTTACACACCTAACCCCTAAAATGTTAATCTTACCCTCCATCAATCTTTCATTTCTCCTCGAAAATTCTCTTCCCAGTGGGACCAGGGAAGGGACTGGAATTGTGTGCCCAGCAAGACAGGCCCCTCGATTCATATTAGTTCCCTTAATGCTACAATGGGGATTATACTGGGTGTGATGACCATGATTGAGGAAGCCAGAAGTTCTTCATCTAAGGAAGTGAAAAAGTTCTACTTTCTCCAACATTGCATGTGTTCTGAATATCCCAAATATTCAATTTCTTTAAGTAAAAAAAGATTCCCCTTGCACATCTGTGCTAGTCGTTCCTGACTCTAGGGGGTGGTGCTCATCTCCATTTCAAAGCCAAAGAGCCAGCACTCTCCAAAGATGTCTTCGTGGTCATGTGGCCGGCAAGATGCTGAAGGCACATAGAACGCTGTTACCTTCCCACCAAAGGTGGTTCCTATTTTTCTACTTGCATTTTTATATGCTTTCGAACGGCTAGGTTGGCAGAAGCTGGGACAAGTAACGGGAGCTCACTCCGTTAAACAGTGCTAGGGATTTGAACTGCAAAACTGCCAACCTTTCTGATCGACAAGTTCAGCGTCTTAGCCACTGAGCCACCCCATTCAATTTCTTTACTTCCTCTTTAAAAGATTTCATGCAACAGGAATTAGGAAAAGCTCTTTCGGCCTTTCATTCTGGCCTATTGTTGCAACTCATAGGAGATGTAATGCTGGTCTAGGATGACCAGTCTTTGGATTCATACAAATATTGCATTATGGGATGGCTCTACAACTCTTTGAAAGTCCCTACATCTTAGATACGATTCTTCAGACACGGGCCACCTGCAGGGGTTGTTCAGAAAAGCCAAGTTGGCAACTGCAGACGCACCATCAAAGTATTGCTCCTTTTTATGTATAATACATATACAGATGGTCCTTGTTTAGGATTGGAATGGACAACTTGGTCATTAAGTGAAATGGTTGCTAAGTGAAATGGTGCTTATGGTCTTACTTCAGCTTTCCTTTGCTTTATAGCCCTGAAAAGGCCATAAATGTGAGAACTGGTCATAAAGTTATCATCTCTGTCATAACTGCAAGTGGTCACTAAATGAGGCCATTAGTATTGCCCCTTGATACAATAGGGATATTGTATCAAGGGGCAATACTTTGAACATGCATTCTGGGTCACATTTTTGATGCTCCTGCATTGGAAGTTAATTTTAAAATTGCATGTTTACAAAAGGTAATATATATGTAGGTGTGCAGGGGTGTTAAGAGTGGAAACTAATTCTACAGGCAATCCCACCCTACTCATTAAAATCCTTGTCTTTCCCAATCTTCCCTTTTAATTTTTCTTTAAATTCTAAATGCTAAACCTCTTTTATAAACTCCCCATTTATCTCCGCAAATAACCAATCCATTCTCAAGATGTTCACCAATATCTTACCCATTGGCTGCAATTGTGGGGGCCGATTGCTGCAAATAGAGAAACAGTAAAGTTAGTTTGGTCCATCTCAAGTCACTCTTTCTCAAATTCTCCCTCCAGTTCATGGACAGGAATTATACAGAATATGTATAATTGGAACTACTGGTAGTTTTAAGCGAACTAGAACCTCCATTTGTTTGAGCTGGAAAAACACTTAATTTTTAAAGAATGTGCTATGGCTATTCTTTCAAAGCTGGAGGACTTATCTGTTCATAAAATTCTTAGTGTGAGGAATTATTTTAAAGCTATTTGCTCAAGTGTTCTGTGGTGGTATGTGGGAATGAACAGAACAGAATAGAATAGAATAACAGAGTTGGAAGGACCTTGGAGGTCTTCTAGTCCAACCCCCTGCTCAAGCAGGAGAGTCTATACCATTTCAGGTAGGTGACTGTCCAGTCTTTTCTTAAAAGCCTCCAGTGCTTTTAAGAAGAGACTGGACAGTCAACTCTGCACAAATTCTGAAGGCAAGTTGTTCCACTAGTTAATTTTTTTAACAATCAGTAACTTTCTCCTTAGTTCTAGGTTGCTTCTCTCCTTGACTAGTTTCCATCCATTGCTTTTTCCCTTCCCTTCTGGTGCTTTGGAAAATAGGTTGACCCCTTTAAATATTGGAATATGATTTATTCCATGGCTTAGCTTGCAGCCCCCACTAATCATCTTTGTTGCTCTTTTCTGCACTTTTTTCAGAGTCTCATTTTTGAATGATCTTGGAAAACAGGAGGGATATCCATTGTCTAGGCTGCAAATCTTTCTCTTGTCTTTCCCACATACCATCAGGCTTGTTCCTAAAGCATTCAAGAATGCATGAAGCCATGGTGGTGCAGTGGCTGGAATGCAGTACTGCAGGCTGAATCAGCACATTGCCAGGAGTTCGATCCGCATCAACTCAAGACTGACTCAGCCTTCCATCTTTCTGTGGTTGGTAAAAGGAGGACCCAGATTGTTGGGGGCAATATGAGTCTGTAAACCGCTTAGAGAGGGCTGTAAAGCACTGTGAAGCGGTCTATAAGTCTAAGTGCTAGTGCTATTCTTCTATAACCTATCCCTTTTTCTGGAAAAATGAGCAATCTAGTAAATATGCGTGCTTCCTAGAAGCATATGATTGGCCACGGAGAAGGCATAGGCTGGCTGTGTGAATCTATGTGAGTGTTGGATAGCTCTGTGCTTAAAAATATAACAAACAAGGAAAGTTAATTTGGCGTGTTCCAAGTCCTCCCAATTAAATAATGCCATACCACTTGCCTCTGGAATAGCTTCCCTCTGAAGATCCTAGAGGTCCTACCCTGCCCTCATTTGAAAGATCATGCAAACATAGTCTTAAAGTGGGTGACAAATGTTTATAGGATAATGTCTGTTGAGCTAGACTTTTTATGCAGAGGGATGTGCAGGGCAGAGGTGATGTTTTGGGTTTTTTTATTATATGGTATTTGTACTGTTTTTATCGTTGTAAGCCAAGAGTCATTGTGGAGTTGGGCAAACTTATACATTTAAATAAATAGAGAAGTAGTAATTAACACGTTAGACTATGGACCAGGGAGGGCTTACGGAGGCTGCTTAGGTTTTATTTTCTCCAGCAGCCAAAACATAATATGTGAGAGAAGGGTGGGATAGATGCAGTGGGCCAAATTGGAGCTCTGCAACTGACCAGCTTCCTTTGGGTTTTGCTCTTTGCAACAGAGACATTCTACTTCCATTTCATTCTGGAAAACACTACTTTCCTGCTGGATCTCTTTGTCTTGCTGATCCTAAAATGGACACTCTGCTGCAGGGGTGTCAAATTCAAAGCCTGGGGGCCAGATCCGGCGGCCCACGGAGTGCTTGGGCCATCCTGGAAACAGTGAAGGACCAGCCTGTGGTGCCTCTGCCAGTGAAAAATGGAGCTTGGGAGGCCTATTGAGATCCATTTTTGCTGGCAGAAGGTTGCAGGGGGCTGTCGCAGCTGAAAACGGAGCTCGGCAGCTTATTTCCAGTGGCGGAACGCTCAGGTCACCACAGGCACCCCCAACACGAGTGACGTCAAGCTGGCCATGCCCACCCCAGCAATAGCAATAGCAATAGCAGTTAGACTTATATACCACTTCATAGGGCTTTCAGCCCTCTCTAAGCGGTTTACAGAGTCAGCATATCGCCCCCAACAATCCGGGTCCTCATTTTACCCACCTCGGAAGGATGGAAGGCTGAGTCAACCTTGAGCCTGGTGAGATTTGAACAGCCGAACTGCAGTCAGCTGAAGTAGCCTGCAGTGCTGCATTTAACCACTGCGCCACCTTGGCTCCTCCCTCTGAGGTCAAGTACAACCCTGATGTGGCCCTCAGTGAAATCAAGTTTGACACCCCTGTTCTACTGTATGAATATGTCCCCCAACAGTAAACAGCCCATGGTAGAGCTGAGGCAAGGAGGACAACCACAAACGTAATACTCTGAATATCCTACATCTGAGGAAGTCCTTGTGCCAATTTAACCTCCAAAGTCATCCAACGGTGCAAATAAAATGGAAATCGCTGGTCTGAAAAAAAATATTCCACAAGCAGAAGCGACAGATCCATGGCAGCATTACTTCAGGCATTTGGTACTAAAGAAACAAGCTGCTTGCACAATAATGTCCTTTTGTTTGAAATGCAGCAAAACAGATACACCAAAGTATATAAAGTTGGGAAAGGGAAAGCGAAAGACAAGGAGAGGATGACCAGTACCAAATGGATGGACTTAGTTACAGAGTTACAGTGGCAATGGGTATGTACTAGAAGACTTGAAGGACCAAGTTTGCAGATTGATCCTCCTGGAGAAGATCTATTGTTAGCGCAAAATCAATCAGCATGTAACGTATGCAAAGATAATCTACTTCAGAGGTGGGTTGCCTCCGGTTTAACTACAGGTTCACTTTGTGCGCACTTTGCGCATGCACAGAACAATTTACAGTGAACTGGGCATGTGCATGCACTACTAAACAACATGCCAGCAACAGCAATAGCGACTAGATAACTGGTTCGTGTGTGTGTGTGTGTGTGTGTGGCCAGCCTGAGTCGTTGCCAGTTCTGCAATCCAGGCCAAAATACCACTACCAGTTCAGCCGAACTGGGCCAAACCGGGAGCAATCCACTCAGTGGTGGGTTTCAAAAATTTTTTGAACCTACTCTGTGGGTGTGGCCTCCTTTGTGGGAGTGGCTTGCTGGCCATGTAACCTTGTGGGAGTGGCTTGCTGGCCATGTTCTTTCTTTCTTTCTTTCTTTCTTTCTTTCTTTCTTTCTTTCTTTCTTTATTTATTTATTTATTTATTTATTTATTTATTTATTTATTTATTTATCTCTTTCTCTCCCTCTTTCCTTCCTTTTGTCTCTGTCCCTTTTTCCTTTTTTTCTTCCACCTCCCTCTCTTTTTCTTTCTTTTTTTCTTTTTTCTTTATTTCTTTCTTCCTTTCTTTCTCTTTTTCTGTGTGTATGTGTGTGTGTGTGTGTGTGTGTGTGTGTGTGTGTGTCAGTGGTAGGTTTCAAAAATTTTTGGAACCTCTTCTGTAGGTGTGGCCTGCTTTCCAGGTCCACTGGTGGAACCTCTTCTAACCAGTTCGGTCGATTTGATGAACCGGTTCTACCGAACTGGTGTGAACTGGTAGGAATCCACCTCTGAACCCACCTCTGATCTACTTCTTCAACTGTTCCAAAAGGCTGCAGAACCTTTTATAGCCATTCTCTTGCTCAGAATGCAAGCTTATGTTCACAACACTGACCTGATTGCGGCGTTCTTCATGGCGGTTTTGCATCTCTACTGGGTCTTCCCAAAGTCTCCCAAAAGCATCTTGGTTAGGAGGCTCCCAGCCACTGTAGAAAGTCAGGTTGTAGGAAGCCGCATAGCCCCTGGGGAAATCCACCCTTGATGGACAAAGCAAATAAGAATGTGAATTAGCAGGAAGGAGCTAAAGTCATCACATTTTCTTTAAAAAAAAAACACAAATATGTCATCATTTGTCAATCATTAAGACATTGAAGTACAATTTTTTTTTTGTTGTGTGTGCCCCTCCCTCCCTCCACCCCCCACCCCCCCTCCTCCTTCCCCCCCCCGACTTCCCAGAACCCGTACACGGTATGGATTTTTAACTAACACAGTCTAAAATCTATTGAGAAAAAAGAAATAAAGAAATTAATGACATTCTAGATTGACCTTAGCTTCTTCTTACTGAACTGACTTTTAACAGTTTAAATCATTTCTGATCTTAAGCATAGGCTAACTGGAATTTCTTAGTCCCGTATTTATTTTGTATATAGTCAATCCATTTTTTCCAGTCTCGTTTATATATCTCATTTGAATGATCTTTGAGATATGCCGATATTTTAGCCATCTCGGCTAAGTTTGTTACTTTCAATGTCCATTCTTGGATTGTAGGCAAGTCTTCCTTCTTCCAATATTGCGCCACCAACAGTCTTGCTGCAGTTATCAGGTGCAGAATCAAATTGGTCTCTACCACTGTAAAGTCAGTACATATACCTAGTAAAAATAACTGAGGAATAAACTTTATCCTTCTTTTAAAAACATTTTGCATGACCCACCATATTTTTATCCAAAATGCCTTAACCTTTTGGCAGGTCCACCATATATGATAATATGTAGCATCGAGAGAACCACACCTCCAACATTTAGGCTGTACATTCGGATACATAGAAGCCAACTTTTTAGGATCTAAATGCCATCTATAGAACATCTTGTAAAAATTTTCTCTCAGATTTTGAGCTTGTGTAAATTTCACATTTCTTACCCAGATTCTTTCCCATGTATCCAACATTATTGGTTCCTCAATATTTTGAGCCCATTTTATCATACAATCTTTAACTAATTCTGTTTCCGAATCCATCTGTATTAATACATTATATATCCTCTTTATATGCATTAAGCTTTGATCTCTTATTTGTTTAAACAGATTATCCTCAACTTGGATAAAACCAATTTTTTGATCTATTTTCCACCTAGCCTGTAATTGCCCATACTGAAACCATGTTTGAACTACCTTCTCCTCTTTTAATACCTCAAGTCATCACATTTTCAATCATTGCAAGTTAAATAAACCACCCAGGCAACAGCTGCCAACCAATCTACAACAGACCCACCATATTTATATCATAAATGAATTGGTCTAACAGAGAAGATTTTGGAATTCAAATTCCAAAGTTTCCAATCCTTATTAAGTAATTTGCTTGTGGATCCAGATCATCTGTGATATCACTTCAGTTGAGAGGCAGAGGGGGCTATTTCACCAAAATTAAATAACCAGTAGCAGGAGTCTCCAAACTTGGACACTTTAAGACTTCTGGACTTCAACTCCCAGCATGGCTGGCTGAGGAATTCTGGGAGTTGAAGTCTACAAGTCTTAAAGTGGCCATGTTTGGAGACCCTTGGCCAATAGCATCAAGAAAGGAATAAGGAAATTGTAATAGTTAGAAAACTACAGAAGGAAGAAGTAGAAGTGAATGGATTAAGCCACATCCTATAGAGAGAGAAAAAAAATAAGAAGGCAAAAAAAAAAAAAAAAAAGCAAGGGAAAACAAACTCGAATCCCCTTACCTGGGCTTAGTCCAGTTTTCACCCAGAGAATGCCACAGTTCTGTTTCCCATTCTCCCAAGCAGCTTTGCATCAAAGTTACTGCCTCTAGAGTTAGCATGGGATTGCGCAATTCAGAAGCAAATTCCACACCCCCAGAAGCATCCACAATCTGAAATGGGAAATGAGAATCAGAATCTATATTATCTGTTCCCCTGGAAGCTCCATCTTCTCCCAGGGAAATTTACCAATACACTCATATAGGAATCATTGATATGTGCAATCTAATCTCATGTTTATCATGAGATTCTCATGGATTATATTACACAACTCTGCAACTAGTGGAACTGACGACCTATCTCTTCCCACTTATGATTATAACCATGTTGCTTGTATCTTTTACAATTTATATTGTTTTATTTATTTCCTAGTATGATTTGATTGCTTATTAGTAACCTTTGGCTATCACTAAGTGTTGTATTTTATGATTATTGATGAATGTATTCTATTTTATTTTTCTTTATGTACGCTAAGAGCATATGCACCAAAGACAAATTCCTTGTGCGTCCAATCACATTTGGCCAATAAAGAATTCTATTCTGTTCTGTTCTACTCTATTCTATTCCATTCAGTTTCACAGTTCACATTTGTTACTTAAGTAATACACAGGTAGTCCTCAATCCATAACAGTTCACTAAGTGACCATTCAAAGTTATAATGGCACTGAAAAAAGTGACGTGATCATTTTTCACACTTAAAGTCATTGCAACATCTCCTGGTTTACATGATCAAAATTCGGACATTTGGCAACTGGTTCATATTTATGACAGTTGCAGCATCCAGGAGTCCTGTGGTCCCCTTTTGTGGCTTTCTGATAAGCAAAGTCAATTGGGATGTCAGATTCATTTAATGACTGTGTTACTAACTTAACCACTGCAGTGATTCACTTAATAACTGTGGCAAGAAAGGTCATAAAATGGAGCACAACTCACTCAACAACTGTTTCACTTAGCAACAGAAATTTTGGGCTCAACTGTGGTCATATGTCCCTTAAGCATAGTTTCATGTCATTCTGCTGCTTTTACAATCTAACTGCCCCTCTACATCTATCAGTCTATTGTTTCCCAATTTTGGCTACTCCCAGAATTCTAAGTCATGTCCATATAGGCTGAAGAATTCTGGGAGTTGAAGTCTACACCAGTTCCCTAGCGGTTCGGACCGATTTGGCTGAACCAGTAACGGTTTGGCGGCCTGGGTTGCTGGAACCGGCAGTGACCCAGGCTTGCCACCCTCCCAAACTGGTTGCCCATGTGGTGTCATAGGCGGCACTATCTTGATTTTTGCTTCTGCGCATGTGCATAGCAATTTTATTGCACTGCGCATGCATGCACAATGCACATCAAGCAGGCACACACATCAAGCATGTGTGCATCAAGCATGCATGCATTAAGCATGCGTGCATCATGCGTGCATGAATAGCATGCACATGAGCAAGCCGGCAATAGTGCCTGCTGGAACCCATCCCTGGTCTACACATTTGGGAGACGCAAGATCGAGAAACACACTGTTACTAATTCAGCTACCAGACACTTCATCTCCTCCTCTTCTTCAGACAAAAGCACTTACCATCTTCAAGGGTTTGAAAAGAATACATATTAGCTCCTCTGAACTAGGGCATGAGATATTGGGTTTCAGCCTTGCCTAAGTGGTGGGGGGAAAAGAATAGTTTAGTTGTAAGCATAACTGAAGGAGGAACATTCCATTTCCATGTTGGGAGGGAAAAAATGTACACAAAACTCACCAGAAGGCTAAAGGAATATTTGATCTTGGACAGAGCGTCTTCAAACTCCTCTTGGGATGGGGGTTTTGCTCTGATGGTTAAGAGCCCCTCTGTGGTTGTGGTAAAGACAGAAACAGTAAAAATCTCCCTGCAGCTCCATCTATTTTGGGGGCTGGTGAAGTTCCAGCCCCAAGACTCAAACCTTTTTTGGCTCGAGAAGATCAAGGCTTGAGGGTTCCAGATATCTCCTACTACCCAGGGCAGCTCAACCCTATCGATGCAGGAATAACTGCCCATTATAGTAGTCCAATTATGTTTGTAGGCCTTGGATTTGTCTTTAAGAAATAGTGGCTCTAAAAACGTTTTGGGCAAAGAAGCTTGTTCAAAAACAGAGAATAAAAACTTTTTGACTTGCGTAAAAACAGAGGATAATGCAATTACAGGAGGCATTTCTGAAGTTGTCAGGAGATCCATTGCAGAGGCCCATGATGGAAGGGGAAAGTTTCCAAGCCATAGCAAAATGTTGTGGATTCGGACAAATGTATTTGTTTTCATTGATTTATTAAACAAATTTATATCACCATCCAACATTTTACACTGTATAATAAAAATCCATTTATATATATATATATCCCTCCCTCCCTGTCTCCCCCCCTCTCTCTCACACACACACACACACACACACATATACACACACACGGCAGCAATAACACAATCAAATCAGCAACTTGATTGCCCTATCTCTTTTCGTGGCCCCCAAACCCAGGTAACAAAACCACAATTTTAACACCTTTTTAACAAGAGAGTAGAGGCCCCATCATACCCCAGGGGAAAGGTGTTCCATAAGGAAGGGGTCACCACTGAGAAGGTCCTTTTCTCATCAGGTATACATTTCTAACTGATGGGAGAAACAAATTCTAGAATCATTCTGGAGGCGGAGTTAGAACTCACAGAAAGATTCTGATTGGGACAGACTTTAGAAGCATTTCCTGTTTCTCTAGCTGCCTTCTGCATTCCCAGCCAATCGTCTCACCTCTTGGTGTTCGAAGGCGCCCTCTTGCAGAGCTCCTGTATTGGTTCAGGTCACGGAAAGCTTCTGCACATTTCTGCAGCTTTCTCACGAAGGCTTCCACATCATCAAAAATCCGGTTCAGCAGTTCCTGCCAGAGGGACACAGGCAATAAAGAGAATGAAAGAAAAGTTGTTTGTACTGAGCAAGGAACAAGTGATGTGAGAGCATGGCTCACCTGAAAGGCCTTTGGAAAATAAAGTGAATTTGGATGCTCCTTGAGTAGGGATACTTGTTGGTTGTTGTACTGTAATTGCTAGTTTCATTGTCCCACTTTTTAAACCTGCTACAGGGAGTCCTTGAGTTATGACTATAATGGAGCCTGCCCATCACTGTCGTACTCATAACAGTAATAAAGCAGGTCAATCACACGACTGGCCCAATTTTACAATCTTTCTTTCAGGGGACATTAAGTGAATTTGTGGTCATTAAGCAAATGCCATGGTCATTAAGTGAATGACCATATCTCTTCCCTACCCCCTTCTCCAAATCTCATTTATATAAAAGCCAACAACAACAATTAATCTTCCCATTTAACTCACCACATTTTGCTCTATTGGGATGTTGGACAGATCAGGTTCCCCTATCAAGATGGCTGGAAACAGGGAGAAAAAAAATGAAGAGTTTAAGACACTAGGGCTACATTTTGCTGGGACACAAAGAGGATTAATCTGTCTTGAAGAGCCCAGTGGCAGGAAAAGACTATGCAGCTGTGTCTTCTTCTGTGACTCCCACAACCATATGAGCAGTATGAGGAACCTCACTTTCCTGCCCTTTGGTCTCTGATGAGTAGGGTGTACAGCAATGCCATGGCATCAACCTTAAGAATGAGGCCAATGGTTTCAGCTTTTGGAAGTGATCTTTAATACCATGCTTATTTTACCCAAAGAGAAGGGTGGGGGGAAACAAACACACAAATTGTGAAGGAACCAGACAAAGATTTAGACAGGCCTATTTGTGGCTGGAATCTCTTGATGGGAAAGATTCCTGGATTGTTCCCTGCAACTCAAATGGAAAGTAAAATATATAGGGGTGCAACATGACTTCTTGCTAGCTGTTCTAGAAGAAGATCCCATTAAAGACAATTAATATACCCTGTTTTTCCCCAAAATAAGACCTCCCCGGATAATAAGCCCAACTGGGCTTTTGAGTGCATGCGCTAAAATAAGCTCTCCCCAAAAAATATTGCAACACAGCAGCAGCCATGAGGTGACCACACCTTCTGAACCTCAAAAATAATAAGACCTCCCTAAAAATAAGGTCATGTGCTTATTTTTGGGGGGAGGGTCCGAAGAAAATAAGACCATGTCTTATTTTTGGGGAAACAGGGGTATATGAAGCTAGGAAACTCCTTAATGCTATGCTAGAACCTTGGTGGATGCAGCCTATAATCTCTTCTAAGCTGCAATAGTCTTTTGAGGCAAAAGCCATTTAACTGGACATGCTAGAAAATGGCCTTAAAGACCACATGGATGGATAACATATATTTTACCAAGAAGTTATCATTCTTCTCAAAATGTCCTCCTCCATAAAAACTTGTGGGGCTTAGCCTAAGGTCCTTACCATCTTCTCTTGGCCCTGGTGCAACAATCTTTGTCCTAGAAGGAACCTGCATAGGAGGCTGAGAGAAGACCTCCTGATTATCAAGCATGTTTTGGGCAGCTCTGTAAACAAGAAACATAGAGTCTGAGATCTGAAGAGAAAGACTGATTTTCACTAGATAATGCAACCTCCTTTCCATCTTACACTTGACCTGTATAACTTCCAGGCTGGGGATGGGCAAAATTTTGTAGGCTGAGGATCAATCGTTGAAGGGACCTCAGGGACATAGTGAGTGGGACAATATTGCAACACTTTCTAAGACTATGTAAATAGGAATGGGATCTTTTTTGCTCCGAAGTTGGGTTTCCAAAGTTGGCAACTATAAGATTTGTGGGCTTCAGCTGCCATAGTTGAATCCCATATCAAAGCTGGCTGGGGAATTCTGGGAGTTGAAGTTCACAGGTCTTAAAGCTGTGTCTTAAAATTGAAGCCCACAAGTCTTAAAACTATGCTGGCTGGAGAATTCTGGGGCTTGAAAACTACACATTTTAAAGCATGCTGGCTAGAGGATTCTGGGAGTTGAAGTCCGCCTGCCTTAAAGTTGCCAAGTTCGGAGACACTTGCTCTAGAGCTTGAAGGTGGGGATCTTTCTATTGTATGCATTGCAATGTATGTGCGGTTCAAGCTCTTCCTGGTCAAAACAATGGGAAATGAATACATTATTTGGGGCGGGGAGGGGAATGCTCAAAAGCAATTCTGGAGTTATATTCAACCCCAGGGGCACACATTGGCTTCTGATTTATATAACATTCCACGCTGTTCAACAACATAAGAATCTATAACAGGTATCTAGACAACCTATGACCCACTGGTCACAACAAATTAACAAAGTTGGAAGGAACCTTGTAGGTCTTCTAGTCCAACCCACCACCCACGCAGGAGACACTACACCATTTCTGACAAATGACAGTTCAGTCTCTTCTTTAAAGCTTCCTGGGATGAAGCATCTACAATTTCTAAAGGCAAGCTGTTCCATTGGTTGATTGCTCTCATTGTCAGAAAATTTCTCCTTACGGTATTTCTAGGTTGAATCTCTCCTTGATCAGTTTCCATCCATTATTCCTTGTTTGGCCTTCAGGTGCCTTAGAAAATATCTTCACCCTCTTCCTCTCTATGGCAGCCCCTCAAATATTGGAACACTGCTATCATGTCTCCACTGGGTCCTTCTCTTCACTAGACAAGCCATGCCCAGTTCCTGCAACAGTTCTTCATATGTTTTAGCCTCCAGTCCCCTAATCACCTTGGTTGTTCTTCTCTGGACTTTTTCTAGAGTCTCAACATCTTTCTTATAGTGTGTTGACCAAAAACTGGATGCATGATTCTAGGTGTGGTCTTACTAAGGCTTTACAGAGTGGTTTTAGTACCTCACTTGATTTTGATTGTATCCCTCTGTTAATGCAATTTAGGATTGTGTTGGCTTTTTTGGCTGCCATCGCACACTGGTGGATTTTAAAGTATCAATGGCATTTTAAAAAGTGACTTATTACCGGTCCTCTCGTTTATAACCATTGCCACATCTGCAAGGTCAAAAATCAGGTGGTTGCAACAAGCATGTATTTATGACAATTGTGGTGTCATAAAGACTCACCACTTGTGACCTTCACAAGTAAAGTCAATGGGAAAAGCCAGATTCGCTTAAGGACTGAATGATTCGCTTAACAACTGCAGTGATTTGCTTAACAACTGTGGCATGGCTCACTGAACACCTGTCTTGCTGAGCAATGGAAGTTCTGGTTCCAATTGTGATCGTAAGTGGAGAACTACCTATAGCTAGACAATCCTACTTTCTCTCTGAGTCCAAGTTGTTTGATGGGGATGGTTGGGGTGGGATGAACTTGTAGAGGTGATGCAATTGCAGAAAGAAATCTACACTGGATAAGCAGCTGGTAAGGAAGAGGTTATGGGCCTTCACCCACCGCAGAGCTCTGCTGGGAATCAACTTTTCTTGCAGCAATGTCTTAGATCAGGGGTGAGGAACTATGGCCCCTTGATGACCTATGGACTTCAACTCCCAGAATTCCTGAGCCAGCCATGCAGTCATGCAGCCATGCTGGCTCAGGAATTCTGGGCTTTGAAGTCCACAGGTTATCAAGAGGCCATAGATCCTCACCCGTCTTTGATAAATCACAGTCTTGACTTCTTATTTATGACTAATGTGACATGGCCCTTTGAAGCTGTCCCATCCCAGCCTTGGGTTTTCTTAGGCTGTGCATTTACCTCAAGGCTTCCCTCCGCTGGATATCTCCTCCTGTGTTGAAATCCAACAGGGCACTGCTGATGTCTTGCTGGATCCATTCCGCCTGCCAAGTAGAGGAAAAACCAGATCAAAGATGTGTTGAGAACTCTTCCCTTGTCCCAGATCCCCATGGTGTAGCTCGGGGCTAGGCAAGCTCAGGATTCTGAACTGCCTATTGGCACCATATTATAACCCTCAAACCCTTAAAAACACAGCAGTCAAGCATTAGAAATATGTAGCTAAATGTCTATGGAGATTCTCAGTCATCCAGGTCATGGTTGTCCCAAAGGTGCTTTTTCAAGAGGCAACTGGACTTTCTCTGTTCTTCCTTGAAGATGTTCTCATTCAAGAAGCTTCTTCAGCGTCGAAAAAGCATCTTTAGGACATCAGAAGTAGAATTTTCTCTTTAACATAATTTTAAAAGGAGTGGGAAGAATCCCAGTATCTCCCCTGTGCATGGCATGTCCCCACTCTCTGTGAATGTTGTCTTTCCTTTAAAATGTTAATTGCAGCCATCAACCACTGAATAGTTGCCATCTCCGTCTCAAGCACATTTTCTGCAGTTAGTAGAATCGAGTAATTACATAGGATCATTCTCTACACATTCTTTGTGGATCAATAGGCTCAATTCTTTTACCCTAATTTGTTCACAGTCAAAGAAGTGAATATCCGGTCTGAGCTGAGTTGTTTCCTGGCACATGAGTACAAGCAAGGATCGGGCACGGGACTCAGGGCAGACAACATCACAATAAGCCACTGTTGGCAATGCAAAGTTCTCCAGTTCCTCCTATTGGAGAAAAGAAAGTCAATCAAGGACATCAGTGGTAGGTTTCAAATTTTTTTAGAACCTCTTCTGTAGGTGTGGCCTGCTTTGTGGGACTGGCTTACCAGCCATGTAACGGGGTGGGAGTGGCTTGCCAGCCATGTGACTGAGTGGGAGTGGCTTGCCAGCCATGTGACTGGGTAGGTGTGGCCAACTTGTAAAATGTGGTGAAACTCACTTAACAACGTTCTTATTTAGCAACCAAAATGTTGGCTCAGAAACTCTGGCATTTGAAGCATGCATGCCTTAAAACTGTCAAGGTACAAGACCCTTGCACCCCTAACCCTTTAGAAAAAATACCCCAGGGGTGTTCAAACTTGACAGCTTTAAGACTTGTGGGCTTCAACTCCCAGAATTCCTCCTCTAGTCATGTTGGCTCAGGAACTCTGGCATTGAAGTGTGCAAGTCTTAAAGCTGTCAAGTTACAAGACCCTTGCACCCTTAACCCTTTAGAAAAAAACCCCAGGGGTGTTCAAACTTGACAGCTTTAAGACTGTCAAGGTTTAGATAGGACTCTTAGAGGTGGGCGGGGCGATTGGTGAGCCAGCCAATCAGTGAGCGGCGGGCAGGGCAAGTGTGGTGTGGATGGGCGGGGAAGGGAGCTGGAACCGATTCTAAACGGCACTGTAGATTTGTGGAACCTCTTCTATAGAAGAGGTTAGAACTGGCAGGAACCCACCCCTGAAGGACATCCATCTAATATGGACTCTTTCCAAAGAAGAGGAATTGGGACACAGGTAACAGCCATTTCTCCCCCAAATCTTCATTAGTCACCCAGCATTGCTGCTCTGAGTAACTTTCTGCACCTTTGAGTTTATGTCAAGGAGCTTGATAGCCGATCCGTTGACCTGGAGCAACATCTCTTGAACCCAGATCTTCCCTTGCTTATCCATGATGCATAGTTTTCTGATAGCATCCTCCACAGATGTCAAATCGTCCTCTTCCCCAATGGAGAAGGTCACCAGGTGCTAGAGTATATATACATGAGAGAGATACAAGCAGATCCATTATATGCCATCAGTGTTATTATTCATCTATTTCATCAGTTTCCAAATGGTCCAGGAAACCTCAACATCTTACCATGACCAATATGTAAGAAATAGTGCAAACGTAGCAGCTATTTGAAACATCTTAATGCAACCTTTTTATTCTGAAAAACTAGCCAGTTTATAGTACTGGAGACTGATATGATTTCATGATACCATATTCTCCAAACTACACGTTGAAGATAGAAGCATGAACAGCCTTAGTAGAAGTTAGTAGATGATCATTAATCTGGCTTATAATGTGTTCCTGCATATCGAACCCCAACTATATTTTATTTTAGACCTGGGAAAAGTTTGTTCAGGTCTATTATTAAATTCTCGCTTTCTTCTTCCTTTTATTTTTCTTTTCCTTTCCTCCCACAACGTGTTATGGTCTATTGTGTTTTATTGTGTTTGTTCATCAGTTTAACCTTTGGCAGAGATTTTATATTGACATAAAGGGAAGGAAGTATCACGTTTTCAGGATCAAGTTTTTTTAATTGGGGGTTGGCAAATTATTTTACTTAAAAGATTGATCTAGTTTCAATATAGCAGAGGAGTAAGTAATGTCTGAGTCCAAACAATAGTAAACTCATCTTTGAGTGAGGGGGGGGGGGGTGTCCCACATGCCATATTTTTCAGAATATAAGATGCACCTTTAACCTGCCCCTAAAAGAGCGTGGAAATGTTGGAACGTCTTATACACCAAATACAGTCTTTTTTTTTTTTTTTGCCCTCCCGAAGCCCCATGCCGGCATCCCATTTTTGTGAAAAATGGGCAGTTTTTCACAAAAACGGAGGTGTTTTTGCCTTCCTCCAGCCCCCAGCAGCACTCTGAAAGCTTCAGCAGGGCTAGAGGAAGGAAAAAATGCCCCTGTTTTTGCAAAAAAATGGGCAAAAAATGGGCTGTTTTTCACAAAAACAGAGGCGTTTTTGTCTTCCCCCAGTACTTAGCAGCACTCTGTAGGGTTCAGCAGGGCTGGGGAAGGCAAAAATGCCTGTTTTTGCCGTTTTTCGCCCATTTTTTTGCAAAAACGAGGGCATTTTTGCCTCACCTATCTTGCTGAAGCCTGCAGAGTGCTTCTGGGGGCCGAGACAGACAAAACCTTTTTTTCCTTACTTACCTCTTTGAAATCTTGGTGCATCTTATACACCGGTACATCTTATAGTCTGAAAAATACGGTACCTTGAAGGAGGCAATGGTACATCCCCTCCTCATCCTTGGACTCAGCAGCATTTAATAATCTCTTTTTTTCTGGGGGAAATTGTATAAAATTTGGTGAGCTGCAATTCTAGAGGGCTGTCTGGAGTAAGTGAATTATTTGGATCATTTTCATTGGTTTCAGAAGAGATATCCATTGACATGACCATGATCATATTTGTAAGTGAACTTTGATGGGACCGGGATAGGGATGGTATGAATTTCCTGGTCCTACTTGATCTCTCAGTGATCTTGGGGGTTGCTGGATATTGTACTACATCAGTTCTCCTTTCTTCAGAGTGGGTTCCAGGCACTATCGGGGGGACTGAGGCTGAGATCTTTACTTCTCAGGGTTCCTCAAAACTTGATTCTCTTGCTACTTGTATTCAACATCTATGAGAGGTTGTTGGTCAAGATGTGGGGTCGGGTCTCATCAACATGTGGATGATTTCCAGTTCAGTGATGGGTTCCTACTGGTTTGGCCCGGTTTGACCAAACCGGTAGTAGCATGACAGCCTGGGTTGCGAACTGGCAGCGACCCAGGCTGGCCACGCTTCTGAACCAGTTCCCTGATCGCTGCAGTTGCCATCTTGTTTTTGAGTTCTATGCATGCGCAGAAAAAATTCTATTGAACTGCGCATGCACGTGCAGTATGCATCCAGCATGTGCGCAAACTGCACCCACAAGCGAACCGGCAGTAACACCGGCTAGAATCCACGACTGTTCCAATTGGATATTTCAACTCTTAGATGAACGGTGGCACCAAGAAGATCTTGTCCCGGTGCACAGAGGCTGTTAGAGTCTGGATGGTGGGAATAGGTCAGGTTCTACCCTAGCAAAGGTTTTCAGATTGTGGATTCAAGGTTATTTCAGTTCCAAGGATCTTTCAATAACTTAAGTCATTGATAAGGTTGCATCTTCTTAAGCAGAACTCAGGTATAATTTGTGGGTCATCCTCGAATTACAGAAAGTCATAGTAGCCAGGAGAGTTTACACGAATTCAACTTGACCAACTTGATTCAAGAAGACCTTCCCCACAGTCACTCATGCTTTAGTCATCTCTTGTTTAGATGACTACAACGCATCGTACAGGAAACTGCCCTTGAAGACTGCTTGGAAGCTATAGTTGATCAAAATGCTGTGATGCAAATTACCGTATTATGTATGGTAGGGGTTTCTAATCCTCGGCCAGTCCACGACATGCCAGAAACTGGCCCATGCAAACAAGCAAAGCCACATCCGTGGGATGCAGACAGAAGTCGAAACTACACACACCCTGATCCCTGGCAAAACCTGTCCCAGTTGAATCAGTCCCTGGTGCCCAAAAGGCTGGGACCACCCACTGCTGCTCGGAGCTCATTTTATCCTCTGTTTCATGTAATATGGTTCCCATCTTTTAAAAGAAAAAAAATTACCTGATTCTTATGGATCTGTAGTAAATTAGTAGGGTTAAAATCTTACATTATTTTTTGTTCATATTCCTTCAGAGGAAAATGATTTTTTAAATGAGGGAGATAAATAGGTGGAATATAAAATGAGCAATTTTTAAGGATTTTTTTTAAAAAATAGTAGCAATTAAAGGGGAAATAATAAACTAGCTCTGATTAATTTCTCACTGGATATTGCCCAGATATCTCAATACACATAAAATTATTCTGGAGCAATTCTAGCAGATCTGTTAACCAAGAAACAGTCCTCTTCTGATGATTTCCCATACTTCAATTCCTGAAATTTCTCAATCCCAATTCTGTTTTGGCCATACTTCAACACAACCTAAATGTCAAAATAACAAAAAAAAAAAACCTACATTGACAGCATACTGAGAGACATCTGCCACAATGAAGTTAGAATACTTCTTCCTCTGTTCTGCAGAAAGAAATTTTTTAAAAACAAAATTATTCCTCATACAGGAAAGACGCAACTGAAATGCTGGCTTGAGACACAAAAGGAATATTAAAATGTTAGTTTCATTTCTATCTCATTTTAATGAGGATTTGAACATGTTTAAAAAGCACTTAAGATTACAGAGTAAATTCTTTCTATTTGGATAAGGAAGGTAGTGCTGACAGTCAAACAGCAGAAGAAGGCTGAGTGAGTGGAAGGGTGGCCCACTTCCACTCTTTTATCCCATGCAGGGTTCTTTTGAAAAGATGGAATAGACAGAACAATGGAGCTGTGTCTTTCCAAAAAATATTTCCCCTTAATCTTCAAGAGGGGTGGGGGGAATTAATTGGTTACATTGTTTGACAAGCAGAATAGAAATATGCATGAACAGAAACAATGGCTTGTTATCATAGACCCCGAAGCTATAATGTGGCTTTTTTTCTATTTGGCTCAGCATATGTCCACTGATTATAGTTTAGAGTTATGTGCAGACCACGTGACTATAGCATCTTCCAAAAACCACGGGTTTGTGAGCCACAGGCAGCTTCAGCTGATTTAGCGTTTCCCAGTTGTAACCGTAATTGCTGGGCTTGGTGGAAATTATAGCCTAACATATGTAGAAGACATCAAAACCAATACATAATGCATATTGCAGCATAAAATCATGTTTGTAGACACTTACAGTGCAAGTAGTCCTCACCTTACAACCACAATTCAGCCCAAAATTTACATTGCCTAATTGAGAAATTTGTTAAGTGAGTTTTGCCCCATTTTAAGACATTTCTTGCCATATTTGTTAAGTGAATCCCTGCAGTTTAGTTAGTAACAAGGTTGTTAAGTGAATCTGGATTGCCCATTGACTTTGCTTGTCAGACGGTCGTAAAAGATGATCACATGATACACACCCAGGACACTGCAACCGTCATAAATGTGAGACAGATGTCAAGCATCCAAAGGTAAATTACATGACCATGGGGTTGCTACAACGGTCATAAGTGTGAAAATGGTCATAACTCACTTTTTTCAATGCCATTGTAACCTCAAAAGATCATTAAGTGAACTGATGTAAATCGTGAACTGTCCTGCACACTATTTCACTTATGTTATGTTTTGGATTCTTTTAATTAAAAATGAACAAATGTCCTCACGTAGGTCCCACAGATATTATTTAAAAAAATATTGCGGTTTATATGGCTTAGTCCTTTGTACAGAAATGGCTCCACCACCACCAAAGACATTACAATAAATTGAGGAAGCGATTGTGATCATGGAAACTAGGCGAGATGGGTCACAAACACCCACATCAACTTGCCAACTAGTAAATGAGGGTCTATAACTTCATAAGAATTCCAGGTGTTTTGCTCATAAAAGTTCAGATCTGCCCACAGATTCGGAAAGTTTGGTTAATATATAACAGACATATTCATTCCTATTCAGCAGTATTAACATTCAAGGATATTATACAGGTAGTCCTCAAGTTTAAATGGTAATGGAGACTGCCCATCACAGTGGTAAGTCATAGCAGTTGTAAAACAGGTCATTAAAATGGTCTGATTTGATTTTACCACCTATTATATGGAGGTTGTTAAGACAACACCACAGTCATTAAACAAACCAATGGTTTGCTATGCCAATGGTTTGTTAGGGGCTGGTTTTGCCAAAATTTGCAAGCAAATACCAGTTGCAGCTGTCGAAACTTTGGAATTAAGTCATAATTCCCTTGGGGAGGTCGGTCATAACTTCGAATGATTGTTAAGTGACCTGTCGTAAGTGAAGGAGTATCTGTAACATCATCCACAGAATTATCCCTCAAAGACAAGTATTTTGT
Organism: Thamnophis elegans; assembly: GCF_009769535.1. Lineage (NCBI taxonomy): Eukaryota > Metazoa > Chordata > Lepidosauria > Squamata > Natricidae > Thamnophis > Thamnophis elegans. The sequence continues at coordinate 118,696,566 of NC_045558.1, forward strand.
TTATTTATAAAATTTATTTAACACCTCCTTCAACTAGGATTGGAAGTGCTATAAAATCCCAAATTAATGCAATGTTATAATAATATGTAATACTGGTTAATGTAATATGCATGGTTAAAAAAATGGCTTCAGTTGAAAGAAAATTCCTTGAATTTCATAATATGCAGATTAGCACTGAAAAAAGTAGTAATATTAAATACTCTACAGTCTGAGAACCTGATTTGCATTTAATAGCACTTTTCAGACAATTACAGTACCAGGGTTTTCTTAATGAATCAGACTGTTTTAACAGAGCAAAGGAAAGACAGGAGGAATCAATCTAAGCATAACTAAAAGAAGTTACTGGAGCATCTAATAATATTATTATGATGGCTGGTTGCACAGTCAGCCAAATGTTTAGAGTGGATTTTGGCATTTTAATCCACCTATCAAGCCCTTCCCAATGACCTAGGTTTTTGATAGATGTTGTTTTTAATAATATTAAATAATCACAGGATTGTGTCTAGTTGCAACCAAACATGTCAGAAGTTCAGCCTGGATTTGTCGTTTGTGTCTGCAAGGATCTGGGATAGGCCGATGCGGATGTCTGATGGTATTAGAAGTATCAACACAGGATGTAAGTTGCTCCAAAGCTGCCCTTTGCAATTGACTAATGGTGAATTGCCAATGCCAATGGTGTTTAAGTGAGGCTTTAATTGTTCTGGGATCACACCTATTGGTGCTACCTTTGCTTTCTTTTGCCACAGTTGTTCTGCTTCTATTGGCAGATCTTTATATTATTATCTTCTCCAGTTCTTTCTCTTCTCTTCCGCTGATATCAGGTACTGCCATGTCCACTGTGTAGATCGTTTTATCAACTATTGTTAAGTCTGGTATGGTATGTGGCATCTGTTTGAATTCTAAAGGCCTGTTTGAATTCTAAAATTCCAGAGCAATTTAGCTTCTTCATTTTCCATAACTTACTTTATTTTATGGTTCCACCACCACAACCATTGCTACTCTGTTCGGTTATTTCTGACTCTGGATGTTATTCTTTCTAGAACTGGTGCATTCGTTTCAAATATCCTCTTCTTGTTTGACTTGGATCAGTAACAGCAGATCATTATTTCTTTGTTTTCAATCTCTGTATATTTGTAAACAACTTTTCTTCTAGTAGTTCTGCAGCTGTTGGCCCTGGTTGCTCACCCAACAATCCTGAGTTCTGTAGCCCAATTTTCACCATATATCCAGGAACTCAACATCTAGTATGGACCTTGTTAACCCATGTGACATCCGAGGCTGTTTGGCTTTCTGAAATTTACTTTCACCATATTTTTTTAATGGGGGAGATACTCTTTGTCTGGCTCATCTAATGAGACCTATCCAGTATGGTTGAACCTCTGCCATAGCTCTCATCTTCCTCAAAGCACACAAACCCCACAACCACGTCACAACCGGTTAGTGTCTTACTGGGGGATGATGATGATGATGATTGGAGAATTTCATAAAGTATCAAAATCATAGTGAAACATTATGTGGTAAACTGGTGCCATAACCCACTGGTTATGGGTGCCATAACAAAAAATCTTGGATGGCACTTAAGAAATCTGTGCATTGACAACATCTCCATCTGACAATTACAAAAGGCCACATTGCCTAGATCCCCATATATATTATGATATCCTAGGTCCTTGGGAAGATCTTGATGTATATGCATGTGATTTCACATTGTTGTCTATATAATAATAATAATAAATTAAACCAGAAACTTGAAATCCATAAAGGGAGAAAGGAATGTTAGATTAGACCAATTCAGTTTTGGCTGCAGAAATCTTTGCTAATACCATCCAGCCGTCATCTGGATTTCTGCAGCTCAGAATTGATAGCTACTGGTCTATGTTAGATTGGAGCTAGAGTGGAGATTGCAGGCATAAAGGATTGTAGCAGGAGATGGGCACTATGGTTAATGAGGCTAGAGAATTGTTAGTTGCTAAGGATAGTAGAGCTGCAAGATGAAATAACTTTCAGTCCAACAATCATCCCAATACAAAAGTGTTCCCTTGATTATATTCCCATGGTCCCAAACTCACCATAGATGGCTCTGGCACTAGGCTTGTGAACATCACCAAATAAACTGGGAAGGAAAACAGACAAATCAGATGACAATCTTAGCTTCTCCAGCCCAAATGCCCTGCCTTCTCAAATTTTGCTAAGCTTCCAGGCTCCCTGAGAATCCCCAAGTCTTATTAGCCCTGTTCTTTGCAATATCCTTTGCAGAAGCAGTGGTTAGAATGCAGTATTGCAGGCTAATTCTGCCTATAGCCAGCAGTTCAATCCTGATGGCTTAAGGTTGTCTCAGCCTTTCATCTTTCCAAAGTTGGTAAAATGAGGACTGAGATTATTGGAAGCAATATGCTGGCTCTATAAACTGCTTAGAGAGGATTGTAAAGAACTATAAAGTAATATACTTCAGTAATATAACACTTCAGCAATATACTTAGTAATATACTGTTATATTACCATGTGTTCTTACTATCGCTATTTCAACAAAATCTACAATTTAGTCCAAAAAAACCCCAGTTATAATTATGCTACTTGATCTTACTTACTTACTTACTTACTTACTCACTTACTTACTCATTCAATTTCTATAGCCACCCCTCTCAAGCAAGTGACTCTAGGCAGTTTACAATCCTTAAATTCTAAAACAATTTAAACAATTTAAAAGACATTAATACAATAACTTGTTGTTTAATCCTCATTGAGCTCCCAAGCAAGGTTACACCCTTTCATCTGGATGGTTTTTACCACAACTAGTAGCCCTTAAACCTTAATTTCAGACTTGCATTTGAATAATAGTCCCAATGACACAAACTCATTTGAAAAGGCAGAAAGGAAGAAGGAATAATATTACCGTGGTTATGCCCTTGCCAAAGGCTACCAGAATGAGAACAGAATACAATACGGATTCTTGGCATACTTTGATCTGAGTTAGTGGCCATTCCTTAGGCATTAATGATGATGATCAATAGCTGTGCCTCAAGGCAAGATGGAAAGGAAACGGCGGTGACTAACTGAAGAGCAATGAAGATGCTAATGAAGATTACAGGGATTGTTTTCAATCTTGCTAACATCTCAGTAGAAATGAGGGTTGCCAGAGTTGCTTAGATTTCTAACAAGGAAAGTTATTTTGGGTTCTTCAGAGGTCTTTTACATCTTTGTATCTCCTTAGAGAGGTGAGCACCTGGGAAGACCTGCTCAGGTTCTGGAGGAAAGGGTGGACTGGAGAAGATCTTAATAAATCTTTCTCAACCTGGAGCTCTGCAGAGTTGGTATACAGTGCTACAGTTCCTATAAACCCCATGCACGTCCCCTAGCTAGGGATGATGAGATTTATTATAACCCAAAACACCTAGAGATCAGCATGTTGAAGAAGAAAACAATATAAACTATGAGCCATGTTCCTTAATTTCATCAGATCCTGGCTGAATCATGCCTTTCAAAACTTTCTAAAAACAGCAGTTGCCACCTGAAAAACTACATAAATAAAAGGAGGGGAGAGATGCTGCCTAGGGAATACTCACATAAGGGATGGCATAACCCTTGGCTGCATAACAGGTCGGGTGGGAAAAATCTTCTTAACTTAAATGTGTTTTTTAAAAATGGTGAGAAATTTGTACTTTCAGACTTGCAAGATTCTGCTGAGGTAGCCTTAGAATAAAGTAGAATTAGTTCACCTGGACATATCTTCTGTGTAGACTACCTGGGAAGGCTGACAGCTATTGTCTAGACCAGTGTTTTTCAACCACTGTGCCGCGGCACACTAGTGTGCCGTGACATAGTGTCAGGTGTGCCGTGGGAAAAACACTTTATATATAGTCAATATAGGCACAGAGTTAAAAAATTTTAACATTTTCTAATGGTGGTGTGCCTCATGATTTTTTTCATGAAAAAAGTGTGCCTTTGCACAAAAAAGGTTGAAAAACACTGGTCTAGACTCTAGACTAGAGGTTGGCTCATGACAACTGGACTTCTTTTCTTTTTTCTGTTTAAAACATTTCTCTGCTTGTTCAAATAGTTTCTTCAGTCTTTTTCTTAAGCTATCTAGATAAGCAGCAAAATGTTTCAAATAACAACAACAACAACAACAAAGTCTAGTTGCCATAAGTCAACTTCCAGACTACTCTACCTGGATGACTGTGAATCTTCACCAAGATACTGATAGCTATTGTATCTGACTATAGAAGGGATCTCCAAACCTGGCAACTTTATGACTTGTGGAGTGCAACTCTAAGAATTCCTCAGCCAGTATGGCTGATTGAGGAGTTATGGGAGTTGAAGTCCATAAGTCTTAAAGTTGCCAAGGTTAGAGATCCCTGCTATAAACAAATCCTTTGTATCTTTCCCGATGTGCAATAGTTTTCCAGATTGCATTTAGGAATCCATCCCCCCACATCTTAAATATTTACAAAATATTTACAAAAGGGTTTTATCACACTTCTACTGAGTTTTTTGAGATACTGAAAACGAAAGCTAGTTTTCATTGAGTGGATCTCACCAGCAGAAGCAACCAAAAGGAATCAGATACAGAATCAGATTCCATCATAGAGGTACTCTTCGAACACAATGCCTTGGACAATGCTTGGTCTATCTTTTGGGAAGAGTTGATCCCAGAAATTTTGTAATTTATCTCTTTAGTCAGGCAGGTATTAAAAATAGAATATTTTTCTCACATGCTTACCTTCCGGAGTCGCTCATGATGTTAGCAATTTTCTCTGAAATTCACACCACTACCTTTACAAAGGAAGAGAAGAAAAATCAGCAATTTGTCCAAGAACACGTGGGTTTTGTCCCACAGCTCCAAGAACAGCAGCCAAGACCTGACTTCCCACTGCAAGAACATTATGGAGTCAAAATTCAAGATAAAACCCAACTCAAACCGCAGTGCCAAAAGTTCCAAATAGAAATTCTATAGATTTTTTTTTATTTGGGGGAATCATTTTCTGTCCAAAGCTATGTCCCCAATCTTTATCTTCCCAGTCCATTTTAACTCGACTGAAGTTGCCTAAATAATATTTCTGGAAAATTCAATCTTCCAACTGCAAGATTTGATAAAGCACTTTGCATTATAGCTTGATCTAATGGTTAAGGCATCAGATAAGAAAGCAGGAGACTATGACTTCAAGTTCTACCTTAGCCATGAAAGTGAATGGTGACTTTGGGGCAGTCCCTCTCTCTAAGCCCAAGTCACCTCACAGGGTTGTTGATGTGGGGAAAATAGGAGCCGGAAGGTGTGTTAGATATGCTCACCTCCTTGAATTATTTGTAAAAATAATAAAGGCTGGATATCAATAAATATCAATAAAACATAAATCAATCCCTCACATCTTAGGACCAATGTGCTACATAAATTTAAATCAAAGAGACTTTTCCCCCTCGAAAATTCTGGTTTCAGGTGCCCAGTCTGGGGAAAATAGGAAATGCCAATGCCTGAAAGATATAGTGTTCATTTCCACATTCTTTAATTTCTTCATTAACTGACCAGTTGTATTTATTTATGGGTTAGTTACATGTCTTCGGTTACATTTCTACCTGATATTTTATGGCCCCAAAGACTGAGGGGGCCTTACATGGCTTTCCTTTTAATTTCATCACAGTCCTGAATAGTCAAGTTAGGTTGAGAAATTGTACCTGGCTCAACATTACACAATGATTTAAATTCTGATTTTGGTTTTGACCAGCTTTGATCAAATGCAGCCTCAGTTCATACAACAATCCATAACTTAATTTGCGTGGTTTCAGGTTGATGCATTTGACTGCAGAATTTCACTTTAGCAATTCTGAATTTAGCCAGCTAATAGGTTGTCTGTTGTTCTCAAAAACATGATGAAACACCCCTCCCCCATTACTTAACATAACAGTTCATTTAACTGTACTGCCAATGAGGGGCCTAGCCCAAACATAGGAAAACAAATTACTTGAAATAATTACTTGAAGTAAAAAAAAATTATTCTAGTTTGTCCCCAGAGTAAAATAATAGTACTCTACTAATAGATAATTCCTCACTGCGGGAATCCATTAGATCACCCTTTTGTGACTTCAACCCTTTGGGTTTGTTAGCGTGCAATTCCCATGAAAAAGGGAAGAGATGGCTCAGTGGCTAAGACGCTGAGCTTGTTGATCAGAAAGTTCAGCAGTTCGGCTGTTTGAATCCCTAGTGCTGTGCAATGGAGTGAGCTCCCGTTACTTGTCCCAGCTTCTGCCAACCTAGCAGTTCAAAAGCATGTAAAAATGCAAGTAGAAAAATAGGAACCACCTTTGGTGGGAAGGTAACAGAGTTCCATGCACCTTCAAGGTTTAGCCATGCCGGCCACATGACCAATGAGACAGAGAGAGAGCGCTGGCTCTTTGGCTTTGAAATGGAGATGAGCACTGCCCCCTAGAGTCAGGAATGACTAACACATATGTGCGAGGGGAACCTTTATCTTTAAGCAATTGCTGGAGTCCAACACATTTAAAGATTCCCCCATTTTGGAAATGCCACACATTAAACATATGTTTCTCAACCCCGGCAAGTTTAAAATGTGGGACTTCAATTCCCAGAATTTTAAAGTTGCCTGTATGGATTTCAACTCCCAAATTCCTTCAGGCAGCATGTGTGGACTTCAACTCTCAGAATGCAGCAGCATGCTGGAGAATTTTGGGAATTGAAATCTAGACATCTTAAAATTGGCCGAGGTTGTGCCTTAATCAACAATAAAAAGCACTGATTAAAAAGCAGCCAATGATTCAGTGTACAAATCACACTAAGCTCTTATTTGTTTCACCATTGTAGTCTAGTTCTACACCAATATGAAAACTTTGATTTATAAACCAGTGTTGGGTGAGTTTGCATCAACAAGGCAAAACAATAAAACATTATTTCAAAATCATGGCTTGTTTTGCGCCAACATGCAAAACTGTAAACCATGGTGTAGAAACCAGATTTGGTAGAGTCTACATAATCAGTCAGCCAAAACAAACAAATTGTACAAAGACTTAATGCAAAATGAAGTCCATCCATTAAGGAAATGTTTACCAGCATAATTTTTCAGTGCATAAATTACCTATGAAGATTTTAATCCATATCAGGTTATCTGGAAGGTGCGTAGCTAAGGTCTGTTTCCCATCTCACCCACTCTGAGTTTATCAGGCCAACCCCTCTTGTCTTTTGAGGGAGAAGCTAATAAAAACAGTCAGCTTGTTGTATGCACATATTATCTATTTCCTAGTGAGGAAGGGTGCAAAGGTGTAGCAGGGTGCTAAACTGGCCGGATGCATCAAGTGCAGGCTGTACCCACCTCAGTTCCACAAATGGGAAAAACAGCGCGAATGTGGCAATGTGACATGACAAGACTACTGAGTAGACCAGTGGTTCCCAAACTTGGCAACTTTAAGACTTGTGGACTTCAACTCCCAGAATTCTCCAGCCAGCAGCTGGCTGGAGAATTCTGGAAGTTGAAGTCCACAAGTCTTAAAGTTGCCAAGTTTGGGAACCACTGGAGTCGACCATTGCAATTCTGTCTTTAATGGTGCCATTTATCAATAAGTTGTGAGCATGCTAACAGCTAGCCACCACTTAACCTTAGTGGTGCAGTGGTTAGAATACGTATTGCAGGCTAATTCTGCTGACTGCCAGCAGTTCAGCAGCTCGATTCTCACCGGCTGAAGGTTGACTCAGCCTTCAATCCTTCCAAGGCTGGAAAATGAGGACCCAGATTGTTGGGGGAGATATGCTGACTTTGTAAACTGCTTAGAGAGGGCTGTAAAGCACTGTGAGGCGGTCTATAATTTCTAAGTGCTATTGTTATTTAAGAAATTGTTAAAAAGCAAGGTTTGATTTGATACTTTTGTTGTTATAGAAATGGCTAGTCTATGCTAAATATGTAAAAGTAAAAGCTGAGGCTGTATTTTATCATTTTTATTATTTTATCATTTTTTATTCTACTGCGGAAATCAATGGGTGTTTTCCTTCTCCCCCCACCTCACTCCATACCTTTTCCCCCCTTTCCTTTTTGCCTTTGATTTCATTGTCTTCTATATAATGAAAAATATTTTTTAAAACCCATGTGTATGTACACAATGTACTGCAAATACGAAAACAGTGCGTTGGGTGTTTTTCGGAAGGGTGTGTGTTTTTCTGCGCCTGCCTGTTGAAGAAAGGAAAATAACTTAGCACTGCTGCTTCCTGAGAATCTTGCAAATTGCCACACCCCTTCATGACACCGGGTGACAATTCTGTTTATTAAAGGTGGGTTGCCACTCTGCTGAGTGATTGATCAACGCAACCACTCCCTGGTTTTACATCACAAATGTTCTTTAGGGGAAGAGAAATTTGCACAAGGTGTTTTGGGTTACAAGCCTGAAGGTAAAGGCTTAAAATATTCTTTTTAAGAGAAAGGAGACCAGGACCATCAGTTCTTTGCAAGATCTACATCCAGCTACAGATTTGTGCACATGAATTTAGCAACTATGACCAATAATTAATATAGAAGTGGTGGTTGTGATGAGAAATTTGGATTTTTCAGTTAGGTGGTGTTTTGAGTTTAAGGTTCAGGTGGAGAAGGGCCACTGCTTAGCCATCTCCCCTTTTTTCTTCTGCTAGCTATGCAAATGAGATGGATTTTAAAGAAGAGCTAACCATCTTCCCTGCATTGATAGCCTTAGGGACAAATGTTTAAAGTTGGCTGTGCTGTACATATAGTCCTTGACTTACAATAGTTCATTTAGTGACAGTTCAAAGTTACAACAGCACTGAAAAAAGTGACTTAGATCGTTTTTCACACTTACGACCATTGCTGTGTTCCCGTGGTCAGGTGATCAAAATTCAGACACTTAACAACTGACTCATATTTATGATGGTTGCGGTGTCTTGGGGAGTCATGCGAAGTCACTTTTTGTGACTTTCCGATACCAAAGGCAATGGGGAAGCCAGATTCACTTAATAACCATGTCACTAACACTAGCTGCACAATGATTCACTTAACTACTGTGGCAAGTAAAGTCATAAAATGGGGCAAGGTTCGCTTAACAAATGTTTCATGTAGCAATAGAAATTTTGGGCTCAATTCTGGTTGTAAAACAAGGACTGCCCATACTTCCAATGTCACAGATGCTACATCTGCTGTTGGCATGCAAGGTATTAAAAAAAACATAGAAGTGTAATCTTTTGACCAAAAAAGGCTTGTATCATTGCTAAACCATGGCTAAATATTGATTCTTTATTAGGAGATCTGTGTATTATGCTCAAAACTTATTCTTCATTTTGAACCTGTGCCTAATCCTAGGAAGCCACAAAAGTAACAAAACCTCGGTCTATGCAGCCTGGACTTTCTCGGCATCATTTACTACAATTTTGCTTTCCAGATTTAGTTTAATTCCTACTACTGGTAGTCCTCGACTTACAACTATTCTTTTAGTGACCATTCGAAGTTAGAACCTCACTGAATAAAGGGACATGACCTTTTTCAAACTTACGACTGTTGTAGCATCCTCATGGTCATGTCATTAAAATGCAGATTCTTGGCAACTGTTTTATATTTATGATGGTTTCAGTGTCTTGTGGGTCTTGTGATCACATTTTGTGACCATCTGACAAGTAAAGTCATTGGGGAAACTAAACTCACTTATCAGCCAGGTTACTCACTTAACAACCGCGAAGACTCATTAAAAAACTGAGAAGGAAGGTTGTAAAATGGGGCAAAATGTACTTGGCAAAATGTTGGGCTCAATTGTGGTCGTAAGTCAAGGATTATCTGTATCTTCCTTCAGAGAATTTAAGACTACAGTGCACATTTCAGTGTTACTCCCAAATCTTGGCTCTTAGCCTCTTTTCTCATTTTTAAAATGGACATCCTGCCTTTTGGCCAACGTGGATGCAAATAAAGCGGTACACAATGTGTGGACTCCAAGTGTGCCCATTTATCAAGAGCACTTTTCCCACTCCTTGTTCAAACACACAGTGCCACACGTACACTTTCTCTGAGTTTTAAAGATCCAATATTTTTCTAAGTGCAAATTGAGGGTTCGGTTCCAGCTCCAGTGTTTTAGAAGTAATCTGTTCAAAAGGGCAGAGAACAGCAATTCTATACCCTGTAATATCATTGTGGCTGAATTATAACTTTCAGCACCCTCGGTCAAGGCAGGCCACTAGGAGCTGAACAGCTCAGTCCCCACCTTGCATAATCCGTGTTGGCAGCCTGCAACAATCACACTTTATTTCAACTATTCTTTGAGTTCCTGGTTGCCCAACTTCAGAGTCGGCTTTTGAGTAAGTTTCCATGATTCAGGTGCCCTTCCCAGACAGCGCAGAGAATTGTTCTCTAATGTCGAATGAGCAAACCGTGAACACAGAATCACTTTTACCTGAGGGGGTCCTTGGTGCTCTTTAGCATGTCTGTTTCCTTGCAGATGTTTCATTACCCAAAATATGTTAGCTACTTTGGGTAATGAAACATCTGCAAAAAAAACAACCAAGCTCAGAGAGAACCAAGTGTGCCTCATTTCAACCACGAGTTGCAAATATTCTTCTTTTTCAGTAACTCTTCTAGCTATGATTGCTAACCATTGATAGGACTGTTCCCCCAATGTTGCAGCAGAGAACATCCCAAAACCACACTTTTTAAAAAAAAAAACTACTTTCCCCCCAAAAACTCAGGGGAAAAGAGACATCTTGGTTGATATATATATATATGATATGATCGCATGACTCCTGCCTTGAGCAAGAGGTTGCATTAAAAGACTTCCAAGATCCTTCCACCCTATATAGCCTCAGTCTTCCTCCTGCCTGTCTATCCCATCCTTTTTTGGCGGGTATCATTAGTCTCTCCATTATGGCTCACAATCCTGCTAAATATATTAACATTTGGCTTCCAAAGTGATGCCCACTTCTATTGAAACATTGATGACTTAGACCAGTTTTCCTCAAACCTGATGCTCTCCAGAAAGAAAGGCGATGTCCTCCAATCTGCACTCCAACTGCTTGAAAGCATGGGGTGAAGGAAAACTGCCTTGATCTCAATTCAAAGCCCAGAGTCCTGAACTGCTCTTCTGTTATTCCCAGTTTCAATACTCAATACTCAATACTCAAGTACTATCAAAGTCCCTGGAAATGGTGATCAGGTTCCTAACCACCTTGCTCTGTTCCCCAAATCCCCCTTCAATATGAGAGATTCACAAAAAGATTCTTTTGGTCACACCCATCAGACCTACCCCAAGGAATGTATCCCCAATATTATTGGAATTACTTACTGGGCAAAAGTCTGTTCTTCTCAGCTCTTTGCTTCTGCTGCTATCATTTCTCCTTGGGACACAAAGCTAGCAACATCTGACTGGCACGTAGAAGTTATGAGCTTCTTGTATGACTTGCGAGACTTACTGGTCCCTTCGCAGGCAAACCTCCCAGCTGTGCCACACCCCTTGCATACCTGGGCAGCTAGTAGCAGCTTGGTTGCTGAGGTGAATTACTTTGCACTCTCTCTGGCGTATAAACCACTTGAAACACAACTGAAACTGCAGGAAGGGGAGGGCCTCTTCTAAATGGCAAATTCCCTTCATGGATTCCTTCCTTCTTGGAAGAAGATACTACAGTGATCTGCAGATCCCACAAGTAGAAATTATGTTTTATATATGTATGTCTGTATGTATGTATGTCTGCATGTATGTATGAGTACCTGCACATACAGTGATCTGCAGATCCCATGTAGAGATTATGTTGTTTGTGTGTGTCTGTGTGTGTCTGTGTTTGTGTGTGTGTGCCTGCACATTCTTGGAAGAAGATACTATAGTGATCTGCAGATCCCACAAGTGGAGATTATGGTGTGTGTGTGTGTGTGTGTGTGTGTGTGTGTGTGTGTGTACCTGCACATTCTTGGAAGAAGATACTACAGTGATCTGCAGATCCCACAAGTAGAAATTATGTTTTATATATGTTTGTCTGTATGTCTGCATGTATGTATGAGTACCTGCACATTCTTGGAAGAAGATACTATAGTGATCTGCAGATCCCACAAGTGGAGATTATGGTGTGTGTGTGTGTGTGTGTGTGTGTGTGTGTGTGTGTGTGTACCTGCACATTCTTGGAAGAAGATACTACAGTGATCTGCAGAGTACCTGCACATTCTTGGAAGAAGATACTATAGTGATCTGCAGATCCCACAAGTGGAGATTATGTTGTGTGTGTGTGTACCTGCACATTCTTGGAAGAAGATACTACAGTGATCTGCAGATCCCACAAGTAGAAATTATGTTTTATATATGTATGTCTATATGTCAGTATGTCTGCATGTATGTATGAGTACCTGCACATTCTTGGAAGAAGATATTATAGTGATCTGCAGATCCCACAAGTGGAGATTATGTTGTGTGTGTGTGTGTGTGTGTGTGTGTATGTATGTATGTATGTATGTGTACCTGCACATTCTTGGAAGAAGATACTACAGTGATCTGCAGATCCCACAAATAGAAATTATGTTTTATATATGTATGTCTATATGTCAGTATGTCTGCATGTATGTATGAGTACCTGCACATTCTTGGAAGAAGATACTACAGTGATCTGCAGATCCCACGTAGAGATTATGTTGTGTGTGTGTGTGTGTGTGTGTGTACCTGCACATTCTTGGAAGAAGATACTACAGTGATCTGCAGATCCCACAAGTAGAGATTATGGTGTGTGTGTGTGTGTGTGTGTGTGTTTACCTGCACATTGGAAAGCTGTATTCCCAGTGTTTGTCTTCTAAACAACTTCTGACAGCAAGCTGTCCCGCTGGTTCTCACTGTTAGGAAGTTTCTGCCTTAATTCCAGGTTGCTTCTCTCCTCGACTATTTTCCATCCATTGTTTCTTGTCTTGCCTTCTACACATCACAACACACCTGAAAATGCAGTCATGGTGTGTGGTGGATTTTTTTTTTTAATGGAATCATTTTGTGAAACGGGAGGCTATCTATCACTTCAAATCTGGAGTCTCCTACTTTGTACTAAATCATGGGGTGACTAATGAAGGACAAAAGAACATATCTTTTAGGTTCTCCGTTTGCGATAAAGAAGAACCGATGTGACCAGCAGACATAAGTTAGCTTTCCTCACTTAGGCCGCACAGAAAGTTAGGCCTGAGCTGCTGGTATTGTATTGTTTTCTTCTCTCAGGCTGCGGTTGACATTTTTCATTAAACCGAATGCCAGGACTTGTTCCCACAAAAGTTATTTTATAGCTTCCTTAAAAATAATAAAAAGGATAGTGTATTTGGGGGGGGGGGGAAGGTTGTGTTGATGAAATTTTTAATTATCTTACTGCTTCTTTTATAACATGCAATAGACACTGATGCCAGACAAGCATGTTGTTATGAGAAACTGTGAGGTGACTTTTGTGTCTTATGTTCATCATGGGGTTCAAAGAAATACTGAAAAGCCATTGCCTGGGGATGGGGAGGAGGAGGTAGCTGAAGAATTGAAATGATAATAACAGAGTTGGAAGGGACATTAGATGTCTTCTAATCCAACCTCCTGCTCAGGCAGGAAACCCTATAATATTTCGCACAAATGGTTGTCTAATCTCTTCTTAAAAAACCTCCAGTGTTGGAGCACCCACAACTTCTGGAGGCAAATCATTCCACTGATTAATTGTTCTATCAGGAAATTCCTCAGTTCTAGGTTGCTCCTCTCCTTGATTAGTCTCCATCCATTGCTTCCTGTTCTGCCTTCAGATGCTTTGGAGAATAGCTTGACTCCTTCTTCTTTGTGGCAAACGCTAAGATCAGAGGTGGGTTGCTCCCGCTTCGGCCCGGATCGGGCGAATGATAGTAGCGGCGGCGGGAGGCTCCGCCCACCCACCTGGACGCTTCTCGCATGTGCAGAGAAGCATGTGCACACTAGTGAACCAGTAGTAAAAAAAAAATGGAACCCCACCACTGGCTAAGATATTGGAACACTGCTATCATGTCACCTCTAGTCCTTCTTTTCATTAAACTAGACATACCAGCTAGACATACCATAAACTAGACAATTCCAGCTACAATTCTTTATATATTTTAGCCTCCAGTCCCCTAATCATCTTTATAAGTATAATCTTTATTGTCATTGTACTTAAATACAACAAAATTGGTTTGCTCTTCTCTGCACTCTTTCTAGAGTCTCCACATCTTTCTTTTTTTTTTTTGCATTGCGGCAACCAAAACTGGATGCTGCATTCCAAGAGTTATCAATTCCTTTGGTATGGATCAGAAAAAGTAATCTACTGATAGCCATTTATCCCTAGGCCAAAGGATGATTTGAGGTAGAAGATCCAGCCCTGCAGCTAAGCAGATAGGAGCACCCCAGCATGCTTGAACCAGGATCTCCAAAAATACATTGTGTAGGAGCCTAGGTGGATATGCAGAACAATCATCGCACTAAATAAAATGAAGAAAAAGAACTAGCAAGGAAAGAGCTAAAGTTCACAGGTGAACTGCTCATTTTCACCCTGTAACACAAGGGTGTGTCCACGCATTCAGTTTTAGGTGTGGATACAAACACAAAATATTTTGTATAATGTAGTAAAAGAGGCACAGTTCCCATTCTGTTTATTCATAATGCAGCTATTTCCAGATGCGTCTATTTTTAGACACCAAGGCCGGAGAAGCAAGTCGGACTGCTTATCCCTCCAGGTTTCTATTACATCCTCTGCTGGCAGATGGCTTTTCCTATAACCCCTTGGCCCACTTCTAATCACGGGGGAAGCAGAGATTACATGTGGAGCTCTCAGCATGCACATCAAGTCTTTACTAAAAGCAGACTTCTTCTTCTACTTTCTTATTTTCACAGTAGTTTTATTAAAAATGACAGCTAAAAAGAGAAAAATACAAACTAAAAAAATGAAAGAATAAAAAAATAGAAAGCACAGAAAAGAAAAATAGAAAAAAAATAAGAATATAGTAAAGAAATGTTTTCCCCTGTGTAAACAATTTTAATAGCTTAATCACCTCCCAAAATAAAATAAATAATTTCTTCTCTTATCTATAATCCTTAAAGCTTCACCATTTCAGTTCTGATCAGCAAAAGTTCATTAAGGGTTACCAGAGATAACATTATCTATTTTAACCTTAACCAAATAAACCAATTTTATGTTGCTTCATTTTAATGATCTTGAACTTTACTTCCTCCAAAAGTCCTAAAATTTTATTTCATTTTTTTCCTCACAAAATTCTTCAAAGTTTTAACAAGTCTCTTTTGCAAAGCCAATACAGGAAAATTGTCCAGGACACTCTCTTGGTTTGTATCTGTCAGGCATAAAAAATCAGCTCCACATATGAAGATTCAAATTAAACGATTTATTGCTAAAAGCCTATGCACAGGAATCATCTCAAATAATAGTCAACACTTGGTTAGAGATAGATAAGGGTCAATGGCATTTGGGGAGGGTGATGGTGGTTGTATTTAGTTTGTGATTGTGTAATGATTCTAAACCGATGCCTCTTTTAATTCCTTCCCTTGGCTCTGCCAGTTCTTCTCCTACAAGATCTCTTTTAATTACCCTGTCTCCCCTAAAATAAGACCTCCCCTGAAAATAAGTCCTAGCCAGATTTTTTAGCATGCTCCTAATATAAGCCCTACACCCAAAATAAGCCCTTGTTAAGGTCATTATCAGTGGGAAGTGGGGCCAGCACCGGAGGCAGTGTTCCTCATTTAGCAGAGTATTGATAGGGATTTTGAAAAAGAAAAAAAAAAAACAATTTCAGGGAGCAAAATTTGCTGTCACTTTTTATTTTAAAATGGGTGTACAATCTGTGTTCCTCAGAACTACTTAAATTATAATTTATCAGTAATGTTTGGAGAATATAAAATATTATATGAATCAAGGTTGTCCAACCAGATGGATTACACCCCAAGGTTCTCAAGGAACTGGCAGATGTGCTCTCAGAACCACTGGACTATATCTTTCAAAGATCCTGAAGCACCGGGGAACTTCCAGAATACTGGAAAAGAGCTGATGTAGTTCCCATATTCAAAAAAAGAGGGGGATTGATCCAGGAAACTATGACCCATCAGCCTGACCTGGAAATGAATCAGCGAACTCCTAGAAGCAAACAAAGTAATAACCAAAAGTCAACATGGGCTTGTCAAAAACAGATCATGCCAGACCTATGTCATTGCATTATTTGACAAAGTGACAAAATTAGGGGAACAGAGGAATGCTGTTGATATAATTTACTTGGACTTCCATAAGGCATTTGACAAAGTAGACCATAACCTACTACTTGAGAAAATAAAAAAATATGGGTTCGACAGCATCACCACCAGATGGATTCGAAACTGACTGACCAACCGTACTCAACATGTAGTCCTCAATGGAACTGCATCTACATGGAGGGAGGTATGCAGTGGTGTACCTCAAGGTTCTGTTTTAGGTCCAGTACTCTTCAACATATTCATCATGGACGCAGAGATAGATGGGGAACTCATCAAATTTGCAGATGACACCAAGCTAGCAGGAATAGCCAGCACTCCAAAAGATAGGCTTAAGATAGAGAAGGCTCTTGACAGACTTGAACATTGGGCGTTATCTAACAACATGAAATTCAATGGGGGAAAAAGTAAGGTTCTACATTTAGGCAACGAAAACGAAATGCATAGGTAGAGTATAGATGGTACCTTGCTCAACAGTAGTAACTGTGAAAGGGACCTTGGAGTCCTAGTGGACAACCATTTAAATATGAGCCAGCAGTGTGCAGCAGCTGTCAAAAAAGCCAACACAGTTCTAGGCTGCATAAACAGAGGGATAGAATCAAGATCACATGAAGTGTTAATACCACTTTATAATGCCTTGGTAAGGCAACCCTTGGAATACTCCATTCAGTTTTGGTTGCCACGATGTAGAAAAGATGTGGAGACTCTAGAAAGAGTGCAGAGAAGAGCAACAAAGATGATTAGGGGACTGGAGGCTAAAACATATGAAGAACGGTTGCAGGAACTGGATATGTGCAGTCTTATGAAAAGAAGGACTAGGGGAGACATGATAGCAGTGTTCCAATATCTCAGGGGCTGCCACAAAGAAGAGGGAGTCAAGCTATTCTTCAAAGCACCTGAGGGTAGAACAAGAAGCAACGGGTGGAATCTAATCAAGGAGAGAAGCAACTTAGAACTAAGGAGAAATTTCCTGACAGAATAATTAATAAGTGAAACAACTTGCTTGCAGAAGTTGCAAATGCTCCAACACTGGAAGTTTTTCAGAAGATAACCATTTGTCTGAAGTAGTGTAGGGTTTCCTGTCTAAGCAGCAGGTTGGACTAGAAGACCTCCAAGGTCCCTTCCAAATATGTTATTCTATCTATCAGCCTTGCCAACTTTAAGAGTTGTGGACTCCCAGAATTTATTTGTTTGTTTATTGAATGTATATAGCTGTCTATTCGCCCATGGCAACTCAAGGTGGCTTACAGAATATAAAACCAAATTTAAAACAATAAAACTAATAAAAGAATAAATTAATATAGTAAAATATAATAAATCCAGTGTCAGTCATGCCATCTGTGGAATTTTGGAAGTTGAAATCTATAGGTTTATACCTATACCACATCTAGAGTACTGCATCCAGTTTTGGTCACCACACTATCAAAAAGATGTTGAGACTCTAGAAAAAGTGCAGAGAAGAGCAACCAGGATGATTAGGGGACTGGAGACTAAAACATATGAAGAACAGTTGCAAGAACTGGGCATGGCTTCTCTAGTGAAGAGAAGGACCAGGAGAGACATGATACCAGTGTTCCAATATTTGAGGGGCTGCCACAGAGAGGAGGGGGGGGTGTCAAGCTATTTTCCAAGGCACCTGAAGGCCAGACAAGGAATAATGGATGAAAATTGATCAAGGAGAGATTCAACATAGAAATATGGCAAGGAAAAATTTTCTGACAGTGAGAACAATGGAACCAATGGGACAGCTTGCCTTCGGAAGTTGTGGGAGCTTCTGTTGTGATCCGCAGGCCGAAGGCAGCCTGTGGAGCTCACAGCAGAGTTGGACAGTGAGGAGGTTCAGGGTGAACAAGGGCCAATCCTGGAGTCTGGGGAAGGCTTGGACAAGGGCTCTGCATCAGAGGCAGAGAGGGGGCCAGGGCCATCTGGGAGTTATATGCTGCCTCCGGAGCCTCCAGAGTTGGATAGCAGCAAGGCAGAGGAACAGGCTGCCCCTATTCCCAGTGCGTGCATGTGCAGAGCTGCCAGAAGACAAGAACAATTAAAACAGAAGGGATGACTTGGGAGTAAGGTTTGGGGGTGATTGGCCCCTCCAATAGGACATAAAGGAGGAGCAAAGGCACACGAGCCTTTGCAGGAAGCAATTTGGTTCATGCCAGTCAGTTTACCATCTGAAGATACATTTGGACTCATTGCTCTGTTTGGCCTTGCCAAGCTTAATCACCAATTAAGTCTTTCGCGGCGTTTTCAAAGAAGATAAAAATGGGTGCTTATCCCAAAGGACTTTGGCAGCCTGCTGTAGGACTCTTTACTACTATTTGGAACTGTGAATGAATATAATTCACAGCCTTTGGAATAAAAAGAGGGTTTTTGGACTTAGTCGTGTGCATTTTACTGTATCAGGAAACCTAGGTCAGAGCAGCTTCAACACTGGAGGCTTTCAAGAAGAGATTGGACTGCCATTTGACAGAAATGGCGTAGGGTCTCATGCTTGGGCAGGGGGTTGGACTAGATGACCTACAAGGTCTCTTCCAACTCTGTTAATCTAATCCAGTGTTTCCCAAAGTGTGGTACGCGTACCCCCGGGGTACAGGAAGTTTGGTGGGGGTACGCATTAAGTCGAAAAAAAGGAACAGACTATTGGACGTGGAACCGCATCTCAGATTAAAATTAACAACCAGGGAACCAAATTATGATGATCTGTCATCTCAACATAAACAATTTCATCCTTCTCATTGAATCAAATAAATGTTCTTTATAATATAACTTTCATTTATTTTGCGTATGTACCAAAAAAATAAAAAATAAAAATATTTTGATTTTTATTAAAGCATGTTTTTTATGAGGGGTACTCAGCGTTACGAAAATTATAGAAGGGGTACACATATGTCAAAAGTTTGGGAAACACTGATCTAATCTAAACTAATCTTAATGGCTACCCAGACTGCACACCTCTGATATAAATGGCTCACATTCATGAAAATACTGAATCTGTAATTACCCCCACCTTTCAGAGTCTATCTATGGCCGAGGGCCCATAGTATAATATTGTAAGCCGCACCCCAAGGAAACTTTGCTTATTCTGCAGTTTCAATAAACATACTTAAAGATCTGTTCTGAAACCAAATTTGCCTTTCAAGTGATAGCTACCACCTTAAACAGGTTCCCTTGCCCCCAAACCAAAGGTGTCCAAGCAGACTGTTGGCTGGATACAGCCCTGAATGCAGCCCCACAAGATCATAAAAAAATAAAGGAAGTTAGTTGTTTACATATATAAACTATATTATATATTTTAATAATACTGTCAAACTATTTACTAAGTCTGCATTACTATTACATCTCATTTTTCCTATCATTCACCTTTTCCCACTTATGACTGCAAATTTGTTGCTTGTATCCTTATGATTTAATTTCCTAGTATGATTTGATTGCTTATTTCTACCCTATGACTGTCATTAAGTGTTGTACCTTATGGTTCTTGACGAATGTATTTTTTCTTTTATGTACTGAGAGCATCTGCACCAAAGACAAATTCCTTGTGTGTCGAATCACACTTGGCCAATAAAGAGTTCTCATCTATTCTATTCTATTCCCATTCCATTAGTCTATTCTTTTCTCTTTATAAAGCTAGTCCCTGACATACAATTCATTTAACAATCCTTCAAATTTACAATGGCACTGAAAAGTGTGACTAATGTCCCTTTATCACACCACCACTACAACATCCCCCCATTTGGTCATGGGATCAAGATTCAGATACTTGGCAACTGGTTGATATTTATGACGGTTGCACTGTCCCTGGGTCACATGATCACTTTTTGCAACCTTCTGACACGTAACAACTGTGTTATGAACAAGTGCAGTGATTCACTTAACAATTGTGGCAAGAAAGGTCATACAATAGGGCACAGCTCACTTAACAATTGTCTCATTTAGCAACAAAAATGTCGGACTCCATTGTGGTCGTAAGTCAAGGACCAGCTGTACGCCACCCAAGACAATTCTTCAGACAGGTCAAAAGATTGGACACACCCGCTGTAAGTCACGCAGTAATCCACTTACAGCACTATAAAATATAAAATAAAAAGCCAAGTCTGTTGGTTCCTGGGAACTGGAAATGGGAGGAGGCCATGCCCAAAGGGATGTTAAACTGTCATGAGTCACTCCTGCCCAGGGACAACACCTAGTTGTGGCATCTTGGCTGCCCTTGAAATGTGTCCAGAGAAGGAAGTGAATAAGGAAGGATGGGGCCAACCCTAACCTCTAATTTTAGATCTAGAACGAGCTTAAGATGTCACTGAGTCATCTCTAAATCAGCTTCCAGTCTAACAAATTACCTTGCATTTGTCCCCAGGGTGAACGGACAAGGGCTGTGCTATATTAAGCCAGGAGGCTTAACACACAGCAAACAAATTAGGGATGCCTGTGGGTTGAGTTGGGTTCGGGAGGTCACAGACATGGAAGCTTCAGATTCCCCAGGAGGAGGAGACCTTCATGGGATGGATTTGTAGTACTTGTATATCAGTGACAGTCTGGGTGGAACAATTGTACAAGTTCAAACAAACAATGCTGGGAAGACCTGAGGCCTCGAAGGGAAGAATCTCGGTATTAGGAGCAACTATAGCCAAAGCTATGTAGCACACCCAAGCAATAATTTTCTTCGACTTTTGTTCATCTTGTGCCATATCCATCATTGGGCATTGGCGATCATGTTGGCGATCCTGTTTTCATCAGCACAAAAAAGGGCTGCTGAGTTTTGTCCAAACCAGTCCCTTAGATTCTGAAGCCACGTCTTCTGTTTTTTTGTCTGGAGGATTATATGAAGAATGCCGTATTTTTCTGGGTGTCGCATCACATGTCCAAAATATTCTTTCGCTTTTTTAATGGTTTCTTCGACTGCTGCTCCACAATTACCACACTGAAAATACCTCTCAATGTGGAGTCTGCATATAACCGTTAGTAGACGTGTCCTCCAAGTTTTTGTCTAACTTGGAGGTGGGCAACTATGGTAACTTTACAGCTTGTGGACTTAAACTCTCAAGAATTCCTGAGCCAGCATGGAATTGAAGTCCATAGGTTGTAAAGTTTCCGTAACTGCCCACCTTCATCTAACTAAACTCTCTTTTCAGGAATTGAAGTCCAACGCAACTGGAGAGCACATGGTTGAGGAAGGACAATCTATTCATCCTTTTGTATGCCTACCTTTAGAACATGGAGAAACGACTGCATTCAAATACCAATTTTTATTTTTATTTTATTATATTCAAACACGGTAAATTTAAATTTCCTGTTCTTTAAAACAATGGCAGCTGTGCTGCTAAATAAACAAGTACAATATAGAGACTTCTTTGGAAAAAAAAATACTCATGCGATATTGCACATTTAAGTTTCTCTGCATTTTTCTTCTGGTATTTGTTGGCAATGCAGCCATATAGAAAATACTTCTGTTATGTACAGGTATTTATGGAGTGAGGTGGGGGAGTCCCCGGACCAGGATAAATGGAGGGGAAAAAAAGTGGGGAATTGGAGGAGGGGGGCATGGCAGAAAAGGAAGGGATTATTTATTTTGGCAAAGGAATCTTGGCTCATGATAGCGCAGGAAAAACACACACACAGACACAAACAGGATTTTCGGGGGAGTACTTTGGACCCGTTTTTCTCTTGGAATTACTTTTAGCCCTCAGTTTCACTTTGAAGTACTTCTAGCCCTCAGTTTTAACATTGAAAGTATTGGATTGCATGCGTGCAAGGAAGCAAAATATGGGACAGCCACTAAGCTGGAACTCCAGATTTCTTCTGGGTGACAAATGGTGCCCAGGGAGCTAGAAAATGAAAGGTCAAGGAGGCACAGCTGCCGGAGGAACAGGAGTGAAGGCTGGCAATTCATGTCACCGTGTCAAGTGTGGTTTTTGGCTATGGCCTCTCTTATTGGCTTCAAACCTCACGGTGATAGTGCCAGCCTCATCACCAGGCTGGGTGTTGGCAGAAGGCTACGGTCCAAATGGCAGAAGGAAAGAAGGAAGGAAGGAAGAGGCAGGTTTCCTTTGGCCTGAGTTAGGCAAGAAAGCCCAGGTACAAATTCTGAAAAATCTACCTGACTTTTATAGACATTCAAAGACCAGAGAGGGGACAACCCAATATTTGCACCTGAGTGTTAAGATGCAAAGAGAAAGGAGCAGAATCTCCTCAGCATTGCTGCTTCTCACACTCAACCACTGATACTCATTGTCATCCTCACAGGTTAATCAGACACAACTTTCCAGCCACCGCTGATGAATGGCCAAGAGATCTCTCATGGCTCTGGGCTGGCTGAGACTGCTACAATCCAACTGCTCACTTCTTTTAGCTTGCAAAGACCAGATGACACCTTCCACCCAATCCCTTAATGCCTACCAGGATGGCTAGCCAGGATGGTGGTGATGGAAGAACTCTGGGGATCTGAAATATTTCTTCCAACCAATGGCGTGGCCGCTACTGGGTAACCTTGCTCTTGGGGCTGCCAAGTTTAACCGTAAGGGACACCCTAACCACCTAGTTGTCAAGAAGGCCTGTTAATCACATTTCCCCACAGCAAGAATGGTGGCCACCCCACTCCTATGGGTCCCCAGAAAGACTGTTCCCTATCATCCCTACGACCCTTGTTCCCTGGAGGAAAAGCAACAAAGCAAAGAGCATCACTGAAGGAAGCCACAAAATAAATACTGTCTCTGGGAAGGGCTGGGAAAGGAGAAGCGGGGCGTCAAGACAAACCTCTGGGGGGAAAACAATAGTTGGTGGTGCCTATTTGGCCGAGCCTGGGAAAAAGCCCACCTTTGGAGTGTCTGGGTGGTGGGTGGGAGGTGAGCACCCCTATCAGGATCTCGGTACACGTGGTGGTGGGGTGTGCGGAGGAAGGTCCCTGCTCTTCACAGAGAAACCGGGGGACGGGGAATGGGGGACAGTGACAGCAGCCGGTGGTCACTTGGAGAGCTTGCTGATCACACGAATAAGAGCGGCGTTTTCGTCTTTCAGACGCTGGTTGTCGGCCTTCAAATCTGAAAGAGCCTGTGAGGGGAGAGGCAGACACAGAAGTCAAACTCCAAAGGCACCTCTTTCCGTTACAGGTAGTCCTCGACTTACAACCATTCTTTTATAAACACTGATTGAAGTTACGACAGCCCTGAAATAAGTGATTTATAACCGCTTTTCACACTTACGACCACGGCAACATCCCCCCTATGGTCACGTGATCAAAATCTGAATGCTTGGCAACTGGCCTGTATTTATGATGGTTACGGTAATGTGGGGTCACTATTACAATTAATCTTCTCATTGTTCCTACCACACATCTCCTCCCACTTATGACTGTAACTTTCTTGCTTGTATCCTTATGGCTGATAGTTTCCTAGTATGATTTGATTGCTTATTTGTACCCTATGACTATCATTAAGTGTTGTACTTCATGATTCTTGACAAATGTATCTTTTCTTGTATATACAATGAGATCATATGCACCAAAGACAAATTCCTTGTGTGTCCAATCACACTTGGCCAATAAATAATTCTAATCTATTCCTCTTTTGCAAACTTCTGACAAGCAAAGTCAATAGGGAAGCCACTTAATGACCCTGGTACTAACTTAACAACTGAAGTGATTCACTTAACAGTGGCAACTTAACCATGGTCCTCTTTAGCAACAGAAATCTGGGGCTCAATTGTGGTTGTAAGCCAAGGACTAACTGTATTGTAAATCTATTTCCTCCCTGCCCTCTCCTCCTCCTCCTCCCTTGCTCCCAGCCAGGCTACATTCAACCAGTGCAGAGGCTCCCTCAACAAGAGAGGAATTACCTTCAGTTCCTCCTCCAGCTCAGCAGCTTTCCTTTCCAAAGCTCGACGCTCCTGGTTTGGGACAGGTGGGACAAAGAGATGAAGTGAGAGTGGATGCAGAAAAGGAATCCTAAGCATGCATTTGTACTGAGTGGGGAGAAATCAACCTCTATAGAATAAAATTGGGTTAAGTTGAATGTTATGCAGTTTAGAATTCCTACAGGCCATATATAGGTAAAGGTAAAGGTTCCCCTCACACGTTATGTGCTAGTCGTTCCTGACTCTAGGGGGTGGTGCTCATCTCCGTTTCAAAGCCGAAGAGCCAGTGCTGTCCGAAGGCATCTCTGTGGTCATGTGGCCGGCATGACTCAACGCTGAAGGCACACAGAACATGTTGCCTTCCCACCAAAAGTGGTTCCTATTTTTTCTACTTGCATTTTTACATGCCTTTGAACTGCAAGGTTGGCAGAAGCTGGGACAAGTAATGGGAGCTCACTCCGCGGTGCTAGGGATTCGAACTGCCGACCTTTCTGATCAACAAGCTCAGTGTCTTAGCCACTGAGCCACTCCGTTCCTATACAGGCCATATATACTGGTCATTTTTTTGTAACACAGGAGATATTCATGAACTCCTCTCCTTCCTCTAGGGGAGATACAAAAAACAATAGCATTTAGACTTATATACTGCTTCACAGTGCTTTTACAGCCCTCTTTAAGCGGTTTATAGAGTCAGCATATTTGGTCCCAACAATCTGGGTCCTCACTTTACCCACCTCGAAAGGATGGAAAGCTGAGTCAACCTTGAGCCTGGTGAGATTTCGACTGCAAAATTGCAGGCAGGCAGCAATCAGCAGAAGTGGCCTGCAGTACTGCACTCTAACCACTGCCCCACCTCGGCTCTGATAATAATTTAGATTATTAGATAATCTCTAATAATCTAGATTAAAGGTGTACATGTTTGCCTTGAAATCCCAGCCCTTAGCAAAGGGTGTAAAAATGCCCTGTCAGTCACGTTCTCTCCTCAACAGCCTCACTGACAGGCTTATCCCAAAAGTGGCATCACCTGTTTGGTAGATCAGTTTTGGCAATGCAGGAGAGGGGAAGGAATAGGCAGGGAGGAACAAATACTTACAAATCTCTCTAGTTCTAGGAGAGCCGGTCGTTCAGCAAAACGCTCCTGTCTCTGGCAAGGAAAAGACAACACAAAAAAGATTCAAAATAATTTCTGTGCTTTTTTTTTTAAACATTTATAACCCTCCCCCCCCTTTGCAGCTCTGAAGACAGGATATGACTGATAAAACAAGCCGTACAATACACAACCTAGAGAAGACAGGAACACAAACCTGAGGGACAGAAGTAGTTTATCATTTGGGGAGGGTATCCTACACATTGTGGGTGGGGGGCATCACAGAAAATCCAGAAGTGCATCTCATCTGAAGATCACACTCTACAAGCAAGTTCATGGATGGAAAGATTGGATCAACGTCACATGGACTAGAAGGAGGGCTACTTTTTGGCAAACTATCTTACACCTATCAATTCAGTCACTTTCTTAAGATAGCCACAGGTGAACCTGAACTGCAAATACTGGGAGAAACAGCAGCCAATCCAAGATCACTTAGCACAATAGGTTGTGTGGTTTTTTTTAAAAAAAATGTTCCAGATTAATTGGAAAGATAGTAATCTAAAGCAAATGTACACTATTTTGTTTACCTGTTAACTTTGCTGACCTTTCATTCTGGAGATCAAGGAATGTGAGGGTATGTGGGAAAGATGAAAGGGCGGAGAAATGCTGCCTAGAGAATAGTCAGATAAGAGGGGGCATAGCCCACCACTGTAGAGTGGGCAAGGCAAGAAGCTCAACAGGGATCCTCCCTAAATTACTGAAGGTGATGGCAAGGGAATTATATTCTCAGACTTGCAAAGATTCTGTAAACACAGATTTACAATAAAACAGAATTAGATTATATAGGATGTTTCCTTTCTGGGCTACCTTAGAAGGCTGGCAAGGAGGCATATGTGGTGCTCCATCTTCCTATTTTCACCAACAACAACCCTGAGAGGTAGGAAGCAAGAGATCACGAGTTCAAAACTTAGCCATGAAAGTCAGCTGGATGACCTTGGACCAGTCACTCTCTCTTAAGTCTAACTCACTTTACAGAGTTATTGTTGTGGGGAAAATAGGAGGAAGATGTGTTGTGTGTGTTCGCTGCTTTGAGTTACTTGTAAAACTAATAAAGGTAGGATATAAATAAAATAAATAACTGGCCCAGATACCTAGAGAACTTCTGTTGCGTAGAGTGGACCTGAGTATCCCTACTCCTGATCTTAGACTTTAAGCACATCAGCCCCATATTCTCTATCCACAATAATAATAAAGTAGATTTTGGCTCTATGTTCTCTCCAATCTTCATCAGAGTTGCATGCTGATGCTCTCAGTCCCAATGTGACTCTTCAGTCCTCCCCCCTCCCCCCTCCAGCTCTCCCATGAAGAGCCTGCCCTGCCCTATCCTGCCCTGCCTGGTACCTGGGTCACTCTTTCCAGCTCCAGCTTAATCTGCGTGAGTTGGAGCTGCGCCTCCTGCAACTGTTCCTTCAGCTTTTCATTCTCAATCAAGAGATCTTCATACAGCTTAGAGACACACGTGGGGGGAAAAAAGAAAAATGAAGGAGGCAATGAGAAAGATAAACAAGTGCAGGATACATCAGCATTCCTTTGCCTGCCTTGTGAGTGCAAATAAAAACCCCTTCCCCAAGCACTAACTTTCTTGTAATAGTTGTCTGGTTCTTCTCTGCAGCCCGACAGCGTGCTGTTCCCTCTCTGGCCGCCAGGAGGTGCTGTTCGGTTTGGCAGAAGGCTGTTTAAGTGATCACTGAAAAGAAGCAGCAGAGGGAGGTAGTCAGCACTGCCCTCCGCTGGCTCCTTTGCACGGCGCAAAATTCAGATAGGTACAATATTGACTTGGAGAAAGAGACTGAAAAGGGGAACAAGAAGTCTAGAGGTGCTTTAACAAAAGGACAACAAAATATGCCTGCTTTGTGTGTTCATGCAGAAATGGGTTTCTTCTAGCTTCGGAGAAGGGTGCTGAGATTGTAGTCGACAACAAACTTAACATTTCTGGAATAAAACAAACTTCAGGAGGTGACAAAATGGAAAAGGCATTTTGGGGGTGGGTGATGGGGAGAGATTCAAGAGAGAAATTAAGTGTTTTCATCCTCTCTCTAAACTCACCCAGGTATACAACATGGGTCAAGCATTTTGGCCTCTGAGGGAGCTGCACCCTCTCCATGGCTACATGGCTACCTACCTGCGATCAGAGTTTCTGGAAATTTAGCCATGGTAGCTTGTTTGAAATGTTTCACTGCTTCTCCAGGTCCCTTCTTCAGTTTGCAGTCTACTTGGATAAGCAGCGAAATGTTGCCCACAGACAATTAAAGAAGCTCAGTCGTCATGACTCAACTTCCAGGAAATTTATCTGGGTGGCTGAGAACCTTTATTGACATAGCAATCACAGACATCGTAATCAGAGTTTGTTGCTCCCCTTGGTTTTAAGACCCTACAGGGCAACAAAGGTGAATCTTTGACAGGTGGGTCACGGGTCACACGCCATGTCTATTTTGGTGACATGCTAGGTCTTTAGACCCTCTGGAAGTTGTGCAAGAGGGCCTTGCTCTCAGGTGGCCTCTGAAAAGCATGCGAGAATGGGGTGTCATTTCCCATGCTTTTTGGCTACACAAGAGCCTTTTCTGAAGTTTCCAGGCCTCATGCAATCCAGTGTTCCTCTGGATAGGCATTTCGAAAAATATTTATCATTACAGCATGTATGCATTTATTTACTAAATAATAAATGTAAATAATTTATTACTTCTTATGAATTGTTTCTCTTTTGTTCAGGTGTATATTTGTGAGAGAGAGGGGAGAGGTGGGTGGGGGGAAGAGGGAGAGAGAGGGCGGGACAGACGGACATGCCAGCAAAGTCGCTACAGGCATTTTCTGAATTTTTGACATTCTGAGACCAAAAGGTTTGACATCACTGCTACTGGGGAATTTACCTGCTATGCATGGATGGGTCTTCATTGAGGGGTTGTTCAGTGTCTTCATCTTCTTCCCCCTAAAAAAAGAAGAAGAAAAAATGCAGTTCACAGGCCCTCAAGAGGATCCACATAGTAAACGTGGGTGCACATAAAAGGCATCCCCCACTGTAACCTCCTATCCATAGTCTGAACTCCACCCTTCTCCAGTGCATCAGGTCGCCGTCCTGGGAACCTTCTTGCTCACCTCTGAGTTTCCTCCCAGCCCAGTGATGCGCCTCTCTCGCCGGCCTTTCCTGCGGTCTCGAATAGCCAATCTGTTCCGAAGGTCTGTATCCAACTCAGAGCCAGCCTTATCAACTTCTGTTCCTGCAGTTTAAAACAAGACAGGCAGCTGAGTTTGGGCTGCCAACCTCCCAAGTTCAACAACACAGCTTGGGGGAGACGAAAGCTTTAAGGCCTCCTTGAGATGGTACTGTGCAAACACAGGGAGAGAATGAAATCAGTCGGGGTCAAAGGAGCTAAAGCCACACTGAAACACGTCAAGCAGGCAAACTGAAAACGAAGGTGGAAAAGAAAGAAGGAAAATATTCACCTGAATACAAGGGTTACCTTTTTGGAGCTGCGAATTCACCACTAACGGATTCACAGTAGAAACTGAAGAACTGTCTGAACTGAGGAGCCGGAATCGCCTAGCGGAGTCCTGAATGAGGTGTAGGAGAAAGAAGTTAGGGAAAATAAGAAGGAACTCCAATTACAAACATGCTTTGCTCTGGATCAAGACAACAGGGCCACATTTTGTAGAGGGCCAAACTAAAGCTTTGGGATGACTGAAAAGGGTTGCGTGATGAGTGCCACTATTGTACTCCACAGGACGTGGCAAAATACATCACATCCTCAATTCAATCCAATGCTAGCAGAGACTCACAAGGGAAGCTACATTTTGTGAATGCCAGGAGTCCCCTCCCTCTCCATCCCATCCCAAAGGGTTACTGTATTTTTCAGAGTGTAAGACACATCTTTTTCCCTCAAAAAGAGAGGATGAAAATCTCGGTGCGTTTTATACATTGAATACAGCATTTTTGGCCTCCCAAAACCCCGTCCCCTTTGCAAAAACAGCCATGCGTAGCCTTTAGGGGGTTTCCAGAGTGCTTCTGGGGGCTGGGGAGGGCAAAAATGAGCGAAAAACAGGCTGTTTTTTGCTCAGTTTTGCCCCCAGCCCCCAGGAGCACTCTGGAAGCCTCCTAAAGGCTATGCATGCCCTTTTTTGACAAAAAATAGGCTGTTTTGGGGAGGTCTGTAGAGTGCAAAAACTTTTTTAAAAAAATTTGCCTCTTCAAAATCTTGGTGCATCTTATACTCTGGTGCATCTTATACTCCGAAAAATACGGTAAGTGTCCTACAGAGCCTGGCAATGGCAACTTCCTTCTTCTTTTTAGAGGCTCTTTGCAAGGATCTGTATCCCAAGCAGCAGGCTAAATACATAATCCTGTCTTGGAACAGGCCAAATCTCTTCACTGATTCATTTATCATTACATCAGGTTATCTCCTGCCCAGGACTTTTTACCATGCTGGAGGGGCCGGACTGCAACCCATCCACCCCAACGGATCCCTACCGTGGTCTCCTGAGATTGCTGTTCCCCATCTTTGTCCCGCTTTTCATCCTCCTTGTTCCTCTGCTCTGAAGGAGTTTTGGAATCACTGGTCCAGACCATGGTCTTCTCAGCCTCCTTTAGGTCCGTAAGGGTTACTCCCTAAAAGGAGGGCACGGGGGAGGCAAAAGAAAAAGGGAGGGGTGGAACATGGGGAGGGAGGAGAGGGAGAGAGAAAAGGGAAAGTGCATCCATCAGAAAAATACCATGCCCTTCGGAAGAGGCTGATGGGATGGTGGCCAATGGACAGCAGAACTCTTTGTGAGGCTTCAAGTTAGGTCAAGAAAGCAGGGCCTGAATTGGTGCCACTTATTGGTAGCATCACCTTCAAGCTTCAGCCAGGTTCTTCTGCCCTAAGTCTCACCTGTGTGGAACGCCTGGATTGTCTCATGAGCCTAGAACGGGCCTTTCTTTGGGATTCAGACTCTTCGTCTCTCACTGGCATCTGGTATGACCTAGCAGGAAGACCCTGGTGGTTAGGCATCACATACAGTTTCCCCTCATACTTTCTACAGCTTCGAGGGCCCCCCGTCAGCTCCTGCCAAGCCTTGTAGAGCTACTGCATTGGCGGGACCTCTGAACAGGAGGGAAAGGACGCTCTGTGTACATTCTGCAAGTATTAGTTGCCTTTTGGTTTCTGCTTGGCTTCCTCCACTTCTCCTGGCCAAAAAAAACCAACGCCTTCCATTTTGCCAAGTAAACCAGTTAGCCGGCCCAGAGAGATGGAATGAAATGTAACAGGTGGAGAGGGAATAGGTGTCTGGCCAAAACACTCTCCCAACTGACGCCATGAACCAGACACCTGAGCACCAGTGCCGAAAGTTAATAAAAATACAAGCCACTCACAGAAATTTAAGGCACAGAGGATCAGGATAGTAACTGCACCAACAGAGATCAGCCCGTTTTGACTTTCAGGGTCACCCATCTATCATGGCCCTAAGAGCTCTCTGCACTGCCTGCCCCTGGCCCACCTTCGGCGATCCCAGGGATCCATGCTAGAGCTGATGGTAGTGGAAGAGGGGGGCTGGTATGGGGCAGGGGCTGTATCTATCTTCATCTGAAGGCCCATCTTCTAAGTTTTCTGCGGGCAGCGAGCAAGAAGACAGAAAGAGAAAAAGAGAAGGAGGGAGGGAGAGGAGAGAGACAGACAGACAGAGACAGAGAGAAAACGAACACGCAAGAGAATATTTAGAGGGGCCTCCTTGACGTCTGTGAGGTTTCACGACACCAACCCATTGCTCTCTGAAATTCAGGCTAGTGGTCCCTTGGAGGCTGTTGTTTGCATTAATTCTGAGGCAATGTTCTCCCTCCCCTTGCCATGTCAGCAAAAATACCTAACGAACTTTCTGGCTCCATTTTCTTCTCCAAAGGCAGGACAGGTATTGAAAGGTTTTAAACTGCAAACACTAAAAAGGAAACTGATATAGTACCTTACTTGAAATTGATAAGGGTGCTCTTAAAAGACCGAATAAATTAACTGAAATTGTAACGCTCACTGGAAAGCAAAACAGCTTCACTTTCCCAAATATTTCTATCTTTCAGTGATACCATTCTCTAAAGGTAAAGGTTCCCCTCCCACATATGTGCTAGTCATTCCTGACTCTAGGGGGTGGTGCTCATCTCTGTTTCAAAGCCGAAGAGCCAGCGCTGTCTGAAGACGTCTCTGTAGTCATGTGGCTGGCACGGCTAAATACCGAAGGCGGACAGAAACTGTTACTTTCCCACCAAAGGTGGTTCCCATTTTTCTACTTGCATTTACATGCTTTCAAACTGCTAGGTTGGCAGAAGCTGGGACAATTAACGGGAACTCACTCCATTAGGCAGCGCTAGGGATTCGAACTACCGAACGCCGATCTTTCTGATCGACAAGCTCAACGTCTTAGCCACTGAGCCACCGCGTCCATTCTCTACTCAGAAACTAAAAGTATCCCAATCTATCCTAATGCTTAGAAGTCCAGAAGCAAATCTTCCTTCAAACTCGCAGTAGCCGTAGCTAATATGGTAAACAGCTGGCAATACTTGGGAGTAGAAAACCTAACATCTGGAGGATCAAAGATCTCCTAACTCATTTTTACTTAGTGGGTTTCACCACTCAAGAACATCAAGAGATCCACCCTCACTAGGGGAAGAGGAAGAGGCGAGTATCCACCCTGCCTGGGAAAAGCCAATTGTTCCTTTCTGGCTATCCAGTTTCATGTCTGAACAGGATCCCAATCTAGGCCTCTCAAGCTATTTTAGTTTATTCATGGTAGATTACTCACGTGCGCCGGGGATCTCGGTGGGGTTCTGTATCTGGGAGGGCAAAGATCCGGCGAGTGGGAGTTGGAATTACTCGTGCCAGGCGTGGTTCTTTGTTCTGTAAAAGAAGATGGAAAAAGGAAAGGAAGTATAGATGATGATTGACAGCTGTTTCACTGTGACCTTCTATTTGGACTAGGAGTGGGGGGGGGGTGGCTGCTCGGAGGCTAGGTGGAGATTCAGGAGGGGCCCACTAAAGCGAACTCTGCATTTCTGTAACAGGGAGGGCACGGATATCTCTCCCTTAATGCTAGTGAACTGCTCTACCAAGGATGAAGGAGAAAGGACCCAAAAAGCTTCAACACTGCCTCTCTTACAAGGGTGGCTGTGGCCCAGACAGAAGAAGGGGGAAAAAAATGTTAAAAGAGTGCGGGAAAGAGCAAAGGTGAAAGGAAAACTGAAACAAAAGGATCTCCAGTAGAATCCTGGACTGTAAGTGATACCCACCAAGGGTTGTTGGTGCCCATTTCCTTTTCTACGTCCACGGATCTCAAGCTAAGGACCTCCACCCCACCCACCCACCCACGCTTGACCCTCCCCTGCCCAAAGCAAGCAAAGCTAGTAAGGAAGGTATCCAGCCGCCCACTCTGATGGGTAGAGGCTCCTACCGGGTCACCAGCTGGCTCAGAAGCTGTGTTCCTATTGGCTAACCATGGGCCAATGGGATTCTTGCTCCACTTCTTCAAGAGCTCTTGGATGTCTTGCTGCAGATAATACAGGCAATGACAGGATCGGGAGGGAGAGGGAGGGAAAGAGAAAGAAAAGAAAAAAGAGGGCACAGCAGAGACATACTGGTGGCGAAATCCGTGTCCTTGAAACCCCATGCTGAAAATCCACCCCGCTGGTAGGGAAACAAACCCAGGCTAGAGCACACCGACAGGGCTAAAAGCTGCTAGATCTGAGGTCGGAAAGGAGGGAGTAAGTAGAAGAAAAAGAAAAAGAAAGTGTTCTGCTTTTGACCAAAAAAAAAAGTGCTAAGCACGAAAATGAGTTTCTTCTTCCTCAACAACCACGGTTCTGGCTTTGTTTGCATCATGGGGGAAAAAACCCCACGCCGTAAATATGATCTGCACCTGCCCCAAGACTTCAGAAGTAATAAGACCGGCTCTTGAAAACTTTAGGCAGCAATATTTGGCATGTTCTCAAAGCAGTTCATAGTTCACAAAGAGAAGTGGGCAAAGTGTGGTGTGGTGGAATTTCCCCATCCTAAAATAACCCATTCTGACCTTAGAACAGGTGAATCCAACTCTTCCGAACCTGATCCATTTTATCTAAGCCAGTGTTTCTCAACCTTGGCAACTTTAAGTCCTGTGGACCTCAACTCCCAGAATCCCCCAGCCAGTTGGCTGGGGGATTCTGGGAGTTGAAGTCCACAGGACTTAAAGTCGCCAAGGTTGAGAAACATTGATCTAAGCCAAGACGAGGCAGCCATTTTACATCTGGGGTGCCCTAAAGCTGGATACTGTCACTAGAAAAGAAGTAAGGGCGATTTTCCAGCCCTTTCTACGAGTCTGTCAGAGGTTTAACTACACGTATTTTGCTTGGAGTTGTTTTTTCTTTTTAAATGTACCTAGCCGTTCTTTGGTCAGCCATTAAGAAGACTCGAGGTGCCACTCTTGGCAACTTTAAGACTTGTGGATTGCAACTCTCAGAATTCCCCAGCCAGCATGTTGAAGTCCACCAGTCTTAAAATTGCCAAGGTTGGAGACTTTCTGCTCTAGAAGGCTGATTATCTGGGCAACATCATCTCTTGTAAGTTGCAGAAGCTTTCCGAACATCAGAAACTCCTGCTCCTCAAACTTAAAAAAAAATACAAGGTAGTCCTCAACTTATGAGCACTAAGGAAAAGGTAATGGTTCCCCTCGCACATATGTGCTAGTCGTTCCCGACTCTAGGGGGCGGTGCACATCTCCGTTTCAAAGGCGAAGAGCCAGCGCTGTCCGAAGACGTCTCCATGGTCATGTGGCCGGCATGATTAAACGCTGAAGGCGCACAGAACGCTGTTACCTTCCCACCAAAGGTGGTCCCGATTTTTCTACTTGCATTTTTTACGTGCTTTCAAACTGCTAGGTTGGCAGAAGCTGGGAGAAGTAACAGGAGCTCATTCCATTACGCAGCGCTAGGGATTCGACCCGCTGAACTGCCGATCTCACTGACTGACAATCTCAGCATCTTAGTCACTGAGCCATCTCCCTTATGAGCACTACTGAGCCCAAAATGTATGTTTCTAAGTCACACAGTTGTTAAGTGAGTTTTGTCCCGTTTTATGACCTTTCTTCCCACAGGTACAGCACATGTCTTGCTTGTGAGCAGTAATTGGCATTTCTCCTACAGGTAATCTTCGACTTAAAGCAGCTTGTTTAGTGACCATTACAATGGAACTGAAAACAGTGACGTACAACCTTTTTTCACACTTATGACCATTGCAACACCCCCACGGTCACATCAAAACTGAAACACTTGGCAACTGACTCATATTATGACGGTTGCAGTGTCCCGGGATCACATGATCATCTTTTATAACCTTCTGACAAGCAAAGTCAATGGGGAAGCCAAATGCACTGTATTACTAATTTAACAACTGCAGTGATGCACTTAACAACGGTGGCTTGACAGGTTGTAAAATGGGGGAAAACTCACTTAACACACATTTCACTTAGCAACAGAAATTTTGGGCTGTAGTGTGGTCCTAAGTCGAGGACTACCTGTATATGTCATTAGATATGAAAGTGCTCTACCCTGGAGGACCAAAAGACTCCCCCCCTCCTCCTGAGGGATCTCAACATCTCTCCAATTGCTGTTCATGGGTTTTCAATCATGAAAGTAAGAAGGTCATTCTACCAAAAGTGGTAGAAGATGACAAACCAGAAAGTACCAGATGTTCCTATTACTGTATTTTTTGGAGTATAAGACGCACCTTTTTACCCCCCCAAAAGAGGGTGAAAATCTGGGTGTGTCCTTTACACTGAATACAGCATTTTTGGCTTCCCGATACCCTGCCCCCTTGACAAAAATGGATATGCAGAAGGTTTGGGAGGCCTGCAAAATGCTCCTGGGGGCTGGGGAGGGCAAAACTGAGCAAAAAAATGGGGTGTTTTTTGCTCGTTTTTGCCCCCCCCTCCAGCCCCCAGAAGCACTCCACAAGCCTCCTAAAGGCTATGTATGTCCCCTTTTTTGGCAAAAAACAGGCCGTTTTTTCACACACACCCTTCCCAGCACCAATTTGCAGGCCTCTCAAACTCTCTGCATGTCCCATTTTTCACAAAAAATGAGGTGTGCAGAAGGTTGGGGAGGTCTGCAGAGTGCAATTTTTTTTTTTAAAAAAAATGTACCTCTTCAAAATCTTGGTGCTTCTTATACTCCGAAAAATACAGTACATATAGAACAAAAGTCATTTCAAAGTGGCCGGCTTGCATACCATTCAAACTAGGATCTCCAAAAGTCTACATCTCTTGACTGAAAATTAAGATCATTTCCTACTGCCTTACTCTGCAATACTTCCTTCTTCAGAGGTACCTCCATTATGAAATACTTTCTTTAAATATTACCCAGCTGATATTGCCTAGAATTATGAGATAAAATCTAGAGCTATTTCAGCTTTTCATCTGGTACTGCGGGCTCATTTAGACCTATTTATGAGTCTCCTTTGATCTTGCCTCCTTTTTAAATTGTAAATCAAATTTCACCCAGCCTTCGATCTTTCTGAAGTAAAATGAGGACCCAGATTGTTGGGAGGAAGATCCTGACTCTGTAAACCTTTTAGAGAATATTGCAAAGCACTATGAAGCAGTATGTAAGTCTAAGTGCTATTGCTATTTGTTTAAGGAGATCAATCAATCAGAATAAAGCTGGAAGGAACCTTGACGGTCTTCTATTCCAGTGTTTCTCAACCTTGGCAACTTGAAGATGTCCGGACTTCAACTCCCAGAATTCCCCAGCCAGCGAGTGCTGGCTGGGGAATTCTGGGAGTTGAAGTCCGGACATCTTCAAATTGCCAAGGTTGAGAAACACTGTTCTATTCCAACCCCACTGCTCTAGCAAGATATTCTCTACCATTTCAGACAAATGGCTGTCCAGTCTCTTCTTTAAAACCTCCATTGGTGAAGCACCCACATTCTGTTCCTCTGGTTAATTGTTCTCACTGCTTGGGAAGCTTCTCTTTAATTCTGGGTCGCTTCTCTCCTTGATTAGTTTCCATCTGTTGTTTCTTGTCTTACCTTCTGGTGCTTTGGAATATAAATCGATCCCCTCAAATACTGGAATACTGCTATGTCACCCTTAACCCTTCTTTTCTATAGACTAGCGTTACCCAGTTCCTGTGACCCTTCTCCATGTTTTAGTCTCCAGGCCTTTAATCATCCTAGTTGCTCTTCTCTGCACTTAAAAAAAGAAGACATTTAATTGGACAACTGATGAGAAAGTGGGTAAATGAAACAGAAACCGAAACTGTCAAATATAAGCCTGGACCTTTTACCAACTCTTCCCCACGAACTGAAGGATCTTCCCTTGCCTGGATTCAGATAAGACAAGAAAGGCTACTGTTTAAATGCCTTATGGCACGAGGGCCAATTGCCCTGTCTAGGGGCCATATAAGCTGGCACCCTTCTCTTGTTCCTTGGATGAAGGGAGAGCAATCCAAGACTTTCATATTTCTCGAGGACACCCTCCACTACACCTGAGTGCAGCAGAGGTGCACTTAGAGGTGCATGGCAGGCCAAGTCTTACAAAGGTGTTTCCAACAACACATGACTGCCGACAACTCTGGGAATCATCAACCGCCTGAGACAAATGATATAGTTTAACCTAATGGTGAGGCTGTCCGTGCCCGACCGGGCCTCTCAACCGACTTTTGTCTCTGCCCAACTCACCTTTTCTTCTGTATCAAGCCGAGGACTGGATGCCGAGCGCTTGATGCCGCTGCCCCCCTTGGACGCCCCTTCATCCAGCTTGGCATCCTGCAATACACCGAAGCTGCTGGTCTTGCGCAGGCTCTGCCTCCAGGTGGCTGGAGCTGGCAAGCTACTTGGCTCCGTGGTGCGGCTGGGACCTCCAATGAACTGGTGGGGAGGAACAGAAGAGGAGG
The DNA here is from genome assembly GCF_009769535.1 of Thamnophis elegans. Lineage (NCBI taxonomy): Eukaryota > Metazoa > Chordata > Lepidosauria > Squamata > Natricidae > Thamnophis > Thamnophis elegans. Next base: position 118,733,616 of record NC_045558.1, read on the forward strand.
AGGGGTGGAGCAGAAGGGGACGAAGAAAGGAAGCAGAGAGAAAAGGAAGGAAAGGGAGTCAGGATGGATGAAGGGAATTCTCACTTAAAAGAACGGAACTGGAAGGAGCAAGGTGGGCACAGAGGTTGGGCTAAAACAGGGGTGTCAAATTCAATTTCGTTGAGGGCCGCATCAGGGTTGTGTTTGACCTCAGGGGCTGGGGTGGGCGTGGCCAGCTCACTCATGTCACAAGGGGGGGGCACCTGTGGTGTCCAAGTGCTAAGGCAGGACTTCCCCCAGACCCTCCCTCCCTCATTATAAGCTCCTTCCTTCCCCCTTCATTCTCCTTTCTTCTTCCTCTTTCTTTCTTTTTCCTTCCTTGCTCTCTTCCCATCTTCCCCTCTTTTTTTGTCTTTCCTCTTCCCCTTTCTCCTTTCCTGCCCATTCTTACATGCTCAAATGCAAAAGGGGAAACATTTCTCCTTTTGTTTCGTTTTGATTTTAGTTTGTTTTGCTATTCCTCTGCCAGGGGTGAGGGGAGGCACAAACAGCCTCACTGAGCTCCGTTTTCACTGGCAGAGGCACCACGGACCAGTCTTTTACTGTTTCCAGGGTGGCCCTGCAGGCCAGATGTAAGAACCTCTCAGGCCAGATCCAGCCCCCGGGCCTTGAGTTTGACACCTCTGTGCCAGGACAAGGAATTCAAGACCTGAATAACTGAGGATTCCTTAAGATAGTGGGGCCTCCAAACTTGACAACTTTAAAATCTGTGGATTTCAACTCCCAGAATTCCTCAACCAGCCATGCTGACTGGGGAATTCTGGGAACTGAAGTTGCCAGGTTTGGAGACCCCTGTCGTAAGAGAAGAAACAACCCCAAAATTCTGGCTTGCAATAGATACACCAGACTCCTAACTCGGTGATAAAGTGGCAATTTTTAATTTTCCCTTCTCTCTCTCTTGATGAATTACAGGAGAAGCAGTGCTGTATGTGTGTGTGTGGGTGGGTACCAATCTGAGAAGAAACAGAATTGATTGGGTTTCAAGGCAAGAAGGGTAGTACTTCCATAGTCATCTAGCCAGGGGCTCCGATTCATTTTTCCAAAGCAGATGGTGTAGGAAAGGGTCAAAGCCTTGCCCTTATCAGAAGATCCCTTTTTATCATCTGAAAGCTTTCAGAGATTATTGAGGAATAGCTGCTTGGCACATCCTCAGATGTTCCAGAGCATGCCTGAACACGGAGGTAGGATTTCAGGCTGAACTATACCTCAGGTGAAAGGAGCCAGGACTGCCATCTTCTCAAAGCAGCAATTCCTGGAAACCTTTTTCTTAAAGACATTCTTACATATATTAAAAACAACTGCCTCTTGAGATGAAGGATATTGCCAACCTACCAACCTTCAGAAAGGCTTTTAAAACCTTTTATATTTGGCAGAATGCATGAGTGCAGGTAGTTCTAAGGTGCTTAGTTGGCTGGATAAGATCTGAGTTTTGACATTTTTATTTTACTGTAAATTGCTTCAGGTTCCTCTGGGCACTGTAGAAATTATTGTTTGTACAAACAAACAAATGAAAGGAGAAACAATGGAGGAATCACTCTATTATATATATATATGTAGCTGCTTAGAATACAATTTAGAAGCAAGTAGTCCTGGGATCGTTAGGAAGCAACTTCTCAAGCAGGGCTGCCCAACAATGCACATTTACATTAATATAAACATTGTATGAGGGACCACTGAGACACCCACACCCACACCCACACACAAGGCTGCCCCCAAAGTCTTTCTAGAAGACCTCTTGCATTTCTGACCATCCAGAGTCCAAGGCTACCTGTCCCTCGCATCCCATCATGAAGTCCTTGCCAATGCAAGTTCCAAAATTGGAAGAGCTTAATGCTCGCCTTGAGAAGAGCTGCCCAGAATCACATTCACAACACACGCAGAATTTCAAAATGCTATCAGGGCAGAAGAAACAGCAGGTCCTGGAAAACTGCCTTTATTGCGTTACCAAACTTTCAGAAGTGTGAAGTTTCGGAAGTTTTAGAAAAATCATGTCCGTTGCCATTTCCCAGGCTCTCCATTCTGGGAGAATTTTGCTTTGGTTGAATGGGATTCCCTTGTCTGCTTCACACAGCCCAACTCTACAATTCACTATATCTGGATATCTTCTGAACAGGTAGGCAATCTTCCCGAGTTACATTCCTTCAAAAGTAACGCTGGAGAAGAGTCACCAACCTGCCAATGGAGAGTATAAGGTGGGACCAACGTCCCACCCTCGTCGCTACCATTTTTTTCCGCCTGACTAGGTGGGCTCAGTGTCTAAGACACTGAGCTTGTCGATCAGAAAGGTCGGCAGTTCGGTGGTTTGAATCCCTAGAACAGATCTCCTGCGTCAGCAGGGGGTTGGACTAGATGACCTCCAAGGTCCTTTCCAACTCTGCTACTGTTTACTGCTTCCCTCTTTATCCTTCCCACTCCCCAGCTGTGTTAGTTATAACACACTTCTTTCTCTCCTTTCCCCCTATCTGCCAGGGAAAGATCAAACAGCTTTGGACTTTGTAACTCTTGTAGCCCAAGGGCCGACCTCCTTACTGAAGTACCGCTTGACCCCAATAGTTTATAATCTTAGCTCCCTATTCATTTTGCTCCCTTGGGCGTCTTAAGGCTGCTTAAACCACTCTTTCTTCCCAAACACCAGCATTCTTCTCATATGCACAGATAAACAAAAGCACCGCTCCCCACAGTGGGCAGAGAGGGAACTGCAGCGTTATCAGCAGCCCCGCATCCTGTTTCCAGGAGATGCTTGCCAGAATCTTTTCCCACAGTGGCATGTACAAAGTCGGGATTTTCCTTTAATCTCACAGGACACCAAAGGGATGAACAGCCAAGAGAACAGCAGGCAGGGGTTCCTGTGAAGAAGCCTCTCTCCACTCCACTCACAGTCGAAGACTGAGTCAGCCACCAACAGCGGATTAAGAGATTTTTTCTTTTTAAAGCCCTACTTTGGGCTTCCTGGAGACAAGTGCGCAAAGATTCACCCCTCTTGGCTCCCCTCTTCATTTTCTCACAGCAGTCACTTGCCCCTTCTGTGGCACCAGAACGATCCCTGTTTTACGCAAGCGTTGCCTCCATGTGGAAGAAGGCACCAGAGGGCTTGGGAGAGGCAGCAGAGGCAAAATGAAAACAAACTGTGGGTGGAGTGAGCAGGTGGAATGAGAAAGCGAGGAGGAGGAGGAGGAGGAATGCATTTCACGATGGATGGAGGTCACAGGGGGGGGAAAAATGTCAGAACAGGGAAAAGGGGAAAGGAAAACAGAATGTTCGAGGTATTTTATACAGCGCAGGTTAAGAGATGACATGCAACAGAATGGGGGAGGCAGGAGGAGGAGGCCCGACCAAAAAAGGCCTCTTTGCAAATGTAGTCCCTAGACGTGCTTGTGGCAGCATCCCAAAAGCAGGGGGAAAGTCAGAGCAAGCAATAAAGGGTTAATCAAGCATGCTAGGTGAAGGGATGCTTTAAAAAAAGTGCATTGAGATGAATTCATCACAGGCTTTGTGCCAAAGAGCAAGCGACCATGGAAAACTGAATGAAAATGTAACATTTCTAAGGGGAAAATTATGATGCCTTTATTTAGAGGTGTAGTGCAGGACTAAGGTTACCAATGAAATTCCTCTACAGGTAGTCCTCAACTTACTACCGGTTGCTTAGCTACCATTCAAAGTTACGTAGGACCCTGGAAAAGGGACTGCAAGCCTAGATTCAAAGTTCTGACATCCTTGGTTACATGACTGAATTTTGGGCGCCTGGCAACTGGCCCATATTTATGGCCATTTGCAGTGTCATGTGTCCTTGATTTATGACATTGACGTGTGATCATCGGAGTGAACTCAGCTGATCGTTCGGAGCTACCGATTGGGCCAGAACCGATCCGAACTGGTAGAATCCCGCCTCTGCTAGCACCTGCAATCCCGTACTAAGCGGCATGAATGAACTGAGAATGTAAAGCGACTAGAGCCCTTGAAGTGTGTTTGTCAGCCTCTATCTTGGGCTCTAGTAAAATTGTTTAGAGTGTGGATGGAGGAGTTGGATTTCAACTACATCACAGTACCAGTAATGATTCTATCTGGACCCACAGCTGTAGAAGGAAACTGAGACAATGGAGAGAGGAAGTTCAAAAACACCTGACTCCCTTTGCTGCCACGATGCCTTGCCTTACCTTTGGCCCAAGAGGACACGGGGAGAGAGGCTTAATAGGAGTCACAGACACTCCATTCACTGCACCACTGTCTGCTGGGGGAACAGCCTTCACTTCTGCAAGAGATGGGGAGCAATTAGCAATCAGCCCATTGTGTCCCGTCAGGATGAGGGCGCTGCCTACGGCTTCCCTCCACTCACCATTGGACTCTGGTGTTTCATCCCCCTCCGAAGCCGAGCTGGTTTCCTCTTCGCCAACAGCAATGGTACCCAAGGTCTTCCGCTCCTTTGACTGGTCTTGGACGGAGATCTTCTCTTTGCTGCTCATGCGGCACACGGAGCTCCTAGGAGAATCAAAGGGAGGGATGGACAGGAGAAGAAGCTGGAAAGATCTCGCTCGCTTACCCTGCCACAGGTATAGGTCACAGAGCCAGTTGTGTAGGTACTCAGGCCAAACTAAGCAACATGGCAAGGTGATAACTCCAAACCATGCAGTCACCCACTTGGTTCTATCTCTTCCATTTCCATAGTTATCACTTGGTTCAAGTTACTACTTGATGAAGCAGGTTAGCATTCTTTGGCAGTGATGGCTAACCTTTTTGTCCTTGCGTGCCAAAATCACGTGTGTGCTCACGCCTATAATGCAACGTCCCCCGAATGACCCCCGCATACGCATGCTCCTCCCGCGCATGCGCACGACACCTCCCCCAGCACACTGTTTGGGCCTAGAGGGCCTCCCTGAAGGCTCCTGGGACAAAAAATGGACCACGGGAAGGGGAAACACCCCCCCCGCATGCATGACCCCCACACACATGTACATGTGTTTCCCGCATGTGCGGCAGAGACCCAAAAATCAGCTATCCAGTGAGAGGCCCGCGCGCATGCACAGTGGATCTGAGCTGGCTCACATGCCCTCAGAGAGGGCTCCACATGCCACCTGTGGCACACTTGCCATAGGTTCATCATCACGAATCTATGGCTTCTTATTTCTTGGCTGGCATCTTCTACTACAATGAATTAGGCCTGGAGAAGGACTGATTATTTACTTATTTGTTTGTTTAAATATATTAGTTGCCCAACTCCAATTGGTATGACATAAATCTCTGTCTTTGAGATAATATATTCCTTTTTATTTTCTAATATGCATTTCAGGCTATTTAAAAAGAGCTGTGGTGGTGCAATGGTTAGTGGACAGTACTGCAGGCTATTTCTGCTGACTGCCGGCTGCCTGCAATTTGGCAGTGTGAATCTCACCAGGCTCAAGGTTGACTCAGCCTTCCATCCTTCCGAAGTGGATAAAATGAGGACCCAGATTGTTGGGGGCAATAGGCTGGCTCTGTAAACCACTTAAAGAGGGCTGTAAAAGCACTGTAAAGGGGTATATAACCTTTTTCTCCTAAAATAGGACCCATCCCCATAATAAGCCCAACCCTAATTTTTTTGGGGGGTGGACCTAATATTACGCCTACCCCGAAAATAAGCCCAGGGGATGCGTGTGGCCAGCACGAGTAGCGGTGTCTGTGTGGGGAGACCGCTGGCCCCTTGGGGCAGCGCAAATTTTGCCCTTCTCCTTCCGGGTGTAGCAGTTCTGCTTGTTGGGCCACTTCCTTGAAGCCGGCAGCTGTGCAGCCAGCTGCTTTGCTTTCCCCACTCCTTTTGGGAGGCTTGCGGGAGGCTTTTTGGTGACTCGGTGAGCTGGACACACCGTCACCTCCATTTGGACCTTCCAGCGTTTGGAATGGAGGCGTTTTGGCGATCAGGAGGAAAACAGGGAGGGGGATTTTCCTGCCGGTCATCCATTCCTCAAGCTCAGCACAAATGAATGGAGGTGATGGTGTGTCCATGGCGCATCCAGCGCACTGAGTCTGGCCTGCTGCACCTCAAAAAAAGTAAGACCGCCTCGAAAATAAGCCCAGGTGCTTATTTTCAAGCCTAAAAGAAAATAAGACTCAGTCTTATTTTCTGAGAAACACGGTAAGTCTAAGTGCTACTGCTATTTAAGAAACATCCAACCAGTCTAGATCCAAGAACACATAGGTGGTCCTCATTTAACAACCACTCATTCATTCAGTGACTGTTCAAACTCACAATGGAGTGAGCGATAGCTATGACTGGCCCTTTTAGTTTGATGGCCACAGCATTCCAGCAGTTATGCGATTGTGATCCAGGTGCTCCTTGTGTAGCTCACAATTTCAACACTGCAGCATCCCATAGTCACGTGATCACCATTTGCAACCCTGACAGCTTTCTACAAGCAAAGTCAATGGGGAAGCCAGCGGAAGGTTGTAAATGGCGACCATATGACATCCATGCTTTACAATTCACGGAGATTCACTTAAAGACAGCAACCCGAAATGTTGGAATCTCCATCACTATGTCATGCGTGACATTATACTTTACGGCCACATTATTTAGCAAATGAAAATCTCAGTCCCAATCCCTCTCAATAATCAAAGACTAGTGGTACTCATGTGTGCTCAGTGCCACATAGGTGAAAGTGCAAGAACAATAACATCACTCAAAGTTGGTTTAATTCCAACTTTGACGGTAAAGGACTTGTATGCCTTATACCAGCGATGGTGAACCTTTTTTGGCTCATGTGACATAAGAGGGGAGAGTGCAGGGGGGGGTTGTGTGCTGGCATGCCACACCCAAAATGCAACGCGACACACACACACACACACACACACAGTGTGCATGCTCTTTTCGCCCTCCCCAGGCGATAAAGCCTCTGGAGACTGGGGAGGGCAAAAAATGGCTTTTAAAAAGGCTGAACTCAGCTGGCCAGCACGCGTATGCACGCTGCCCAGCTGATAGGCAATGCCTCCCATGCACTGACAAATGGCTCTGCATGCCACCAATGGCACGCATGCCATAGATTCTCCATCCCGGCCTTATACTATAGGTGTCAAACCTGCGGCATCACGTGACTTTTTTCCTGGAGCTGGGGTGGGCGTGGCCTACATGTGATGCATCCGGCCCTCGGGCCGCCAGTTTGACATCCCTGCCTTATACCAATGTTTCTCAACTTCAGCAAATATAAGCTGTGGTAACTTCCAACTCTCAGCATTGCTGTCTGGAGATTTCTGGGAGTTGAAAGTCCACACAGCTTAAAGCTGACAAGGTTAAGAAACACTGTCTTACACTCTACAATGTTTCCTACGGCAGAAGTCGTATGAGAAAATGGCCACCCTACTCCATGCCTGAACATTCATAAACAGGCCAACAATCTGTTTACAAATCCAAAAACTGCCGACATAATGACCCAGCAAGTGGCCAACCAAGTTCTACTCCAAGCACGACAGCCAAAGATTCTTGGTAGATTTTCTTTCCTCACAACAGGCGCTTGTAATTTGCACAGACTCAACATATAACCACAAACAAAAAGACCAATCTGACAGCTGCAATTTCAAACCATAAACACTTCTGCGGCAAACGCTTGTCAAACCTGCTGTATATCAAATAAAAGATTTCTCCCTCCAAACTTGTCTTGCCACTTAAGATTTGCTGGAGGTATGATGGCGTGGATTTCACACATCTGATTCCATGGCTAAAAAAACCTAGATCAAAACTTTAAGTTACAAGTGTCTGAAAGCAAAGGCTGAGGCTAGGGAATTAAGTGGAACTGAAGACTTGGTATTTTCTATAACAGTACAGTATCTAATGATAATCTAGTGCTGACCTTCGATGCTTGCTTGTATACGAGGGGGCCTGTTCCAAGCTCGTGTCAATCACAGCCTGCCGATGGGCTTCCTTTTTGCTGCGCAACTAAATAATAAAAGGGGAGAGATCAAAAATCAAAACTTTTATTCCACTTAACAATGCAGTCTTTATAGATTTTGTCTGGTGGGATGTGACAAAATCTGCTCCTCTGTATATGAAATACTAGGGGGCAAATTAATCTGCAGCAGCTAGTGCTATCTTCACAGGACTAACGGTGGACTAACTCTGCCCACTGCCAGCAGTTCGATCCTGACTGACTAAAGGTTGACTCAGCCTTCCATCCTTCCGAAGTGGATAAAATGAGGGTCCAGATTGTTGCGGGCAACATGCTGACTCTGTAAACCACTCAAACAATACTGAGAGTACAGCAGCTGTATGTGCTAAGTGCTATTGCTATTTTTAATAAGATGGCAGCCACTAGAGGGATATCAATCTGGTTCGTCCCTTTTAAGAACAGAGGCTTTGACTTGAGGCCCTCAATGCTATGAGTTTATGGTAGAAGACCCTGAGTCAGTCCTTAATCTTCAGTGCATAATTCCTGTAGGTGGGGAAGGGGGGGGAAGAAAAGAGAGGAACTCCCCTCCCCATTCCATTGGTCTCTAATCACACTCTTTTTCCTCTGCAGATGCGCTTTTTTGCAACTAAAAATGCTGCAAATTCTTTGGCCTTTGAAGTTCAGAAGGTGGGACAGGACCTTGAACTCCCGGAGTCCTTTCAGATGCAGCTTCACCCTTCCACCCTCCCTTTCCTTCCCCTCCACTCCCACCCCCCTTTCCCCTCCTGTCTTTTATTGGGACAGGCTGCTCCTCCAACTGGTTCTCATAGGAAAACTTCCAAGTCGAATTACAAAAAGAAAGAATGCAAAGAAAGCGCCTTTCAAGCTTTGCAAAGGACCTTGAGGCTGATCTGGTTCCAATCCACAGCTGGAAAGGGCAGAAAGCCGACAGGCAGGAGGGAGGCCCATCCTGCTTGCTTTCCCTTGGGAACCAGCCCTTCTCTCTCTCTCTCTTTCTTCTCTTCTCCTCCACCCCCGCCCAGCCCGCCCTACCAGTCAAGCTTTTGCCTGAAACAGATGAAGAGGGAGGCTGATCTGCTTCCCCCAATCAGCCACTTCTGGGAGGCCCACCCTGCAGTTTCAGAAATGCAACCTTTAGGCTGGCAAAACTCAAATTAGGTTGACAGGCATGCTGGCCTCTCCCTCTTTGACCTTTTGCCCTGAGGGTCATCGGTATTTCTTTAGCCTTCCATTTAACTCTCGCTGTTTCTTGAGGGCCATGCAAAAAAGGCAATGGAAGAAAGAGAGTTTGGGAGGTGTGTCTCCTTATACGTCAATGAAACAAATAAATGCACCGGAATGCTTTAAAAAAAAAAACGTTCACCCACATCCACTGAGTAGCCAAAGCTGTTACATAAAGCAAATGCAGGCTTCCTGGTTGCCTGATCTGTACAATACACACACACACACACAGAGCAAATTAGCATTTCTTAGTAATGGATTATGGTATATTTAGGACAAAATACACGTTAGTATAGGCAAGCTTAAACAGCTGACTTTTAAAAAAATAAGATTAAAGTCTCAGCTATATATAATGGTTGTCAAATTTAACTAAAGCATGATTTAAAAAACCAGCTGTAGTAGTTAAGGCAACTCTGGTATATCTATGCACAGGCCAAACACACAAATTTTACGTTAGAGCTTAAAACTCATCAGGAAAGGCAACAACTGAAAACTGTTTTACAATAACAGGACACCACGGGAAAAAAAACCCCACTTATTCTATTCAGACAATTTTGATATAAAATTGACCTGCGAGCCAGGCCGTACTTAATCTCCTCCATCCCCCACCCATGGGTTTATCATATCTTATGTAGCCCAAAGTTCTTTGAAGGAAGCTTACATAAAAACATAAAAATCACATCTTAAGGAATCCCTACAATTAAATCATTATTAGGATGAGTTGTATCAGCAAGCATATAACTGTGTAAGAAATCTGAAATGAATTACTGTAAAGAAAGGCAGCTAAAATGATATGGAGTAAATAGGTAACTCATTAAAATCGAATTTCACCAATGAGAAGCTTATTATTGAAAAAGTTAACAGTTCTGATCCAAAAATGCATTTGTTGGTTTTGCAACTATTATAGCCCCTGAATCCATAAGGACTCCTGGCACCTAACAATGAGCATAAAAAACACAAGAGCACAAATGCAACACAGTAGAAGCTGGAACAATCAAATAAAACATAACCAAGCGTGGCTGTAAGTAGAGTTCTGGGAGCTGAAGTCCACCCATCTTAAAGCTGCCAAGATAGGAAAGACTGGATGAAGCCATTCCAGCTTCTCCCCAAATGCTGTCTAGAAAAGCTGTTTTAACATATTTTTGAAATATTGTAAGGATGGGAGCGAATCTAACTTCTGGAAGGGAATGACATCACTGAAAAAAACCCAGCTGTCGGCTCATTATTTCAAAAGTATGGAATTACTAGAAGATTCTCTAGAAACACGTATATACCAGGTGGGATCAATTCTGGTTGGAAAAGATGGTCCTATCAGCCACGTTTTCAAGCTATTAGAAGCCAATGCAGCACCAATGTTACATGACTATGGCAGCTCTTACCTGCCAGCAAAGGGCAGTTTCCAAGTGGTCGTCAAAGGCAGCCTTGTGCAAATCACAATGTCGTAGACTAGGTGTGTAAAAAGAGTGCAGTTCATCTTTAACAGTTTCTCCCAGTTCAGGTAGGGATGCAACTGGTACAAGCTGGGCAAAACTCCCTGGTTATGTCCTTCCTCTGTCAATGGATCAATAGCAGTGGGGACATAAGAGACCCCATTCCTCCCCCCCCCCCTAAAGGTTTGGGGCTTCGTGAATCTAGAATTAAACACTGGAACTGAAGAACAGATCTCTAATCCACACCGGTGGGAGAATTCCCCCCAATGATTTTGTCTACTTCATCTATTTCGCTCCTTGCGGCATGGTTAAGTTTTATTATACTGTTTGTAAAAGCAGACATGCCCTGTGACTGCTTCAATGACCCAGTTATGGTCTTCTGTTTATATTTTATTTCAAATGGAAACTGCTTTGACTGCGTATTTTTCGGACTATAATACGCACCAATGTATGGCACACCAAGATTTCAAAGTGGTAAGTAAGAAAGAAAAGTTTTTGTCCCACCTGGCCCCCAGCAACACTCTGCAGGATTCAGCAGGGCTGTGGGGGGGAGGCAAAAATGTCCCGGTTTTGGTGAAAAATGGGCAGAAAATGGGCCATTTTTCGCAAAAAGAGGGGCATTTCCCCCTTCCCCCAGCCCTGCTGAAGCCTGCAGAGTGCTCGGGGGGGGGGGGGTTGGAGGAAGGGGAAAACACCTCCGTTTTTGCGCAAAACAGCCCATTTTTTGCAAAAATGGGATGTGGGGCAGGGCTTCAGGAGGCCAAAAATGGCTGTATTTGGTGTATAAGACGCACCAACATTTCCATTCTCTTTTTTGGGGGGGAGGGGAAGGTGCGTCTTATACTCCGAAAAATACAGTGTTTAGTTCACTCACAGAATTCTGGTCGGCGGCTATAGGAAAAAAGTACTGTTCTTATTAAGCCCAGGGAGGAAGACCTGGGATCATCCCACTGGGAGAATCTTCTCAACTCAGCCCTCAAATTAGACTCTGCAAGATCGCCTGCGGAGGCCTTCTCTCCTAAAAAGTCTCCAAAACCTTGAAGAATCCCACACAGAAAGTGACCTAAGCATGAGCTTCAAGTGTTAGAAACGTTCTGTATAAATACAAAAAGTCTATCACAATACCCTTCTGTATCCAACAACATAAATGGAATTGGCAAAAAAAAAAAAAACACCCAACCCCAACTGTCAACAACCCATCACTCACATCGTCTTGTTTATGCTGCAGGTCCTCCAGCAGCGCCAAAGTATCTTCATCTGCAAGATCGCAAGGACGCTGGCCCTGTGGGAGGAAAGAAAGAAAATCAGGGGGAACAGGAGGCTTGACAACACAATTGCCTCAAAACTCCACCAGCCAGCAAAAGGAGGCAGAAAAAAAAAATACAACGGGCACAACAGATCGGCCAACTGCAAATGCCTTCAAACCTCTCCTCCTTCTCCGCCTCCACTTTTGAATCCGTTAACAGAAATATACACTGACTAAACCAAGCACAGATGAAAAAGACGAAAATGATATGAAAGAAGCTGCACCAAAGACCAGTCTAATTTTCGGAGCGCTCCTATCCGCTTGCTTCCAGCCATTGTACTTTTTTGGTGGAGAAATAAGTCAGGTGTGTGTGTATATGTGTGTGTGTGTGTTGAAATTCGGGGTGTTGGGTAGGGGGGGATGAAATGAATGCCTTTACAGCACTTGTTCTGATCTTTCAGCTCTTAAATAAATAAGAGTAAATAGAGAAAAACTACCCACAGGGATGGTCTGGCCTTTGGGGGCCGGGGGGGGGGATGGAGACCAGAGGGCAGCCTGAAGTCTAGAGGTTTTTTAAAAAGTGGATGAAAAAGAGGAAGCATGAGCAAGAGAGAAGGTTAAACGCATGGTCTCTCTAGGACATTTTCCTTTGCCAGACTCTAACTCTCTCATGGTCTCTAATGAGATTCTGCCAGAGAGGTGAGCATGTATGCGAGACTCCGGCGATCAATTTCAGATTTTTCCATCCCACGTCCCCCTGATCCTTTGGATATTTTCTATTCTGTGCAACTTTCAGTTGATCAATCAGGCAGAATGAGATCATCCTTTTTCTTTAGAAAAGGCCAAAAGAAGGCGGGCCAGGGAGGCACCGAGGATCCAAAGCACATTTTCTGCTCAGAGGCCCTATAACTGGCAGTGATTGATTCCCCTTCATTGGTCCCGTTGGAAGGACTATATTTTTTTAAAATTAAAAAAAACAACAACCAGGGAAGAGAGGTGGGTTAGCGGCTATATTCTCCCCCCCAATCACCACCAAATGCTGCCAAGAGTGTGGGAGGCTTGCAGAGGCTTGGTGAGAGCACACTTCATGCCTACTGATGCAACTGGCCTGCTAGAAGCCTAAAGAACTACCCCCGATGAGGAGGAAATCTATGCTTCATAAGTAACAGAATAACAGTTGGAAGGGACCTTGGAGGTCTTCCAGTTCAACACCCTGTTCAGGCAGGAAACCCTACACCAGTGATGGCTAACTCTTGTCCTCGCAGGCTGAAATCGTGCGCATGCCCACACCCACAATGCAATATGCCCTGCCCTGCTGCACATGTGCACACGACTCACCCAGTGATCCCTCCCCCGCACATATGTGCGACACCCTCCCCCCCCCCCGCTGTGCTCCATTTTGGGAATAGCAGGCCTCCCTGAAGCCTCCTGGGACCAAAGGTGGGGCCCCGGGGAGGGAGGGTGCTGCCCCCGCGCTTCCCACACACCGCGTATGCACGCTGCCACTCTGCGCATGTGCATGCGTCTCCCACACGCACAGCAGAGAGCCGAAAATCAGCTGTCTGGCAGGAGGCGCATGCACACCCACAGAGAGGGCTCCACTTGCCAGTGTGGCACAGATGCCATAGGTTCACCATTACAGCCCTTTAACATTTCAGAACAAATGGTTGTCCAATCTCTTCTTAAAAACCTCCAGTATTGGAGCACTCACAACTTCTGGAGGCAAGTCGTTCCACTGAATATACTGTAATAACTCTGATACATAATCAACAAGTAGCAAGCATTGTTCGGGAAGGGACAGTCTCCTCTCAACTCTCTCAAGAGATGAACACCTGATGTGCTGTACCTATCAGAACTATTAAAACAGTTGCTTATGTTGTACTCCAATTCATATTGATGTAATAATAGTCAATGGATTAACCTTTTTAATAACTGGTAATGTTTCTATTTTATTTTATTTATTTATCAATCAAATTTAAATGCCTGCCCAATTCATATAAGATGTCTCCAGGTGGCTTCCAATATTCATAATATACAATATCTCCACCCCCTCTTTTTTTTTAAACAAAAGACTTTTACAGTATTTTGTAAGCCTTGGTAACTCTTGTGAAATACAGCATGATGTTGAAACAAACAGCGTGGCCAACTATTTTCCCCTCACCCTACTAATGTCTTCCCTGCCTAACACAAGATAATTTTGAGAAGGGGAACTTGTCTTATATGAAGGCGCAGACCTATCTAGCCCCACATGGCTCTTTATTCCAGCTGGCAATAGGTTTAGCTCCCTGGCCTCAGGTAGAAAAGAATTTGATGGCCGCATGGAGTCCATCAAATCTAACGCCCTGCTCCATGCAGAAATCCAAATTAAAGCGACTGCCTGGCCTCCACCTGAACAAGCGTCTGCCCGAGCTTCCCATTCATCTGTTGCAGTCTCCTCTATAAAGGGAGATGCCATTTTCCCATAACCCACTACCTGCACCCACTATCAGCTTCTCTTACCACATTGTTGAGGGCCTCCATGTCACAGAAGTGCTCAGCCAAAAGCCGGCAGGCCTCCTCCACTCCCCAGTGAGCTGCTGCATGTAGGGGCGCCCAGCCATCTTTGTCCTGCACATTGGTGTCATAGCCAGCTTGCAAGAGCAGCCTGCAACAGAGCAAGGCAAGGCAGGGTAAGGGTAACTGGGGGCTTCCTTGTCCCTGGGAGAACAGAGCTGGGCTGTGGCAGAACAAACGGGGCAACCTGGATAGAGAGGATTCTAGAAATAAAAGTACCACAGGAGACCAGAATTCAGGTTTTCAAGTTATCCACAATTGTTAGGGGAGAAGAGAAACATTTGCAATTTTGAGCTGGGGTAGCATTTTTTGAACATGAAGTGTGCTTAGTAAAGAAAATGCCAGGTAGGGGTGGGAGTTACAACCCCAGGTGGTTCCCTAACAAAAAAAAAAAGAGTAAAGTGAAAAATGGGATTTATTAGAATTCCTTTCCCCCACCTTTCTTCTTCCTTTTGAAAAGAGGAACCCCAAGTACTAATAGTTCCGTGTTGGAAGCACCGGAGTGTTTTCGTGGTGAAATGATTTCCTGGTGACACCACTGTTGCCTGGGAAACTCCCAGTTGGGGCCTCCTTCCATGTCCCTGTGAAGTTCCATGTCCCTATTGAAGTGGTACCCATTTATCTACTTGCGGTGGCCTACTTTCAAATCACTGGATTAGAAGGAGCTGGAGCATGTGACAGGAGCTCACCCAGCCTCACAGCAGTAACAAGTCTCGAACGTCAGGCTGCTGATAGTCAGTCCACCTTTCTAACCTGAGGAGCCACAGAGCTCCTCAGAATCCCAGATTAAAGAAAAACAGCTGAGAACAAAGATCCTTCGATTTTCCCTTTTCCTTGAAGAAGCTGAGAGGTGGCTGGGTGGGGACTGACGCCTCTTTGCCTTTCCTTTTTCCATAAGCCCTGCCTGAGCTTGAAGGATGTGTGGAAATGTGGGTGGGGCCAGCAAGCCCTCCCTGCAACCCTGCTCAAGACGGGGAGAGAAGGCTAGGCAATCCAATGACTTGGGCTTTTCCCAAACACAGCTAGGAAAAGGCAAGAGTCTGTTAATTTCCTGCTACGAAAAGCAATTAATCATCCATACCGGCTATGGTGAGGTTAACCACAGTCAAGAACTGCCCAGGATATGATGGGAGGCTCTCACCTCATGACCTCGACGTAGCCTTTAGCAGCCGCCACATGGAGGGCAGTGGCCCCAGTTTTGGGGTGAGGCTCATCAGATATTTTGCCGTCATTCAGCCAATGGCGAGCATCACGAAGCATCATCTCTTCTTCCTCTCGCTTGGCTACCTCTACATCTACCCCTGAAAGCAAAGGGAACGGTCACACGAAACACAGAGAACCTGTGGCTGAAAAATTCTGAACAGTGGTCCCAAACTATAATGCAGATAGCGCACGCACACACATACTTTTTTTTTTAAATGAAATCACAGCAACCGGATCTTTGGAACTTTGCTTTCCATCTCAGAAGAAGAGCTGGAATCACATCATAGGGACCAGCACGTATTTTGTGATGTAGCTCCACAGTTTTATTATGTACTTTTGCAACAAAACTCTTCATTTTTTTTTTATTCAAATGCAAAATGGATGTTGCAGTCCACATATACAGAAAGAATTCATGCTGATAATTTTGGGAAATGACAATCAGCAACAACAATGCAACTCTGAAGTGGGAAAGCATTTACCAGACCTTAATTTAGCCTATTTCTGTTCTCTCTCTATATGTACTATAAAGGTAAAGGTTCCCCTAGCACTTATGTGCTAGTCGTTCCCGACTCTAGGGGGCGGTGCTCATCTCCATTTCAAAGCTGAAGAGCCAGCACTGTCCGAAGACATCTCCGTGATCATGTGGCCGGCATGACTAAACGCCAAAGGCACATGGAATGCTGTTACCTTCCCACCAAAGCTCTCCCTATTTTTCTACTTGCATTTTTACCTGCTTTTGACCTGCTAGGTTGGCAGAAGCTGGGAAAAGTAATGCAGCGCTATGGATTTGAACTGCTGAACTTTCTGATTGACAAGCTCAGCGTCTTAACCACTGAGCCACCACGTCCCTATATGTACTACATGTATGTCTATATTAAATAATCTGTTATAAATATTTTTACAAAGCCAATGTGGGTAGCCCTTGACTTACAACAGTTCATTTATTGACCGTTCCAACTTATAACAGCCCTGAAAAGAGTGACTTATGAGTTTTTTCACACTTACAACCATGGCAGCACTCCCATGGTCATAGGATCGAAATTCAGACACTTGGCAACTGGCTCATATTTATGACAGTTGCAGTGTCCCAAGGTCATCTTCTATGGCCTTCTGACGAGCAAAGTCAATGGGGAAGCCAGATTCGCTTAACAACCGTGTTACTAACTTAATGCCTGCAAGGAATCACTTAACAGCTGTGGCAAGAAAAGTTGTAAAATGGGGCAAAATGCCCTTAACAAATGTCTCACTTAGCAGCAGAAATGTTGGGCTCCATTGTGGTCGTAAGTTGAGGACTACCTGTAGTGTTTTGGGGTGGTTGGTTTTTTTTAATGGTGAAAATGTCAAAGAGTCGCCATCTTTCCATAGCCAATTAGCTGGAGAACCCTCTAATAATGGGACATCAGAGGAAGCAGAGCTGAACTTGCAGTGGCTGCTTGTGCCTTACCTCGTTTCTCGATTTCTGCTCGCAGCAAGGCTTCCATGCTGTCAGCCTCAGCAATGTCCAGTGGGACGTCCCCGTCACTATTCACCGCAGCAATGTTGGCGCCGTGGTCCAAGAGGTATCTGGGCCAGACAGTGAAGGCCAGTCAGATGCATGGGCCACCCAGCCCCCATATTCAGGCCTACAATCTCTATCCCGCAGCAGAAGGGGCCATCTGAGATGGTGGTTGTAACCAGCTTCCTGCAAAGCTTGATCTGGGTAATCTAGTCTGCTTGGGTGTCAAGTACAGAGTTCAAAGACTGTGGACTTTAAGACCTACACCCTGACTCACCTTCTCAGGCAAAACTCCCCCTCTCCTTCCACTAAAGGTGAATGTCAAGATACAGGCAACCTTTACAGCTTTCCTTGCAAGCTCCCACAATAAACGCAGCCAGGACTCTCCCTCTTCGAAGAGGATTGCCTAAGGTTATCTTTCACTGAGTGTGAAATGCACCAGCTATGTTTAGCAGCCTCTCGCCAGAGTTTCTCCAGCTGAGAAATCCAACATCATACCAGGATAGTTGCCTGAAGGAGCTCAATGACTAAGTGGAGGGTGAGAAAGGACACACTGCAGTCACTTGTGCCGAGAAGCAACTGTAAGGCTGGCCGAGAGATCTGTGGATCTAGGAAATTTAGGCAAAAAAATACACAACCCCCCCACCCAGCCCAAACTTACTGTGCAATCTCATTGTAGCCACAGGAGGCAGCAACGTGCAGCGGAGTCCAACCTTCATTGTCTGCCTGGTTTACATCAGCTCCATTTTCTACCAGAAATTCAACCACTTCCATGTTTTCATCAATGCAGGCCTGGAAGAATCAAAATGCTTCCTTATCATGCAAATCCAACCTCATCTTTTGCCTCATTTGTAATACAAAAGTCTTCATCTCCTTCAAGAGAAGAGCCAATTCCAAGTGCCCCTCATCAAATTCATCACCCTCCACTCCTTTCCCAGTGTCGTAAACACACACCCCATTGTAGCATTTGGGCCGAGCAGGATAGAAGATGGCTAAAATGGCAACCCTTGAACAGGGAAATGGAACATTGTAAAGACGTAATAGATTTTACACTAGAGAGAGTTGGACTGAAAAATCAAAGTCCCTGGGAATTTTGTAATATTTGTCTTGCTTTGATTGCAGCTGGTGGCGGAAAATAGGGCAAGTACATTGGACCAGGAAATAAACAAGGTTTTCAAGCAGCAAGAGGATTGTGGCTAGAGCACAACTACACAACAGACCACAGAACAAAATCTCTGGCACAGAATGTTTTGAGGAAAAAGTGCACAGGCTACTAAGATGGGAATGAAATATGCGGGTTATTGGGAAGGAGCCTTGGGAAGGTAACCTAACCAAGCGATGGAAACTCTTTGGTCCTCCAGAGATTTCTGAACAACCCCTAATAAACCCAGCTGGAATGCCCAAAGGAGAGAGATGCTAGGACCTTTTTTGATCAACAAGAGAACTACCAGTCTCCCATTCCTGCCCTAAATTCAACTACCCTGCATTTCCCTGAAAATAAGATAGGGTCTTGTTTTCTTTTGACCCCTGAAATAAGAGCTTGGCCTTATTTTTGGGGAGGTTTTATTATTTTTTGGGGGGGTGCAGGAGGCCCCTTAACCTCAGCCTGATTCAGAGAGGGCTGGAAATGCTGTCTCTCTTTCTGGCACACTCCTGCTAGCCCTTGTCGCTGGGCCTGTAGTTCTTTTTGTAGCTGCCACTAATAGAAGGGCCGCAGTAGCTAGGGTTCATGATAGTGGCCTCCATGAGACCGTTCCGTGTGGACGGCAGGGGTGCGTGGGACATGTTCTCCCCCTTTCCCCCACAGAAAATGGCGGGGACTGGCTGCGCATGTATTTAAATATTTTAGGGAAGGGCTTGTTTTCAGGGGAGGGCTTATTTTTTTTTTAATTTTTAAAATCTAGATATTTATTCCAATAGAAATAACAAAGTGTGATAAATACATTACACTGACAAAAATGTCATTTACATGTTATCAGATAAATCGCTGGACAGTAACATTGCATAAGAGTCCTTCTAGTCTCCAGAATGTATCCATCTTCAAAAGCATACTCTCAAAATACATTGATTCATTCCTTCAACCCCAAAGTAGACTCAAAAGAGTTGGTTCAGGCATTCCAGGATCTGCACCTCTCTTAAAACCTAAGTAAAGCACGACAGGGATGAAGCCCCAGCGGATTGCCAGCTGACCACCTTTGAAGAGGTGCTGCAGTCGCTGCTTAGCTTCCTTGCTCAGCTTCGGCATGTCGGCGGCAACAACTCAAAAAACAGCCGAGGCCCGATGGCGGCAGTTAGAAAGGCTCAACCTTCAGGGGAGGGCTTATTTTAGCGCATGCACGCAAAAGCCTGATTGGGCTTATTTTCCAAGGAGGTCTTATTTGGGGGAAAACAGAGTAATAGACCAGAAACCAAAACCTGAACCAACGTAGTTAGTCCCTGACTTATGACCACAATTGGGATGAGAATCTGGATTGTTGAGCAAAGCAATCATTACATGAGTTGTCATGTCACTGTTTTGCCCAGTGGCTGCAGTCTTGGCCCTCCTGGTTGTGGTCCTTAAGTAATCTTGTGAGTTGTTAAATGGAATTCCAAGGAAGGAGAATTTGGGAGGGGGAAGACTAGGGGAGGTTCTGGGAAGCCTAGTTCAGGACACTCGAGTGTCTTTTTGCTCAGGAGCTAAAAATCCTCCATTTTAACCCAGGAGCAGAAAGCATCCTCTCATTAATTCAAACTTGCTAATAGTTTGCAATCATAAGTCAAGACTACCTGTTATGTTCAAGTGAGGAGAGCTGGAGGTTGAAGTGACCCTCAGATAAATTAGATTACAACCTCCATTATTTCTAAAGGTAAAAGTTCCCCTCACACATATGTGCTGGTCATTCCCGACTCTAGGGGGCAGTGATTCATCTCTGTTTCAAAGCCGAAGAGCCAGCGCTGTCCAAAGACGTATCCGTGGTCATGTGGCTGCATGACTAAATGCCAAAGGCGCACAGAAAGCTGTTACCTTCCCACCAAAGTGGTTCCTATTTTTCTACTTGCATTTTTACATTCTTTCGAACTGCTAGGTTGGTAGAAGCTGGGACAAGTAATGGGAGCTCACTCAATTACGTGGCGCTAGGGATTCGAACCGCTGAACTGCCAACCTTCTGATCGACAAGTTCATTTCCCATTATTCCTAGGGAAAGCCTGAAGGGCATCTGAAAAATATCAGATTGGGAACATCTGTATTACTGAAGCACAACTTGTACTTACAGGGGAAGGGAAGTTGCCACTACAACTATTTCCATTATACTATTATAAGACTTTTTTTTTTAAAAAAAAACATCATTTGCACATGCAATTGGCAGGAGTCTCCAAGCTTGGCTGGCTGGAGAATTCTGGGAGTTGAACTCCTCCAAGCTTAAAGTTGCCAAGGTTGGAGACCAAACTTCTCAACCCACCTGCATAATGCTGGGAAAAAAAACATGCAGTTTATTTTTGAGGTAAGGTATGAGTGGACAAGCAAGAGATATAATCACTTAGTTTCCAGGGAAAGCTGTATCCTGCAATATTAGGTCTGACCCAAAACACAATGAAGTAAAACTGTTATTTACTTATTTATATACCGTTTCCCCGAAAATAAGACCTCCCTGGATAATAAGCCCAATTGGGCTTTTGAGCGCATGTGCTAAAATAAGCCCTCCCCCAAAATATATAAACGCATGCGCAGCCAGCCCCTGCCATTTCCTCTGATTGCTTGCTGCGCAAAGAACACGAGGTAAGGAGGAGGGGAGGCCGGAGGAAGGGGAAAGGGAGGGGGGGAACATGCCCCATGTATCCCACATGCCCTAAGGGCTGCTCCCCCAACCCTAACCCTGTCCCCTTCTGTTATGCTAATGGCCACAGCAAAAAGAGCGGCAAGCCCAGCAATGTGCAACACAGCAGCAGCCATGAGGTGACCACGCTCGCTGCCTCCTGTACCTCAAAAATAATAAGACCTCCCCAAAAATAAGGCCAAGCACTTATTTCGAGAGGGGTTTCAAAAGAAAATAAGACCCTGTCTTATTTTTGGGGAAACAAGATAAATTATAGGTCATCATCTGCCAATGACTCCAGCAGCTTAAAAGGTTAAAACAAAATGACAAAAAGGAGATAATGAGCAATCTGAAGTCAACATATACCCATCCAGCAGGGGCCTACCCTTCACCCTTCCCCAAAGCGTGGAAAAGTCAGGTCTTTGATGGCTTCTTAAAAATCATCAGGAAAGAAACGTTTGATTCCACCCCCCACCCCCCTTGAAACCAGGACCATAAGTCATAGTTTCAGGGTTGCTTCAAAGTCTAGCCCACTGATTTGGATTTAATAGCAAATTAAATGTTTGATCTAATTGATCAAGTAGTGGCCACATGGATAGATCAATCTGACTGGGATCAGGCATAATGTGTAGAAAGCTATACTCTGAGATAACCATGGTTTGGATGAAAAGGAAATCTCTGGGTTATGGCAAGGAGGAGGTCTGTGAAAGTGAGGTGAGAAAACAGAGAAAACACACGAAGAGCTTCTAATATTTAGATCGATGGTGCCAAATCTTGGCAACTTTAAGACTTGTGGAATTCATCTCCCAGAATTCTGGGAGGGAAATTCCATAACTCTACTGGCTGGGGAACAATGCTAGCTGGGGAATTCTGGGAGTTGAAGTCCACAAGTTTTAAACATTGTCAAAGCAAAGCCAAAGAAAAATCAATAGCAAATCTTAACATACTTAACAAGCTAATAAAATATTTACAGTAAGTATAATAATACAACCAATGGAAAAAGAGAAAAGAAAATGAGGTTTAACTAAATTTCTACTTACATT
Source organism: Thamnophis elegans (assembly GCF_009769535.1). Lineage (NCBI taxonomy): Eukaryota > Metazoa > Chordata > Lepidosauria > Squamata > Natricidae > Thamnophis > Thamnophis elegans. The sequence goes on from NC_045558.1 coordinate 118,755,511, forward strand.
AGCCTATTTACAATTTTTCCATATTACATCCATAATTCTTTATTTTCTATAACAGTTATTCACATTTGTCAACTTCCCTTTCATTTCTACCTCTTGTCTCTATCCATTCATAAAATTTATTCCATGTCCTATAATATTTCAAGTCTTCTTTATGTTTAATTTTTAAGGTTAATCTATCCATTTCAGCACAATCCCAAATTTTCCTAATTATATCGTCATCTGATGAGGGTGTTCGCATTTTTCCAATATTTATTAAGGTGCTAATTCTCAAAGGGCTCCTTTTGCACCTCATACAAGATATGCTGCAAGATGGTATTATATACGTCAAAAAAAAAATCACAAGAGATTTCAGCATCTACCAAAACTTGCAGATGAGGGAGGGAAGGAGGGAGGGAGGGAAGGAGAAGGAAGAAAATTGGACCAGTAAATCTTTGATGTCTCTTCTAATGTCAGGAAAATGCAGCTGTGCTACTTTTCTTCTTTCAGGCACAAAAGACATCAGAACTGAAGGCAGCTGCTTTTGCTCATTGCTTTCATCTGCCTTTAATAACAGGTTTTGGATCTGCAGTCAAGCCATGCAAAATAAAACCGACTGGAGCAATAACAGCAGATGGGTGTATGATATCAAAGAGCCACAGAAGAGGAGACAATCTTCTTCAAAAAAAAAGAAGAAAAATTGAGGATGTTGAGGGAGGGGGAATGGATAGGTTCAACTTGAGGATCTTCTCAGAAAGCCGGTTAAGGAGAAAAGGTCTCAGGGCTCTTTAGAGGCTCAATGGATTGCTTTGCACCCATCAAAACATCAGCCCATCCTGCCTTTTTTGGTGCTGTCTGATTTCCAGCAACTCCCCAAGGACAGGAGCAAGTTTGCTGAATGCGTCAATCCAGGCCACCATCCAGGAGAAAGAATAAGTGGAGTAGCCATCACACCAGGGACAGCCAATGCATTTTGCCTACTTCCAAAGTGCTGCTGTTCTCACACCTACATCTACAGGTGACTTGACTTGACTTACAAGTTTGTTTAGTGACCACTCAAAATTACAACAGTACTGAAAAAAGTGACATGACCATTTTTTCAGTCTGATGACGTGTCCTTTGTGATCACATGGTCAAAATTCAGACTCTTGGCAAGTGACTCATATTTACGACAGTTCCAGTGTCCCAGGGTCTTTTACAACCTTCTGACACACAAAGTCAATGAAAAAACCAGATTCGCATGACAATCATGTGGCTAGCTTAACAACTGCAGTGATTCACTTAACAACTGTGACAAGATTGTAAAATGAGGCAAAATTCATTTTTAACAATTGTCTCACTTAGCAACAGAAATGTTGGGCTCTATCATTTCTCTATGGCCAATCTGAGCCATGCCGCAGGTAGAAGTGCCAAATTTTGAAACTGAGACTTTATACAAACACAAATCCTGTGAGCATTTCCAGATCTAGGCTGCAAAAATCCAGATGGCAGCAAATGTTTCTAGATTTCTGTTCATCTCTGCAGCCACCTGATGGTTTTCTGGATTTTTGATACCCACTAGCCAAGCTATATGGTAGAGAAAAATAAATATTAAACCCTTTCAAAAACAATAACTACCATAAGCATGCTATAGCTAGTGCATTTCCCCACTTAGGTGGCCTAAACAGTACACAATGCTATTCCAGAATGGCTGGATTTATGCACACATTATGGTGAAAGCAAACCACATTATAGCATGGCTGTATGATATGGTACACTTTACAGCAGGGGTCTCCAATCTTGGCAACTTTACCACTTGTAGACTTCAATTCCCAGAATTCCAGCGTAAGAAATTCTGGGAGTTGGTCCACAAGTGGTAAAGTTGCCAAGGTTGGAGACCCTTGCTTTACAGAAAATAATCCTGGCCAAGGGGGTCACTAATCCTATTCATTTCAGGTTTTTCCCCTCAAAAATAAGAAAAGGGGGAGGAGAGTTTTAGCTCAGCTGGTTGAATCTGCTGCTTAAATGTTCTGTGCTTTTAATCGACATTTCTCTGATTGAAAAAGGTTGGATAAGAGGGTTGCTACTGAATACTTATGGGAGTTGGGTCTAGGATACGAGTTAAATGTTCAGATGACGTAGAAACCCTCCAGAATCCCAGATTAAACAAACTAGGAAACAAACAAGCCCATAATATTTCCACTAGCTCCTGCCTCCAACAGGTGTGTCTAAACCAGAAATGACCCCGTCTATAATTTATTAGTGTCATCCAAACTGGAGAGAAGAAGCCAAATCTCTTTCCCCTGAACCGCAAAAGAACAAAACACAGGGTGTGGTTTGTCAGCCACAAGTGCAAGGCGCCAGCAAAAGTGATTGGAGAATGCTGGCAAACTCTGGCTCATTGTATGATAGGAAATAAAGTTTTTTTTAAATAAAAATAGCAGAGCAGAATTAACATTCCTGACAGATTGCAGCAATATCTGCAGCTTGATGCTGATAAACAGAGATTACAGAACACCATTTATTTTTTGCACGGCATATGGCTTACAGTAGACTCTGAAATACAATACAAGGGTTGTCAAGTAACACAATTCAGTTATCAGATTCACACCTTTGGGGAAAAAAGAACATGAACAACCAATGGCAAATTTAATTTAAACCAGACATTTAAATCAGATTTCCTGTTGGAAGATTTAAAACATGAAATAAAGTGTGATTTAAATTGATCCACCCTGCTATACACATTCCATTTTAAATAAAATGCTTCAAAAATCTATGCTAAGAAAGCAAGAGTACTGTAATAAGCAACTTGGATTATAGAAATTCAATGCAACAATTTGTGCACTGCCATTATGCAGATTTTGAACATGTGTATTGTATTATACATTTGGTTTATCACAAATGGGGAGGCAGAGATCTGTAGAACACTGAAATCTTTCCCCTTACCAGTGTAAAGTTTGAGATATCCTGTTGAATATTCCTTTAAAATTCAACCCTATTTTCCTTGGTTTACATACGAGAAATTTATAACAACAGAGTGTGTACCTTGATGAGCTCTTAGTTTCTCCTAATTTTAATACAAGTGGGTCCTTGACTTATGATTTTTTTTTTTTTGGACAGTTCAAAATTACAACGCTCCTAGAAAAAGTGACTTACAATAGTCCTAGTGCTTATAACCATTACAACATCCACATGGTCACAGAGTTAAAAGGAAAATTTACCACAGCTGTTACTTTCTCAGATGACTTCCCACAGTCGACAGGGAAAGCCAAATTTGCTTAACAACTGTATGATTCACTTAACAACCATGGCAAAAAGCTAATAAATAAGGCCTCACTCATTAAAAAACTTCATTGCTTAGCAACAATAGTTCTGGTCTCATGTACAATTTTTAGATGCAGACTACCTTTATCACATTGGTTGTCTTCATAAATGAGTAGACTGATTATGTTGTGTAATGAGACAGGTGGAATGGCTGGAAGTCACCCAAGAAAACTTAGCTGGAGCTAAATATCAGATTCCATCTCTTCAAAGGTTTCGAGAAGGCAAGAAAACCAAGGGCTGGTTTTTGAGACCATGGATTGAAATTATTTCTACCTGAGATATGAGACTCCATCTCCTAAAAAAAAAAAGCCCACTTCTCTTCTGCTCTTAATCTCATATGGGTCAAAAATACCAATTTGAGAAATCAGGATATGACTGTCCTTTTGGATGAAGTGGCGCAGAAGATAAGGGGGGGGGGGCGCTGTCTGTTTCAGAAGCCAAGAGAGGACCAACATTCGTAGCCTCTGCTCAGAAGGCAAATATTGTATTTCCCACCAAAGGAGAACAATTTACTTCAGTGGCAGAAACAACTGACTGTGCCATGAAAACACCCCAGATCTCCTTCTTAGGCCCTGCTTCTATCTAATGAGTCCAGGATTCTGGGCCCCGACCCACCTCCAAAACAGTGCAACATCCATTTGAAGAGTTGAGAATATGAGTAATGGTAACAACACTGTTGTGTTGTTGAGATCACTATTGAGGATCCCAGGCTTGCTATGGCCCCATGCCAAGATTTTCTCTCAGTGTGAGCCACCCACCTGCAAAATGCCCCCCCCCGCCTCAGGGAAATCGTGTATTTTTAGAAGAACATTCTTGTTTACTTGCCTGTTCTAAAGACTGCAGCATCTAAATATATATAGTTCCCTCATAAATGAAATGTTTGCAACCTGAAAAATGTTGTAACGTCTGAATTCTGATTAAACCAGAATCCTTTTACATTTCCCCATCACATTACAAAACTTTACTGGATACTAAAGTATCTCAGCCCTGTGAGGATAACACTCATATAGTATCTATTTGAATATTTATTTGAGTGGTATTTACTCAAAATTACAAGGACTAGCAATTATAAGGGGGGGGGGAGGAATCATGAGCTGGTTTAAATGGAAACCCGCATTTATTATACATTCAGTAGATACTGTACAGCTTCTCAGATTTTTGATCTTTGAAGCTAGTCCTACTCATCCTCTGAAACAGAAGGACACACTGCCTTTTTTAAAAAGCCACACAAATATCCAAGCTTACCCACTATTGGGGGTATTTATGGCTACACTTTAGAAACTGGTTCTATGCACAATTCCCAGGCTTTTTTTCCCAGAATCAAGGGAAACTGAAGAAACAGGCCTCATCCTGCAACATATTTTCAGCTGTGCACAGGTCACATGCTCCTGCAACCCTTCTAAATTCTGCTTTGCCGAAAGTCAGAGGGCAACCTGGCAGAAAGAGTAAGCACCCAGGACTTCTGGCAATACATGGCAAGGAGAAAGTCCCTGGGCTCTGAGAAATAACTAGATCCCAAGCTAATCATGGGAACAGTTGGAAAACAGGTTGCGGCTTCATAAATGACTACCTTAACAGGGCCAAATTGCCCCCTGCCCAGGGCTGTATTATAGGATCACCTTTTGCATTCATTGCTTAGAAGGTGAGTGTTGGTTGCATTTTAAATAACAGGAGAATTGTTAAAGCATATGTAGAGAAGCTTCTTTTGAAAAATTAGGTTTTTCCAGGCTCCTTATGCCTTTTGGATATGTCCTTCAAGTTTCTCCAAAGGTTGTCCTGAATTTAATTTGGCACTAGGGGAAAGTTAAAAAATCATTAGCTTTATCCCCATGGCTTCCAATTTCTCATCTCTTCTACCATCTTTGCGTTTTGTGATATTATCTGACACTGAAACTACCCAACAGTCAATTGTGGCCCTCAGCTCAATATAAAAAACGGGAGGCACATCCTTGTAGAGTAAAACACGCACCCATTTATCTATTAATGTTCTAGTTTCAGCTAGCTCTATACATAAAACAGAGTGAGAAGTGATTACAAAGGTCATTAAATCCACCTATCCCCATCCCGTGAAAGCAACTACCACACTTCTGACCGACATCCAAGTCAAAAAAAATATATATGATTGAGGACTTCTTCCTAGCATTTATCTTACTTCCTTTTCTGTATTTTGAATCTCTTAATCAGTTCCAGCCTTCTGCAGCTGGCTTCCCCAACTTGACACTTTCCAGCTGTGATGTAACTTTGCAAAGTTCCCAGTCCCAACGCATCTGGAGGCCACCAGTTTGATGTTAGCTGAACTAGAGGAGAGGCCTTCAGTTCATCTCAAAATGGCAATTCTACCACCTTCAAACAGTCTCTCGCTTATGCTGAACAATTCAGGGAATGCTGCTAAGGCTGCTGTTCCAAGAAGCAGGCACACCAGAGGCGACACGCATAGTTTCCAGAACACTGAAGGAAACATAAACATTTGGTGCAATGTGCAAAGCCCTCATCATTCCCTAATTTCATTTGTATCTTTAATCCTTCCCTGCGATATTGAAAGAAAAAGTGGCATATAGTCAGTCCCCGGCTAAGAGTTCATTTGGTGGACAGTTCAGTTACAATAGCAGCACTGAAGAGAGACTTACGAGCGTTTTCACGTATGTTTTTCGGCATCCCCGTGATCATGTGATTAAAATTCAGATGCTTGGGAACCAGTTCATATTTATGACCGTTGCTATGTTCCAAGACCTTTTGTGACCTTCGGAGAAGCAAAACCAAAGGGGAAGCCAGATTCACTTAATGACCAAGTTATTAACTGTAGTGATTCACTTAACTGTGGCAAGAAAGGTCGTAAAATGGGGTAAAACTCACTTAACAAATGTCTCTCTTAACAGAAATGTTGGGTTCAATTATGGTCATAAGTCAAGGACTACCTGTATCATGTCATGGCCTAACCAACCACTTCCTCATGTGCCCCCCCCCCTTACTGGCCTTAAACTCTGGAACAATAGACCTGGCAGGGGAAGAAAACAGGAGCTATTCCTCCCCAACTACCTAGCCAGCTTGACAAATTGGTATCGAGATGGGGAGCAGGGCAAGAAGCCAAACTGCTTCAAGAAGATGAAGTAATGGAAAATTTCACAGGAGTGAAATTAAAGGGGGTGGGGTGGGATACCGAAAAGGCAGCAGCCCCAGTAGTGCCTTCTAATGAGAAACCCAGGGAAGGCGGTTTAATTTTAGGCATAACAACTTTTCCTTGCCTCTGATGGGAATTTGGTGAAGGAATCCAAAACAAACTGCAATTCAAAGAGCAAATAAATACCTTTGTAGTCATCTACAATCAGTAATACTCAATAAATGTATATCCAACGCAAACAACATTATTTCTGGACTCTTTCAATAGATACTCCGTTTTAACCAGTTAGTCCTAGTATTAATTGCTGAACCTACTCCGGCCAGACACAAAGGGAGAATTATTCAGGTTTGTGATCCATTTCGGTGCATTGAAAGGTCACAAATATAAAGACTGCTGGCTAGATTTTGTAGTTACCAGCCTTGGTTGTCAAGGGAAGGAGAAGCAAGATACTTGTTTACCTGGAAATAAAACCACCCTTTCCAGATATGCAACCAATCGAAACTCACCTGTATGATGCGAGTTCTTCAGTTCATCATCTACACTGCAGCAGAACCAAGACTTAGGACTACAGCATTAAACACATTTGTGACAACAAGCATTGTCGGTCAGAATGGGAATTGTGTTGCTCTCCCTCCCGCAGCGAGATTATATTTTACCATTCCCTTTGAAATAGCAATTGTAATTTGACTGTTCAAGAAGCAAGGAAGAGGAGCAATAGAAGAGAATATTTGTAGCTCAGGATTGAACTCTTGAGGTCTTTGGCGCTCTCTGAGTTTGTTGGTTTTCTTGCAGACATTTCATTACCAAACTAAGTAACATCATCAGTGCTGGATCTGATATCATCTAGCATCGATGACATCACTTAATTTGATAATGAAACGCCTATAAGAAAACCACCAAGCTCAGAGAGCACCAAGAAAGAGGATCTTGAGGAAAAGGAGGATTGTAGGAATTTGAAGCAGGGTTTGGATGATCACAAACCATGTTCACAAAAGACTGACTAGCCACTTTTGAACAGAACAACTGTCAAGATTCTAAAGAAACCTATCTTACCATGAAGAAAATGGATTCATTTATCATAGTAAAATATCGTTGTTTGAGTCAGTATATGGTGTGAAAACAGCCACCACAGTAGCAAGTAAGTATGTGTTTTATCAGTTTTAGCTTTTTCAACATGCCATGATTAAGGAAACACTGGTTTAAAATGATGTGAAAATTCAACATTTGTTCATCCTTTAGTTCTCTTAATAGTGGTGAAATTGATCTAAGAGACTTACCATGTCCAAACCTAGAACACACCAATGTTTAATTCTTTATAAACTAGAACTGAATTCAGACATTACAGTAAGCTTCCATTTCCATACCTTATATGACTTCTTGTAGTAATCATATCCATATATTAGAAGGATAAAGCTGTGAGGAGTGACTACTAATTTGATATACTATGCAAATGTGTCTTATAAAAGGAAACCAGAACATATACAATTAATTTGGTTGCTTGCAGGTGACCAGAAAAGAAAGCAGAAATATTTTTTTGGCTTCAACTTTGCTACACACAACTATATAATACAGATACATACATGGAAGATTGGAGAAAACTTTGGGACAGTAAAGTTACATGTGCTTATGTACAAGACTGATATCGGTCTCATAGGAAGTTAGATAAATAATAATATAATGAACTGGCTGAGCATTAAAGGCCTCCTGTTTCTAATTCATGTTTTCTCGACTGACCATTTTTCAGGACCTGCCAAACGGCATCTTCTTCAGCCATCATGAAAACAGCAAGTGCTGCAGGGAAAGGCAGAGACTCTTTCACTCAAAAAGCCTTTGCGTTCACTACACTATGAGAAGCCAATCTTACTGGATTACACAATCTGCACCCAGCCATGATAAGACATTTGGCTCAGCACACCCAGCCTTTGAAATTACAAGCTGGCAGTTGGATGGTTCCAATGTTCTGCAAACAGCGGTGGAAATTAAAGAGTGGTGTAAAAGCAAACCCTTTCTTTTTAGAGTCTGTGTAGGAACACACTGAGAACCCACCAATGTAGAACCCGAGATGGCCTTGTTTGATCTTTCAAGGATGAGAGCAGAATGAATTCCTGGTCCTTTCTGTGTGGAAAGTGACTTCTAAAACCAAGAGGAAAAGAGGAATTGCATTCCAAGATCCTAGGTTCCCTCTAAATTCCTAACTTCTCCAACTGTGAATCACTTCATGAACCCTAGAGCCAATTTGGGGTAGTGGTTAAGGTGATGGCCCAGAAGCCAAGAGACTGTGAGTTCTAGTCCCACTTTAGGCATGAAAGGTGTCTTTGAACCAGTCAGTCCATCTCTCTTAACCCTACTCACCTCAAAGGATTGTTGTTGTGGGAAAATAGGAGGATAGGTATGTTCACTGCCCTGAATATAAAGACAGGATAAAAATCTAACGAACAGGCCTGGGGAGTTCTTTTCTTTTCTTCAAGTGTTGGAAGATGTCAACCCAGGGTTTTCACGGGAGGCACAAATGACCAGGCTCAAATTATCCTACTTCGGGCACATTATGACCCAACTCCCTGGAAAAGCTCTAATGACGGAAAAAGGTGGAAGGAAAGAAGATGAAAGCAACAAAATGGACAGACTCAGTTATGGTAGGGATGTCACCAGGAGACTGGAAAGAATAGGATAGATTGTCATGGAGAACCTCTGTGATCGCTGGGAGTCGGAAAAAGACTTGATGGAACATAATCACTAGGGCCGTTAGATACTACAGCTGTACTTCAGATTCATGATTATTAAATTAGAAATAGAAGAATGCTGCCTCCCCCACCCTTAGGTTGCCAAGTGACTAAGAAATGTTTTCCCCACTTATTGGTAAATCACTGTAGGCAACCTCCCTGCACCAAAATAACATTTTCTCCCCAAACCGCTACAGCAGAGGAACATGTCTTCATTTTCATTCTGCACGTGCAACCTGCATACATTATTCCAATTGCAAGCTGGAGTAGCAATTTCACTTTGCAAAGCAGACCAGCCGCCTGGCTAATAAAAACTCAAATTGCCAATTGGGATGCCAGATATGTGCAAAGATGGGGAAATGGCCTTAACGGCAAGCGGGTAGAGGAATAGCTTCCTGACAGATTCTTAGACATTTACTGCGGATTTACTCTCTCTCTCTCCCCCTCCCTCCCTCCCTCCCTCTCTCTCTCTCTCTCTAGATATGGTCACATAAAGACCACTACATCCAGGGCTGGGAAATTACCGCAGGAAAGCATTTTTGAAAAACAGGCTCCAAAACCCATAACCCACTCCAAAACCCATGACTCACTCCCAGAGATTAAGGATATTCCCAGCGCATGAAAAGGTTTTGCAAACTCTCCTCGTAGAGAGCTTGACCCTGGCATGAGAGACGCCCCATATGTTACTCCCCGGGACAAAGGCACTCTGCACACGCTCAGAGGAAACTCTTTCCTCGGCGCCCATTCCGCAGGCGTTTAGCCGGCCAGGACAAAAGGAGAGCCGAGGAGGAAGCGGCGACGGCGGGGCTGCTCCCTCTGGGGATTCGTGGCTCGCAATACGGGAGGCTACCTGGTGGAGAGCGCTGATGCCGTCCGCGTTGGTGCCGTTCACCGCCGCCGCGTCGGCTCCGAGCATTTCCCGCGCCGCTTCCAGCTCGGCGCCGGCGCAGCAGGCCAAAAACTCGGCGGCCGCGTCGAAACGGACCGCGCGCGGGCGGCCGCCGGAGCCCATCCCCGGCGCTTCGTCTGCGGACGCCGGCAGCCCAGCCGGAGCGGGCGAAGGCGCGGAGACGGCGGGAGGCGGGGTCGGGAGAAGAGCAGCAGCAGCGGCGGCGGCAGCAGCCTCGGCCTCGGCCCATGCACGGAGTTGTTCCCGCCGCCGCGCCCGGGCGCCTTCTCCCTCGGAGAGAGAGAGCAGCGGCGCCGCCATTTTCTTCCTCTACTGCAGCCACCGGCGCCGCCAGCCCGGCTGGGCGGCCCTCCCGGCCCAGCTCCGCGGTAGGCTGAAAAGCAGCAGAAGGAACGCCTCTCGGCTTCCGTATCCAGACGGGAAGGAAAAGGGGGGGGGGGAGTAGCAAGATGGGAACTGAGAGGGAGGGGGAGAGAAAGCGAGCGAGGGAGAGACAAACACACGCAGAGAACTTGTGAGGCATCACGGGAAATGGAGTCCTAGTTCCATTCTTCCTCGGTGTGACGGGAGTGATTAATCTTCGCTTTCTCATCCCTTGGACCATAATTTTCAATGGGGACGAAACACCCCTTTTAAACTTCATTATTTATATACTAGTTGCATACTTTTTCAGCCTTTTACTCTGGAACAGAATTTCGCCCTTAAGGAATAGATCATCATTGTATCCCACTCTAATCCTATCTCTATGGAACTCTTTTTTAAAAAAAGAATCTTTAGTAGCCTGCGCGCTATTGTTATTATTCTCTCCCGCAAGTGCTCCTGGGAGATGAAGTCCATACGAAGTGAGAAGAGTTTTAATAGTAACATTAATTAAAAAAAAAACGCTCTAATTCCGAGGGGAGATTCTGAGCTAACTTCCTACTAAGTCGTTCACAATTTCCACAGTTTAGAATGGCTTTTATAGGGTTTACGAAGTTAGCATGGGGAAAAAAAACCACCCAAAGGTGGTCTCCGAAGGTGGTTCAGAGTTGAATATCTCTATGGGCCCTCGCCCTAAACATTTTTTGACATTTTTTTGAAGGGTGATGTCAATGAATACCCATAAAACTGGAAGAAGTTTGGCACAGAGTGCTTTTATTGTTTACGGTTGCTCCTTCTAAACAAGCAATCTAACTATATTGTCTATTGGTGCTATATAAATATAATAGTGTAATTGTATATTATTCATACTATTATAGGGATGCCAAGGGAATTGAGCAGTATGGAGTTACTACATCTGGGCTGCTCATTTTCGACCACTGGGGGACTTCAAAGAGAGGTTTTTTTCCTGCTCAGTATCTCATTGTCGTCCTCTTAATTTTCCAGATTTTGAGTGTTCAGAATTACTTAGTTGTTTCCTAAATTTTAAATAATCCATTTTTTATACTGTATTTATGCAGTTCCAAGTCTGTTTTCCTTCATTTTTTCTTTCTTTCTCCATGTACACAAATAACAGCTGCCCATGTGGTGAAAATTATTTTATCTGAAGCCTATGAGAACTACTGTACTTCTAATTTATATAAGCTACCCAGAAACCTCAAGCAAGAAAGACAGAATGTATCTGAGCCATCATGGGTAATAAGTTAGGTCTGAGTCTACACAGCGGCTACATGGCAGTAAAGCACCAATATTAATATTCTTCCACTCACTTTGCTTCTGTAGATGGTCATGTAATAGCGCCATATACAATGAGGCAAAAAGTATTTAGTCAGCCACCAATTGTGCAAGTTCTCCCGCTTAAAAAGATGAGAGAGGCCTGTAATTGACATCATAGGTAGACCTCAACTATGAGAGACAAAAAGAGAAAACAAATCCAGACAATCACATTGTCTGATTTGGAAAGAATTTTTTTTTGCAAATTATGGTGGAAAATAAGTATTTGGTCACCTACAAACAAACAAGATTTCTGGCTCTCACAGACCTGTAACTTCTTCTTTAAGAGGCTCCTCTGTCCTCCACTCATTACCTGTATTAATGGCACCTGTTTGAACTTGTTAGCAGTATAAAAGACACCTGTCCACAACCTCAAACAGTCACACTCCAAACTCCACTATGGTGAAGACCAAAGAGCTGTCAAAGGACATCAGAAACAAAATTGTAGACCTGCACCAGCCTGGGAAGACTGAATCTGCAATAGGCAAGCAGCTTGGTGTGAAGAAATCAACTGTGGGAGCAATAATTAGAAAATGGAAGACATACACTGATAATCTCCCTCGATCTGGGGCCCCACGCAAGATCTCACCTTGTGGGGTCAAAATGATCACAAGAATGGTGAGCAAAAATCCCAGAACCACATGTGCGGGGGGGAGGGAACCTAGTGAATGACCTGCAGAGAGCTGGGACCAACATAACAAAGGCTACCATCAGTAACACACTATGCCACCAGGGACTCAGATCCTGCAGTGCCAGACGTGTCCCCCCTGCTTAAGCCAGTACATGTCTGGGCCCATCTGAAGTTTGCTAGAGAGCATTTGGATGGTCCCGAAGAGGATTGGGAGAATGTCATATGGTCAGATGAAACCAAAGTAAAACTGTTTGGTAGAAACACAACTCCTCGTGTTTGGAGAAGAGAGAACGCTGAGTTGCATCCAAAGAACACCATACCTAGTGTGAAGCATGGGGGTGGCAACATCATGCTGTGGGGCTGTTTCTCTGCAAAGGGACCAGGATGACTGATCCGTGTACAGGAAAGAATGAATGGGGCCATGTATCATGAGATTTTGAGTGCAAACCTCCTTCCATCAGCAAGGGCATTGAAGATGAAACATGGCTGGGTCTTTCAGCAGGACAATGATCCCAAACACACTGCCCGGGCAATGAAGGAGTGGCTTCATAAGAAGCATTTCAAGGCCCTGGAGTGGTCTAGCCAGTCTCCAGATCTCAACCCCATAGAAAACCTTTGGAGGGAGTTGAAAGTCTGTATTGCCCAGCGCTAGCCCCAAAACATCACTGCTCTAGAGGAGATCTGCATGGAGGAATGGGCCAACATACCAGCAGCAGTGTGTGCCAACCTTGTGAACACTTACAGAAAACGTTTGATCTCTGTCATTGCCAACAAAGGATATATAACAAAGTATTAAGATGAACTTTTGATATTGACCAAATACTTATTTTCCACCATAATTTGCAAAAAAATTCTTTCCAAATCAGACCATGTGGTTGTCTGGATTTGTTTTCTCATTTTGTCTCTCAATAGTTGAAGTCTACCTATGATGTCAATTACAGGCCTCTCTCATCTTTTTAAGTGGGAGAACTTGCACAATTGGTGACTGACTAATTTTTTGCCCCACTGTAGGGCAATGTTTCTCAACCTTAACAACTTTAAATGTGTGAAGTTCAATTTACAGAGTGTGTCAGCCAGCTGTGTGGGGCATTCTGGGAATTGAAGTCCATGCATCTTAAAGTTGCCAAGGTTGAGAAACACTGATCCAAAAAAACTTCCTGGGAGACTCTTGGTATCTTTTCATACAACCTTTTGCTGATAAAGTCAATCACATTTGCCCAAGTCTTGACTCTTTATGGGATGGTTCTGAAGCAACAACTGTGAATATTAGGATTCCTCAGAGTCTGTGGATTGAATCAAGTGAATAAGAGACCTTTTACATAAATTCTACCAGTTGTGATCCAGACTATGACCCTCCTCACGTTTTTGAGAGCTTGATAATCTGGATCTGAGAGGTAATCCTTGCCTTGTTATGAGAGAGAGCATGATGCCAACATTGAAAGTGGAATTCCATAGCATGGCATTGCAGCATCAAGTACCCCTTCACATGTGTATAACAATGTAGGTAAAGGCGGGACTAATTAACAGCCACATCTTCCCTATCCCTATTTTTTTATTACTATTATTCTGGATTTTTAACCATTTGCTGGATGTATTTCCACATTCAGAAGAATTTGTGTTATTTTGTTAATCTTCTGTTCTCTGATACATAAATATGGGTTTGGGGGACACAAAGCAGAAGTAGGCAAGCTTTTGATTTGGGGGAATGTTCTTAATTGTGTGGGGGAGATGTGTCTAGAGATGGCAGAACGATGGTTCCACATGGGCAATGTGATATAAATATTGGTGGGATTAAGGTGTGATTTTTGAGGAGAGGGGGAAGGATAGTGATGATCGATCCTTCCTTCCTTCCTTCCTTCCTTCCTTCCTTCCTTCCTTCCTTCCTTCCTTCCTTCCTTCCCCATTTTTGTTGAGTTCCATTGTTAGAAAACAATGCCTTAAACTTGCAGAGATTATAGTTGGAAGGTGATCCAGATGTCTCAGATTGGAGCTTTGAGACTTCAGACAATTTTGAGATTATAAACTCTTCAGTCCTGGTATAAACAAAAGCAAAAAAAAAAGGAGAGGCCTGCTTTGGCAGTTATAAATAGAACCTCTAAGACAGAAGTCTCCAATCTTGATAACTTTAAGCCTTGGCAGACTTCAACTCCCAGAAGTCTTCAATTCTGGGAGTTGAAGTCCGCCAGGCTTAAAGTTGCCATGGTTGGAGACCCCTGCTCCAAGATATTGTTTATCAACTTTAAGCATTTTGGCTGGGGAATTCTGGGAGTTGAAGTCCATGTATCTTGAATCTGCTGAGGTTCAGAAACACTGCTCTAAATGATACCGCATCTCCACCAGAAGTCAGAAGAGGATCGGTTTCACAAAAAGATGTTGATAAAGCTGGGCCCAAAAAAAAATGTGTGCAAATAAGTCAATACATTTTTCCAGTTCCCATCACTTTGCAACTTTAACCTCTCCCCCACCCCTCGTTTCATTATCAATTAAAACATTATTTGTTTCCATTTGTCATTGATACCAGAAAGAAATTGAATTGCTGGAGAGATTCATGAAGAAGAGAGGTTGATTTATTGTGTGGCTTGTGGCACAAGACTGGTCAGAGAGGCACATGACAAGGATAGGAAAGCATTCAATTCAACACAAAGCAACACAAGGAGAAAAGAAAAGGATGAGATGTAATCAGCAGTCACTTCTGTTGCCAGGGAGACTTTCAGATTGGGCTCCACATGCTGAGTTTCTTCCCTTTTACTTCCAGCGACCACCAAGCCTGGTTTTTCCAGCACCCTTTTTGCTGTTGAGGAGAATATGCACACATATATATATATTACAATGTGTGGTTACTAACAGCAAACATTTTTGTACAATATTCACACAGAGATGTATACTTTCTGTGTAAAATTAAAACCAAAATTCTATGACATAAATATGCATTTATTCCTGAAAGTTATATAACAGATAATGACTTTGCATTTAAGATGATTTCCACACACACACACCCAAAAAAGGAGAAGAAAAAAGTATAAACATGGAATGGGGAGGAGCCTTTGCAATCCCCGGCTTCCCTGCCATGTTGAAACAATAAATATATAAAGAATCCAATTTATAAAAATAAAGTATATCTTATATATACAGTAATTAATACAATACAATAGCAGAGTTGGAAGGGACCTTGGAGGTCTTCTAGTCCAACCTCCTGCCTAGGCAGGAAACTCTATACCGTTTCAGACAAATAGCTATCCAACATCTTAAAGACTTGCAGTGTTGGGGCATTCACAACTTCTGGAGGCAAGCTGTTCCACTGATTAATTGTTCTAACTGTCAGGAAATTTCTCCTCAGTTCTAAGTTGCTTCTTTCCTTGATTAGTTTCCACCCATTGCTTCTTGTTCTACACTCTGGTGCCTTGGAGAATAGTTTGACTCCCTTTTCTTTGTGGCAACCCCTGCGATATTGGAACACTGCTATCATGTCTCCCCTAGTCCTTGTTTTCATTAAACTAGACATACCCAGTTCCTGCAACCGTTCTTCATATGTTTTAGTCTCCAGTCCCCTAATTATCTTTGTTGCTCTTCTTTGCACACTTTCTAGACACATCTTTTCTACATCGTGGTGACCAAAACTGAATGCAGTATTCCAGGTGTGGCCTTACCAAGGCATTATAAAGTGGTATTAACACTTCATGTGATCTTGATTCCATCCCATTGTTTATGCAGCCTAGAACTGTGTTGGCTTTTTTGGAAGCTGCTGCACACTGCTGGCTCATATTTAAATGGCTGTCCACTAGGACTCCAAGATCCCTTTCACAGTTACTACTGTTGAGCAAGGTACCACCTATACTGTACCTGTGCATTTTGTTTTTCTTCCCTAAATGTAGAACCTTACTCTTTTCACCATTGAATTTCATTTTATTAGATAGTGCCCAATTGTTCAAGTTTGTCATGATCCTTTTGTATCTTTAGCCTATCTTCTAGAGTGTTGGCTATTCCTGCCAGCTTGGTGTCATCTGCAAATTTGATGAGTTCCCCATTTATTCCCTCATCCAAATCATTGATGAAGATGTTGAAGAGTACTGGGCCCAAAACAGAGCCTTGGGGTACTCCACTGTATATTTTCCTCCATGAAGATGCAGTTCCATTGAGGACTACAAGTTAAGTGCGGTTGGTGAGCCAGTTACGAATCCATCTGGTGGTGATGCTGTCTAACCCACATTCATGGTAACCAAAAAGATCGTTTCCCTCATGCCCAAACAAATCAGAAGGAGGTTAGCAAGATGAGCTCATTAGCTTTGTGCATATAACAGTTTTGAAAAGAACTTCATTTCCAACAAGTCTTAGCGCTAATAGGCTCCTTTATGCCTTTTTTGGCCATGGGAAAAGGACCATTGATTAGTCTGTAAGAAAGCAGAGCAACCAAACCACATGGTAGTATAGAAATTCTGCCATTGAACAAAGATCTGCGGCTTTCTTGGGACATGAATTTAAGTGTCTAGTTTGGCTCATCTAGTCTTACATTAGAAATATCTGTATTCCACTGGTAAAAATGCACATGGTTGTGCGGGTATAAAAATAAGGAGAAGAGGAATTTGAGTTAGAAAAGTTGTTGGGTTTATGTTGTTCTCATTCACACACAGGTTACTCACAACTTCTGGGCGTGGCTGATGCGATTGTACAGAACATTGATCTGCAGGGGGGGGGAGATAAAAACAAGCAGAATGCAAGTGATGTTAATATGATTTCAGCATCATGGAAGGCTCCATTTTTAAGATGAGCTGGCTTTTAATGCTTCCCTTTTATATAAGCAGCTATAAATAGTTCACCATGCTTACTCAGTAATGTATCCAAGTAATTCATTTTTGTTTGACAGAACTTATGACAAATTTAGCTAAGGCTGACATTAAGAACAGAAGCTGGGTAGATACTGACACGCATGCAGATTTCAGAAAGATGACTGGTATCCTAATGGGCTTGCCAGGCAACAGGCTATATATATATATATCAGATTCTTTGGTCGTTCTAGCAGATGGACAATGGTGGAGTTAATTGTGGCCTTGAGAAGAATAGAGAGTAGATAGCCCTCGACTTACGACCACAACTGCGCCCAAAATTTCTATTATTGCGAAACATTTGTTAAGTGAGTTTTGCCCCATTTTACAACCTTTCTGGCCACAGTTATTAAGTAAATCACTGCAGTCATTAAGTTAGTAACATGGTTGTTCAGGGAATCTGGCTTCCCCGTTGATTTTGCTTGCCAGAAGTTTACAAAAGGGGATCATGTGATCCCAGGACACCGTGACCGTCATAAATATGAGTTAGTTGCCAAATGTCTGGATTTTGATTATGTGCCCATGGGCATAAAGCAATGGTTGTAAAACATGGCCATGTCACTTTTTTCCAGGGCCATTGTAACTTTGAATGATCATTAAATGAACTGTTGTAAATTGAGGACTACCTCTATTTAGATTCTTTTGACTTTTCTTTTGACTGTATCTTGTCTTTTTATGTACACTGAGAGCATCTGCACCAAAGAACAAATTCCATGTGTGGCCAATCATACTTGGCCAATAAAGAATTCTATTCTATTCTATTCTATTCTATTCTATTCTATTCTTCTATTCTATCTTCTATTCAATTTTTTATTCTATTCTAATCTATTCTATTCTTCTATTCAATTCAATTCTATTCTTCAATTCAATTCAATTCTAATCTATTCTTCTATTCTCTATTCTATTCTATTCTCTATTCTATTCTTCAATTCTATTCTATTCTATTCTATCTCTATTCTATTCTATCTTCTATTCAATTTTTATTCTATTCTACACTATTCTAATCTATTCTATTCTTCAATTCAATTCTATTCTTCAATTCAATTCAATTCTAATCTAATATAATCTATTCTTCTATTCTCTATTCTATTCTATTCTATTCTATTCTCTATTCTATTTATTCTATTCAAATCTAATATAATCTATTCTTCTATTCTCTATTCTATTCTCTATTCTATTTATCCTATTCAAATCTAATATAATCTATTCTATTATCTATTCTATTCTCTATTCTATTTATTCTATTCAAATCTAATATAATCTATTCTTCTATTCTCTATTCTATTCTCTATTCTATTCTCTATTCTATTCTATCCTCTCCTCTCCTATCTATATTCTATTCTATTCTACTATTCTCTATTCTATTCTCTATTCTATTCTATTCTATTCTACTATTCTCTATTCTATTCTATTCTCTATTCTATTCTTCAATTCAATTAATTCTCTCTATTCTATTCTATTCTATTCTATTCTATTCTATTCTAATCTATTCTTCTATATTCTATTTTATTCTCTATTCTATCATATCCTATCAATATTCTATTCAATTCTATATTCTATTCTATTCTATTTCTAAAACAGTTCCTTATTCCACATGTTGTGTTCTCCAACACGCCATGTTTTTCTGTATACAGGTAATCCTTGATTTATAACCATTCTTTTAGTGACGATTCGAAGTTACAACAGCATAAAAAATGAGACTTATGACATTTTTCCTACTTACAGCCATTGCAATGTCACCTGGTCACATGATCAAAATTCAGGCACTTGGCAACTGATTCATATTTGTGACATATTTGGACTCAATTGTGGTTGTAAGTCAAGGACTACCTGTATTGTCCCAGGGCCATGTGGTCCCTTTTGCGACCTCTTAAAAGCAGTCAATGGGAAAGTCCAATTCTCTTGACAACCATGTTACTAATCTAACAACTGGAGTGATTCACTTGACACCAATGGCAAGAAAGGAAGAAAAATGGGGCAAAACTCACTTAACAACTGTCTTGCTTAGCAATAGAAATTTTGGACTCAATTGGGGTTGTACGTCAAGGACTACCTGAAAGCCTTTTAACTTAAAAATACCCCAGTTACTTTATTCCATGGAAAGGGATTACAGGGAAAGAAGTGACATTTCTGAAACTTCTTGCCATTTTAAAATTTTGTTACATATATACCAACACCAAAAAAGGAATAATTTAAAAAGCAACAAACCACTGAAATGTTTGCTCAGGATACCAGAAAAGTACGATTAATCATCCTCTAAGAATGATTAACAAAATTTTACATTAGAATTAAGAGGCCCCCCAAAAAAGAATCAAGAAGATGCAGCATTGGAGAAATTAAAAGATGAGAAAAATTTCCCTTCTCTACCAAGAAATTTTATTAACTTGGGAGAAAGTTATAATTTTCTGTCATTTCATGATGCCCCTCTGAACATGTTGTTCCAGCTTTAACAGCTTCTTTCAAAAGACAAAACCTGGTTTCATCCGTCTCCTCCAGTGGTGGGTTGCAGGAGGTACACCCTGGTACTGGCGTACCAGAGCCTGCCCGGAGCACCAGGTACCGTTCTGGTACGGTGCTCCGGAGGCTCCACCCACCTGTCCGAGCTCCTTATCTATCTTTTAAGGCTTCTGAGCATGTGCACGGCGCTTACAGCGCCTGCACGATGCTCTGTCGAGCAGCTGGAGCATCACAGAGACTCGCAGAGGCATTGCTGGACGGTAAGACGCATGCGTGTACTGAGCGCATGTGCGCACGCAGTGCATGCATCCATGTGGATAATGCCGGGCCCATTCCAACCATACCGGTTTGAAGAGGATCCAGAACCCATCACTGCTCTCCTCCCCAACCACTTGTCTTCTTACCTCATATTTTTGACGCCTGAGTTTCTCCATCAGATCAAACTTCTCAGATTCTAGTTGATGGATCCAATCATGGAGCTCTTTGGCCTTTTCCCTGGAGACACAGGAAAATATGATCCTCCAGTAATGCCACAGCACCCTTCAGCCTAGGTCTCCTATCCACCCCACCCTAGGAATGCAATCACACAGAGTTCTCCTCTGGGTCCCACCTCAGCTGTTGCTCGCCTAAATTGTCTATGCTCAAAGGTTTTCGTCGCTCTGCTAAGATCCGGATTTTCATTTCTCGGCCGGTCTGCCGCTTGCCACGTTTTTGCTCTGCCTAAAAAACAAAATAACAGAATAACAAGAGTTGGAAGGGACCTTGTGGTCTTCTAGTTCAACCCCATGCTCAGGCAGGAGACCCTATGCCATTTCAGATAAATAGTTGTCCAGTCTCTTCTTTAAAACTTCCAGTGTTGGATTATGCGCGTCTTCTAAAGGCAAGCTGTTCTACTGATTAATTGCTCTGTCAGGAAATTTCTTCTTGGTTCTAGGTTGCTTCTTTCCTTGATTAGTTTCCATCCATTACTTCTAGTCCTGCCTTCAGGTGCTTTGGAGTATAAATGACCTCCCTCTTCTTTGTGGCAGCCCCTGAAATATTGGATCACATCATGTCACCTCTAGTCTTTCTTTTCATTACACCGGACATACACAATTCCTGCAACTGCTCTTCATATGTTTTAGCCTCTTCTCTGCAGTATTTCTAGAGTCTCAACATATATATATATATATATATATATATATATATATATATATATATATATATATATGTGTGTGTGTGTGTGTGTGTGTGTGTGTGTGTGTGTGTGTGTGTGTGTGTGTGTGTCTTTGTCTATGTCTGTCTGTCTGTCTGTATATATATGTGTATATATATATATATATATATATATATATATATATATATATATATATATATGTATGTTATATTTATGCTGATAAATAAATAAAGGGAGACTAGTATAGATCTATTTCAAGCTATTTAGCTCTCATCAGCTAGCCATACCCTATGTTGGGAATCGAACCTATATATATATTTAAAGTTATTTATCAGCACAAATACAACATATATATATATGTTGAAACTCTAGAAAGACTGCAGAGAAGAGGCTAAAACATATGAAGAGCACACACACATACATACAGATATACATACATATCTATTATCTATTATCTATTATCTATTATCTATTATCTATTATCTATTATCTATCTATTATCTATTATCTATTATCTATTATCTATTATCTATTATCTATTATCTATTATCTATTATCTATTATCTATTATCTATTATCTATTATCTATTATCTATTATCTATTATCTACACACACACACACACACACACACACACACATATTTTCGTGGCAACCAAAACTAGATGCAATATTCAAAGTATGGTTTTATCAAAGCATTATAAATTGGTATTAACACTCCACATCTTTTGATTCTATCCCTCTATAGAACAAAAAGGAGCAAACCAGAACCAACAGGATAATGTCAGGTTGGGTGGAATGTTGGACAGGCTGCCTTCTAGTCAAGTGAGCCCCATGCCTTGGCTAACTCCTCTCCAGCTACCTGCCTTGTTCTACCACCAACCTCTTGGGTTGAGAGCAAACCATGTGTAGGCGTGCCTTTCCTCTTTTTCCTTCTACTTGCTGCCAGTGCCTGCCCAAGATTGCTAATCTACTGTTAAAGATGCTGGTTGGGGCCCCCCAATGAACTGAAGCATCAGAGCTATGGGACTCCAAAATTGCAGCAGCACCATTGAGAAGAGACCAAATCTGGAATCAGGGGACAACTGCTTTTCTAGAAATGTGTAATCATTTATATAGAACTTTCTCCAAGATGCAGTTGCTTGCTTTTTAAAAACAGATCAGTAAATCTCATGAGAGATTCCTTCATAAGCTCATGCCAGAGTAGACTTACTACATAAGATCTCAGGCGTACCTTTGCCAAAAGTCTTACAATGGTGTCCAATTTCTCAAAACAGTAGTTTAATCCGTAGACCCTATCATAATATATATTATATTTCTATTGGGCATCTGGGGAATAAGATCAAGGTTCTACTCCCCATCATGTAGTCATATCAAATCAAAACCACTTGATTGTCTCACCCACCATAACAAACATTTCTTATGTGATTATATTTTGCCACAATAGATTCATGTGCAGCTTCATCTTGATGTCTCCGCCTGAAAGAATAAAATGAAATTGTGGTTCCCTCCCAAGTGAAGCCACCAGAAGCTTACCTTGATCAGGTATCCACCAAAGTGAGCTCCCATGTTGGACAGCACTTTTTTCTTCTTGGCATCATCTTCAGCTCTTTTCTTGGCCTCCTCTTCTTCTTTCCTCATCTTTTCTTCCTGCAAAGGAGGACATCATGGAGAACATTATTTAAAGGTGCTTTCCCTGCTCTCTCTTGGGAAGAGCTATCAATGTGCCCCTTCTTCATCAGACGGAAAACTATTGAGACTCCAGGCTATGTGAAGATTTCCAAAACTCTTTCGTGTATCCTTCCAAGACTTTCCACAAATTGTCAGCAAATGGGTCGATTCTAGCAGAGCAGATGGTGGATGATTTAAAATACCAATAAGAATCATTGTATTATGATTACAATAGTGTATAGTACAATACACTGTATTGTATTTCATTGGTTTAATTACATTTAAATTAAGATTTTTTTTGTATACGCATGGCTTTTCCGGTGGCTTCCAAGCTGAGTCTTCCGGCAGTGGCTGCTCTGGGTGTATGCTCTATGGTTGTATGCTTTGCCAGCAGCTAGCCCACAACCATAGAGCGTATGCCCAGAGCGGCCACTGCCAGAAAACTTGGTTTGGAAGCCGCCAAAAACATGGTATATTATTTTCTGCTCCTATATCTTTAATTCTTTGGGCAGCTCTTTTTCAAAATTGTTCTCCTATTACGCACACAGCCACAGCTTCTTATAAAATTTGTTAGTTTAATGATCCAGGAGATTTGTAATTGTGATTTTATCTGCTATAATAATAATAACTTGGGGAACCTATCCGTCTCCATTTCATTGACTTATATGCTCTAATTTTGGATAGTGCATGAATTGTATGAATTCCCAATTCAGTTCTAATTGCTGCAGCCAATGTTCTACATCTTTAGGTTCTTATCTCTGTTACAGAACATTGAAAAGATAAGTGGGGGCTCTTATTTTGAAATGTTCTAACCAAGAATATACAACTATTGTTGTCTGGCTTAGGAATGTTTGAAGAATTTTAACTGTGCAAATTCACACAGAAAACGCCTGGATTCGCAGGCTCAGAAAGAGATTGGAACACATGAATATTTTCATGTACAGGTACTCCTTAACTTACAGCAATTCATTTAGTTCAAAGTTACAATAGCACTGAAAAATCTGACTTATGACATTTTTCACCGTTGACCTTTAGAGCATCCCCATGGTCACGTGATAAGAATTCGGATGCTTGGCAGTTGGTTCCTATTTATGACCATTGCTGTGTCCCGAGACCACGTGATCAGCTTTTGCAAACTTCTGGCAAGCAAAGTCAATTGGGAAGCCAGGTTCATTTAAAAGCTACCGTGATTCACTTAACAACTGTGGCAAGAAAGGCCATAAAGTGGGGGAAAACTCACTTAACAAATGTGTCACAACAACAGAAATATTGGGTTCTATTGTTGTCCTAAGTTGAGGAATACCTGTAACTAGACATACAGGCATGATAAAAATGCCTAAGGACACTCGGACACTTCCTATGCAGCTGTGAAAAAATAAGGATGTTTTTTCCTTCCTTCCAAAATAAAAATAATTAGCCCTACACAAAAGGCACAACGTCAAACTGCAGCAACCAATTTTAAGACTGTCTCCAACATATGGCACTGCTACACAACTGCTGTAGCCCCTGAGCCATTCAAAATGACAGATTTAACACAATGTGTTATGCTGGCCACTGTGAAAAACTGAAACAGATTGGGCTGCTAGGAACCAACTTATATTTAAAACTGGCCCTTCCATTCAAGAGATTACCAGCTGAATACCTATGAATGCTCCTAAGATAGCTTTCAGATTCTGCTTCTCTCCTTTGCTCAGTGAAATGTCTCACATGCTAAAATTTGTACCTTCCCTCTTTTTGGCTCCATCCTTTTTTTTAAAAAATTGTTAAAATAGTGAAATACAAAATAAGGATAGTGATAGCACTGGTTAGAGTTTTTGACACATTTTAGGTCTGATTCTCCAGGGCATTGAGTTCTGGAAGCACAGACCTTAAATCTGGCAAAAATGCTAGTCAACCCCCATAGTTTGTTCTTCCCAGTGACAACATAGGCCTCTCACCACACTCAAGCGGAGTCACACTTGCTCCCCAGCACTCCACTTAATGACCCAAATTGGTCACTTTATTACCACAACTGGGAGAGTCAGGATTGTGGTTTTTGAGTGAAGCCAGTATGGTTATAAGTGGTGGACTATCTGTAAAAGTCTAAGAGATCATATGAATTAAAGGACCTTCACATTTCTTCCCCCACCAGCATAAGAGGTCTACCTACCATTCCTTTCTAAATATTTTTCCAAGCTCCGATAGACCTGGAACAATATTTTCTCATGAATTTAGTTTTCACTTTTAAATCCTAAGAAATAACTTTCACATTTTAAAACACTAAACTGATTGGCTTGTTTTTTTTTTTCCGGAATTGGATACTTTGATACTGTGAAGATTGAACCCCTTTGCTTCTTTCAAACTTTAATGCTTTTCAACTTGCCAGTGAACTGGGGCGAAGGAAGGGGAAAATGGAATGCCAAGAATGTATGGGGAGATATTGAGAGCTTTGAAGCCATCAAGGTCACCACTGCAGGTGCTCAAGAAAGAGATGGACTCTCCCATAACAAAAGGACATCTCATAAATGCACAATGGGATCACTAGGGGTGGGGAGAAGGGCAATCTGTTGTTTAAATAGGCAAGTATTTGCGTGGGAAAATCAGAGTTGTTTTTGTTTCTTCAGTACCAATATGGCGCATCCGATAAAGTTTTTCTTTTGGGAATTCAAATCTCCCAAGAGTTTTTCCTTGTTTTGGGTTCACTAGTCGGACACTTGACAGATACTTCTTTCCATACGTCAGAAACAAAACCAATATACTAGTAACTTTCATTTTACGTTTTCATATCTTATAAAATTGAACTCTGCTTCCATTCTAGTGCAGCATCTTCTAAAACAGAGATCTCCAACTTCCGGGCCGTGGCCCACTACCCGGTTGTGGCCCGTTTGAAACTGGGCCACATGAACAGCAATCCGGTGTACACCTTCATGTGCTCGACTCAACTTGCGCAAGCAGCAGGCAAACACTCACCCACACCGCTCAACTTGTGTAAGCAGCAGGCTGGCGCGCACACAGGTGCAACACGGCCTTGCCACTTGCACATTCAGGCCACCAAGTCATCAAGGTTGGGGACTGATGTTCCAAAGAACTTAAAATTACAGATACCTCCGAGTTTGCTAAGCATCTGCGGCATACTGTTTGCATTACATTATCTATCATGTCTTGAAGGCTATTCAAATTCAGAAGACAATCTTTCAAAAATTTTAAAATAATCACTAAAAGCCAACCAATTTAAAGTGTTAATTCCTTGTTTTAGCACAAGGATTCCATTTTTTAAAAAAAAAAACTTCCTGGCTATTTCCACACTTCTCATGTGATTCAGAGTCAAAATTTGGAAGAAAGCTGAAAATGAAGAACCTAAATTAATAAATTTAGACTTTAATGCCCGCTAAGATTTCAAAGGTTTTACATCGTGGAATTCCTGGCGGTCTCTGAGCTTGGTTGTTTGTTTGCAGACATCTCACTACCCAACTAGTTGACATCATCAGTGCATCGTCATTAGTTTCACACTCTTTCCTATTTCGTTCTAGAAAATTATATCACTCACAGCAAGCTTGGCCTGTCGCTCCCGTTCTTTCTCCGTGCGGACTCGCTGTTGTTCGGCACGTTCTGCCCTGCGATGTTCCTGTCAAAGGACACAAACGATGACTTGAGCTCTTTGCAGCATTCAGCAAGGTGATTTCATCAAAGCCTATTTCAGCCAAGGACAAGATGATGTATTCCACACTCCCTTCCTTTCAGAAAATGGTGGAATTCTACTGGCAAATGAAAGCATCACATGGACAGGTAGTGGTTCTCAACAGACTGCAACAGAGCCTGGAATTTTTGTCACGATGGGTCATAAGCAGTGGTGGGATCCTACCGGTTTAAAAACCGGTTCGGTGACTACGCCCATGTGCAGTTTTGAGAAAACTTACCTTCTGCATTACTGCTGGGGAGGAAGACACCTGAGGCGTGGCAATACGCTCTGCCGCGCGACTCAGCTAAGAAGATAAAGGTCAGTAAAGCACAGGGATGGGCGGGCCCACTTGATTGTTGGAGTGAACTGGTTCGCTCCCAGCTGATTGTCGCCGCTACCGGTTCTCCCCGAACCGATCCAAACCGGTAGGATCCCACCCCAAGTCAAGGCACCTACATGATTAAAAATACCATGACTTTTTTTGCCATGATCGTTAAGTGAATTCTGGGTTCTTTAAGTAAATGTAGTAGTCGCTAAGCAGATGCTATGATCGTTAAATGAATCAATGTATTTCTATGAGCAGCTTTTGCCAGAAACTGGCAAAAAAATAAAATCACACAAATCATGGTGGCAAAAAAATCACGCAAATACTGCAGCTGGCCGTAAAGTTGGCCAAGTGGTCAAAACAGGGTCATGTGACCACGCGGGAGTGTGCAGCCATAAGAAATCTGAAACCAAGTTGCAAATAACTTTTAGGGAGCCTGTTGTAACTTCAATGGTTGCTAAGCAGCCAGTCATTAAGCAATGACCCCCTGTATTTGAGAATTTCTCGCAACTATGTCTTCCAGCACCAAGGAACAGGTTCCTCTCTCACTCCTTCCATAAAATGCCATTGGACATACGTCTTTGGATTTCAGAGATCTCTTTCTGAGAAACATAATGTGGATATAGCAGTAGTGGGTTCTGGATCCCGGTGCAACCGATACGGTGCAACAGGGGCCAGCATCCACCACATGAACATGTGCAGCGCATGCACACTTACCGCCTGCGATGCTCCATGATGCCTCCGCGACACTCCAGCTGCTCAGCAGAGCGTTGTGCAGGCGCCACACACCCCGTATGCGAAAGCCCCCAAAGAGCTCAAATACCGGTAAGGAGTGTGGGTGGGCGGTTGGGCCCTATGGAGCACCGTACCAGAACGGTACCTGTTGCTCCCGGCAGGCACCGGTACATCCGTACCGGGGCATACCGGTCATAACCCACCGCTGGGGCATATGCATAATGGTTATCTTTTGAGAGCTGAATCCCACGAAATTTAATTTTAATGTATGCTGATTAGTGTACATTTAAAATGACAATAAGGTTCTATTCTATTCTATTCTATTCCATTCCATTCTCCAGATAAATGCAGACTTTGTTTAGGAATTATCACACTTAATTATCTGGGAATGCAACTACAGATAGTCCTCGATTTATAACCCTTCATCTAGCAACCGCTTGAAGGTACGACAACACTGAAAAAAGTGACTTTTAACTGATCTTCGCACTTATGACCAATGTAATAGCCTTAAGGTCATATGATCAAAATATGGGTGCTTGGCAACCAGCATGTATTTATGGCAGGTGCAGTGTTTTGGGTTCATGTGATTGCCATTTGCAATCTTCCCAACTGGCTTTTGATAGGCGAAATCAATAGGAGACCTAATGGATTGACTTAATGACCGTGTAATTCACTTAACTGCAATTATTTCCTTAGCAACGATGGCAAAAAAAAGGTTGTAAAATCAGTCAATGCTCACTTAATAACCGGCTTGCTTAGCAACAGAAATTCTCGTCCCAATTGTGATTGTAAGTTGAGGACTACCTGTATTTCATATTTTGGATTCAGTTTGCGTCATGGCGCCTAACCAGCCACCAGGTGGCAGTGAAGAGCAACATCACCCGCCCGAGTGTTTGATTGCTGAATGAAAGTTGTGTTTTATCATTTTTCTTTTGTTCACTAATTGTTTGTTTTGACCTTGCACTTCCCCTCCCCTGTGGTTGTAAGCCGCCCTGAGTCCCCTCAGGGAAAAGGGCGGCATATAAATCCCAATAAACCTCTAAACCTCTAAACATTTTGTTCCCTTGAAAGATTGGCTGTTGCTGATTTATGAAGCCTGTGCAAAATTCAGTTTGGATTGAATCCTGTGAGTTAAAATCCCATTTGCCTCTCCCCAACTTCCCTGAGTGGGAAAGCCATTACAAAGACAGTTCTACTTCATTCTCATCGAAGAAGTTTCTACAGAGCTGAAGAAGCTTCTTGAATGAGAAGTGAAACGTCTTCAAAGAAAAAGCAGAAAATCCAGTTGCCTCTTGAAAAAAAGCACTTTTGGGACAACCAAGACATGGATAACTGAGAATCTCCATAGGCGAAAAACAAAAATACCTTTCCCTGTTGAAAGAAATGTCCTTCTGGGTTCGGCTCCAAGTGGGGGAAAAGACACTGGAGGCATGGAGGCTGCTTATCCCAAACCACGCAACCCTCTCAACTCCCCCTCCCTCCAAAAACACTGGGATAAAACCAGAGATAGCAACACAAGGCTATCTACTGCAAGCCTACCAAAATCTTTCCTTCCTCTGGCAGTGCATTCAAAGTACAAAGAACAAGAGAGAGAGAGACAGAGACAGAGAGAGAGAGAGACAGAGACAGAGAGAGAGACAGACAGAGACAGACAGAGAGAGACAGACAGAGGAGGGAGGGAGGGAGAGAGACCCCCACAAAAACATGACAAGCACCAAGTTCAGTGATGTTTTTCAGGGCCCCTTTGGAGTTGGACTTTATGGACTCTTGGGCTTGCCAGTAACTGAACCGTTTGGTATAAGTCTGTGGTGGCAAACCCATGGCACATGCGCCACAGGTGGCCTGCAGAGCCCTCTCTGTGGGCATGCAAGCTGTTGCCCCAGCTCACATCTACATATGAGTGTGCCTCCCACCGGCCAGCTCATTTTCGGGACTCTGCCATGCATGCACGGGGGGGAGGGGGCATGCAGAAGACACAGGTGCATGTGGAGGGGGGTGCGCAGAGGGCAGGGGGAGATGGGGGGTGCAGCGCTTCCCCGCTGCCTGTTTTTGATCCCAGGAGGCTGAAGAGAGGTCTACACGGCCCAAAATGAGGGGCAGGAACAGTGGAGGGATCACCTGCACATGCGCAGGGGGCAGGGCATGTGTGCATGCATTGCATTATGGGTATGGACACATCACCTGCATGTGCTGTTACGTGCGCACTTTCAGCACACGGCCACAAAAAGGTGAGCCGTCACTGGTGGTATAACTGTTCAAGCACTAGAATAGGAGTGAAGGAGTGAAGTGCTAGTCCTGCTTTAAGGAAAGAAGCCAGCTGAGAAACTGGTGGTCACAAAATCATGTGAAGTATTAGTACCGCTTTATAAATCCTTAGTAAGGTCAGACCTGGAATACTGAGTCCAGTTTTGGTCACCACATTACACAAAAAATATGTTGAGGCCTTGGATAAAGTGCAAAGAAGAGCAACTAAGATGACTAAAATCTGAAGATAAAAACACGAAGAACGATTGCAGGATTTAGGTTTGGCTAGTCTAGAAAAAAGGACTTTTAGAAGTGACATGATAGCAGTATCCCAGTACTTGAGGGGCTGCCACAAAGAAGAGTGGGGGGTCAACTTATTTTCCAAAGCCCCAGAAGGCAAGACGAGAAACAATGAATGGAAATGAATCAAGGAGAGAAGCAAGCTGGAATTAAGGAGAAACTTCCTAATAGTGAGGACAATTAACCAGTGGAACATCTTGCTTCTGAAAGTTGTGGATGTTTCATCACTGGGGGTTTTTAAGAAGAGACTGGACAGCCACCTGTCTGAAATGGTATAGAATCTCCTGCTTCAGCGGGGAGCTGGACTAGAAGACCTCCAATGTCCCCTTCCAGCTCTATTCTGATTGACTAACTTGCTCTAAGGTACTCTGAACTGCGTAGCAAAAGGTGGAGGAAGGGAAGAACGAAAGTCTGGTCAAAGGAAAGATTTTTTTTAAAAAATCGCAGCAGGCAACTGAGACAGGGGTGGTGGTGGTGATATAACAAGAGCTGGAAATGAACCAGCAATAGGGGAGGAGGAAGGAGGAAGGTGAGGTTGGATCCTGGAGAGACCAGGTAGAAAAAGGAAGCATGAAGACTGGATCTAGTTTGGAAGGACAGAGTTTGGAAGTTTGGATTGGGCTGGTGTGAAAAATGGGTGGAAGATTAAGAAGGGTGAGAGGATTCACTGGAGAAGCAGGGAGGTAGGTGTCTTAAGGGAGAGTTTAAATAAAGGCAGGTAGTCCTCGACTTACAACCTTTGGTTTAGTGACTGTTCAAAGTTACAACGGCACTAAAAAAAAAGTGGCCTGCTATGACTGTTTTTCACACTTATGACTGTTGCATCATCTCCATGGTCCCGTTATCAAAACTCAGGCACATGGCAACTGGCATGTATTTAGAGCTGTGGTGGCACAGTGGTTAGGGTGCAGTACTGCAGGCTACTTCTGCTGACTGCTGGCTGCCAGTAGTTTGGCAGATCGAATCTCACCAGGCTCAAGATTGACTCAGCCTTCCATCCTTCCGAGGTGGGTTAAAATGAGGACCCAGATTGTTGGGGCCAATACAATGACTCTGTAATCCGCTTAGAGAGGGCTGTAAAAACACTGTGAAGCTGTATATGTCTAAGTGCTGTTGCTATTGCTATGACGATTGCAGTGCCTTGAGATCATGGGATCCCCATTTGTAACCTTCCCAGCTGGCTCCTGGCCTGCAAAGCCAATGGGAGAAGCCAGATTCGCTTAATAGCTGCAGAACTGTATGATTCACTTAACAACTGCAGAGATTCGTTTAACAACTGCGTGCGGGGGGAGGCCAAAAAATGAGGCATAACTCATTTCAAAACTGTCTTGCTTAGCCACAGAAATTTTGGCCTTCATTGTGGTCATAAGTCAAGAACTACCTGCAGGTATAAAGAGCTGATTTGGTGTAGTGGTTAAAGACATCAGGCTATAAAGTGGAAGATCATGTCCAACTGAAGGCATAAAGCCATATGGGTGATGGCGGGCCAGCCATTGTCTCTTAGCCCTAGGAAGGAGCCAATAGCAAGCCTTTACTGAAAATCTTGCCAAAAAAGCTGGACTTGTCCACGTGGAGGCCGGATCTCAAAACTGACTCAAACACAGAAAACAAAAACACCGACCTCACCCTTGCAGATCCTGTAGCATATGTGGTTAAATAAAAGAATCAGGCCGGGATTGTAATTCATGTAACAGTAGCTTTGTTAGCTTAAGACTCCTTCTTGAAGTCAATGTGGCTTTGGTTCAATCTGTCTTCAAATATTTGGTTTCTTTGCTGTAAATTCAACACATGATGTGCAAACACAGCCAGAAGAGAGGTAGGTTCTTAAATGCCCACCTGCCCTTGGAGCTGGGTGATGAGACCTCAGTGTCTCAAGGGCTATCAATGGGGGAGACGAGGGGTGAAATCCTTCCGGTTCAGCCCAGCTCAGCCGAACCAGTAGGGATGATTGTCCTTGGTTCGGCAAACTGGTAGTAAAAAAAAAAAAAGCTTCTGAAGATCACAGTGCTCAGCTGTGAGCCATGCGATCATCAGAAGCTATTTTTTAAAGCCTTTAGAGCCTTTTTCTCCTGCTGGTTTGCCTGAACCGGCAGGGAAAAAATGCTTTTAAAAGCTTTAAAAAAAGCTGAAAGTGAAAAAAAAGTTGGCCACACCCACCCAGTCACATGATACCCACCACCAAGCCACGCCCACAGAACTGGGGGGGGGTTAGATTTCTGGGGCTTACACAGAGTCCTGGGGGCTTTCTGGATCAGCTTCAATCATAGTGGAATTGTTGGCTTCAATAGCAATAGCAATAGCAGTAGACTTATATACCGCTTCATAGGCCTTTCAGGCCTCTCTAAGCGGTTTACAGAGAGTCAGCATATTGCCCCCAACAATCCGGGTCCTCATTTTACCCACCTCGGAAGGATGGAAGGCTGAGTCAACCCTGAGCCGGTGAGATTTGAACCGCTGACCTGCTGATCTAGCAGTAGCCTGCAGTGCTGCATTTAACCACTGCGCCTCCTGTAATCCCAGTCTCCAGGATTATTATCCCTAAGTGCCCTTGCCTCTCTCTTCACTCTAAGCCTATGAAAGAGAAGGGTTAGGGGGGAACATGGCAACTGTCTTCTAGTATTTGGAAGAATCAATAGGTGCTGAATTAATGTGGACTGGACAGAAAAATATTTGGTCCATATTAGTATAGGGGGAAAAATGAACATGAAAGAACTATACTAATTTGGTTTGGTCATATAGAGACAATGAATGAAATTCAGATTGCAAACCAAATTCGTGAAAGAACAGCAAATAGATCAAAAGAAGTGGGAAGACTGAGAAAGTCCTGGTTGGGTAGAATGATCTCATATTTATAACAAAACAGATGAATTTAAAGAAGAAATGTATGAATTGGAGCACAGACTTGATGGAAAGAGAGACAATTTGCAAGGAGGGAATGTTATGGTACTATGTAAAACCTTTTCACAGTTTATATAATACAGATACAGTTTGGTCTGCCTACCTGCCTGCCTGCCTGCCTGCCTGCCTGCCTGCCTGCTATTAAGGCAGTGTTTCTCAACCTTGGCAACTTTAAGATAAATTGACTTCAACTCCCAGAGTTGAAGTCGGCCAACCATGGTCCCTAGACAAGATAGGAAGCTCTGGGTTTCTTTTGTTTACTCCTTGAAATATTTGCCAACTGCCAAGAAACCATTCAGAATTTTATCCAGGGGTGGGCAGCCCAGAAAAACGAACTAATTCAAATAGATATGTAAAAGGATAACATGGCTGCCACTTTAGCATCAAGCTACACAGAGAACCAGAACTCACAATCCTTGACATGAGGCCCACAAGCTCTTCCTCTTCTTTTTTCCTCTGCTCAAAGTGTACATCAATGAGAGTTTGCAGTTCCAGGAGGTCTTTCTCCATACGCTTGCGGTGGATGTCCTGTTTGTCATCATCAGAAGGAAAGAACAGGTATAAATAATGAAAAAAAATATTTCCTTCTAACACCTCTGAAGGTCACTGTAGTCCTTCTGGGCTTGCCAAACTGCTCCGCCTGAAAGAACCACGTTCGTTGGCAATAGTTGTAGATATGAAAGATTGGAGAATGGGCAGTAGCACACTCACTCATGTAAAAAAGATGATGAACGATTAAGAAAATACTCACATCAAAATCCACTCTCTCTCCCTCGGGGATTTTTGGAGGAGCTAACTGTGGAACCACTGGCCTTTGTTTGGGAGAGCACAGACCAAGAAAGAAGAAGATTGTTAGTGTTTTTTGGGGGGTACGAATCCCACCTCCCCAACTACAAAATCTTTAAATAATTTTTTCTCCATTGAATGATATTGATTGATGGACACGACAATCAAGGCAAGTTTTACAAACTATATAAGGATAAAGCAAAGCTTATTATAGGTAGTCTTCAACTTACACCATTTGTTTAGTGAGCATCTGAAGCTACAACAGCACAGAAAAAAGCAAATTATGACAATTTTTCACATTTATGACCTTTATGCTGTATCCCCAAGGTCATGTGATCAAAATTCAGGTGCCTGGCAATGTGTTTACGACAGTTGCACCTGTCATGTGAACACCATTGTTACAAATGGTTGTAAGTCAAGGACTACTTTTAATCACATCTTTCAATCATAAGCCGGCATCGTGGAGGAAAAATGGGGTTTCATTGTAGAAAGACACAGGAGCTGAAAAAAGTGGAGAAAACACTTCTGGGGTATAACCAGAGATGAGTTCCTACTGATTCGGACCGGTTCAGCCGATTAGGTAGTAACTCGATCTGCCACCACCACCACCACCACCACCCGAACCGTTTCTATCATCAGCGCCACCATCTTGATTTTAGAGTTCTGCACATGCGCAGAACAACCTTCATTGCAAAAATGTACTTTTCCTTTTTCTAACGTGCACTTTTGCAAACGTTTTTAGGTCTTGCTTCACTCACAGGCGCGCACAAAAATGTTTGCACGTTGAACCGGCAGTAATGCTGGCAGCAACCCACCCCTGGGTATAACCCCTTCTTCTTACCTTGGTCTGGGACGTTCTTCTTCTGCGAGAAACAGAAGATAGAAAGACGATTATTAGATGCAGAGAAAGAAGAAAATTTTGAACTGTGAAGGATTTGTCAGAGGTGATGCAGGAAACTGAATTATGCATAATTCCTAACAAGGGATGGGTTACATTTCTACACATTCATAAAAAGAGGCCAATTAGGGCAGGAATAAAAAGTGGATGACAATGTTGAACTTTCCTAGATAGGACAGACCTACATTTCAACAGAGTGACTGTTCTGCATTAGTCTAAACTGGAGAGGTGTTCTTCTGACTGCTGAGATGTGTTTTATACTTGGGCGGGATAAATGATGTTACGAGGCAGTCTTCACATTATTGTCGTCATCTTCCGGGCTATTCATCTAATCTTGGCACTCAATATTTTGATTAGTGCTGGGGTGGACAACCTATCATCTTTCAATTGTTGCAAAGCTGCAGTTTCCAGCAACACCGGTAAGCCAGAATGAGACAATTCACTACCGCTAACTCACTATAACCAATTCACTGTAGCCAACTTCTTATGGCCAACATGCTATGAGCAGTGGTGGGATTCAAAAGTTTTTATTACTGGGTCTGTGGGCATGGCTTGGTGGGTGTGGTGTGGCTTGGTGGGCATGGCTTGGTGGGCCCGGTAGGGGAAAGATACTATAAAATCTCCATTCCCTCCCCACTCCAGGGGAAGGTTTTTGCAAAATCCCCATTTCCTCCTGATCAGCTGGGACTTGGGAGGCAAAGGATAGATGGGAGGAAAGCCAGTCAGAGGTGGTATTTGCCGGTTCCCCAAACTATTCAATATTTCCGCTACCGGCTCTCCAAAACCGGTCAGATCCTGCTGAATACCGCCCCTGGCTACGGGACAAGTCGCCATGGGACAATTCAACAAATACAAAAGTTATCTTCATGTCAATGAAACCATGGCCACTAATAATAAAATAAAGAAAGTAAATCCAGAAATACAAGAGTTACAATAGTTTTGACGAAAACATGGTTACCAATAATAAAAGTAACTGAATGAAACAATTAATACAGCATTGAATGTCCCATGGTGAGTTTTCCTGCAGCGAGTTGGTCATAGTGAGTTGTCTGGTGGCAAGTTGGCCATGGAGAATTGGTTGCGGCGAGTTGTCCCAGACTCCTGGTAAGCCAGCACGGTAGTGAGGGTTGCTAGAAATGATAGTTTGAAGCAACTAGAAAGACTAAAATTGCCATCGACATTGGCCTTCTGTAGGGTTGCTTACTTAAAGTGGAATTGTTTCTGTCTTTCAAGAGGCTATTCAACCTTCATCTTACCAACCTTTTGTTGTCACTGTATGATATCAACAATCCTTAGATTGTGTCTCTTAGTCAATAGCTCCTTCTCCTGCCCCCAAAAAAGTGATTAGAAAACTCTGGTTTGAAAATTGAACCTTGAGATTAGCTCTAAATCTAACTCAAACCCCAGAAATTACTCCATGAAGATAGATAGATACCAAACAAAATACAGTTTTCATGATCTGACATTGGTTTGCTTACAGCCATGTCTAAAGGTACTAGAAAATATCTACTAGCGCCATTTGGGCTTCGATATGTTGCTTCCCTTATAGACATGGGAGGGGTATGCGTGTTCTCAGATATATAGATACATAGCGAGAACACATTGCTACACACTACATGCATGTATCTAGAACATACATAGCACACAGACAGCATCAGAGGCCCAAAGATATATCTCTATAAAATATATCAGCCAGGCCTGTTCTTTTAGAAACCTGCAGAAATCCTTTTCTTTTGAGGGTGTGGATGAGTGGGAAGGAGGAAATACAGGTAGTCCTTGACTTATGGCCATTCATTTAGTGACTATTAAAAGTTACAACAGCACTGAAAAAAGTGACTTATGACCATTTTTCATGCAGCTGTTGCATCTCCGTAATCACATGATCAAAATTCAGACAACGTGGCAACTGGAATACATTTGTGACAGTTGCAGTATCTTGGGCTCATGCAATGACTTTTCGTGACCTTCTGACAAGCAAAGTCAATGGGGAAGCCAGATTCACTTAACAATAAATTGAATTGAATTGAATTTTATTATTTGTATGCCGCCCTTCTCCGGGAGGACTCAAGGCGGCGAACAATTCAATAGTGTTATTAACTTAACAACTGCAGTGATTCACTTAAGAACGGAGGCAAGAATGGTGATAAAGTGGGGCAAATGTCATTTAACAACTGTCTGCCTTAGCAATAGACATTTTAGGCTTGTTGTGGTTGTAAGTCAAGAACTACTGTACATTGGAGGTGATGGAATAAGAGCAGTGAGATAATATTTGGCAAACAAGGGCCAAGAAGCCAATGGCTTTATAGTGGGCACATGAAGAAACAAGATGGCAGAGAGGAACGGCATTTCACATCCACTCAACACCTTATGACTTTCTTTTACCACTGTAAATTCATTTATCCCTACGTCAATTTCTACAAGTCCCATTCTCCACGCTGCCTCCAGTGCTTGCTTTCTATATGGGGAACTCTCCCTAGAAGCTGCTGGCAATGGTAAATAAAATAGCATTTTGTTAGTTCTTATTTCAAGCAATGATCCCTTATGTAGAATTAAACTAGTGTTTTCCCTGATGTGCAACCTTTTCACTTGCAAGGAGGTGCTTATCTGGGGAGCACTCAAGGTGATTTCTGCCCAATTCCCTAAGCAGACCTACATGAAGGTATATACGGTAACTGTTTCTATTGCTTGCTTATAGAGACTGGATCACTATTGCTTGTCTATTGACTATTCTGGGAGATACTGTATATACTTATGAATAAATCAAGAATTTTAAGTGCCAAAATTCAGCCCCCAGAATTGGGTTTGATTTATCTATAGATGGACTTATCATGAGTACATATGGTAAAACTTTTTAAAAGTATCCATATATCTTGCATATACTCATGTATAAGCCTATCCACGGATAAGCCGATAAGCTGTTTTTTAAAAACAAAACACCAAGAAAAATGGCTAATCCACAGATAGGCCAATTGTGAAAATTAAAATATACAACCATTTTCAGGGTTGTACATTTTATCTATGTATTGTATGTTTTTTCACAATATTATGATTAAAAATTAGAAAGTCAGCCTGTCTACAAAGGGGCTTATACGTTGGACTATACGGTACATTAGGATCGTAAGTTTCGCAAGACAGGAATGTTGCAAATATCAACCACCAAGAGGCACCCATCCTAAAAAATAGGAAATAATAGAGCAGGATTTCTATTAAGCTCTAGAAAAATCAGGAGTAAAAGGAGTCAGTTTTAAACTCAAGAGCATGGAAGCCTTGGATCTCAGCTGTCAAAAATTGATCAATGTTTTAAGTGGCTTCAGTTGCAGCCTTATGATAAAGGTTTGTGACTAGAATACTCCTATGACATCGAATTTCTGGGAAACGTCAACCTGAATTTGGACCTGAATTTAGTCAAGGACAGCCTGTCATCTGGCACCTTCTATCCAGCCTGTTCGCTATCTGGATCATGATTCAGATAAAGGTAAAGGTTCCCCTCGCACATATGTGCTAATCGTTTCTGACTCTAGTGGGCGGTGTCCATCTCCGTTTCAAAGCCGAAGAACCAACGCTGTCACAGAAGATGTCTCTGTGGTCATGTGGCCGGCATGACTAAATGGCGAAGCCGCACAGACCTCTGTTACCTTCCCAACAAAGGTGGTTCCTATTTTTTCTACTTGCACTTTTACATGCTTTCGAACTGCTAGGTTGGCAGAAGCTGGGACAAGTAACGGGAACTCACTCCGCGGTGCTAGGGATTCGAACCGCTGAACTGCCAATCTTTCTGATCAGCAAGCTCAGTGTCTTAGCCACTGAGCCACCATGTCCCTTTTATAATTCAGGTAGAATGAAGGAAATGATTGTATCTTGGCCTCCCCAAGAGGTTTTGCCCATCCCACCCCTTCCCGAGAGGGAGAAATGTAGTGAAGGATAAATATACCTGGCTCAGGACCCTGGTCAGGTTCTTCGGCTACTGCAAACAACATAAATAGCAGAGACAAAAGGTTGGAAAACAAATATTGGGCAGGGGGAGCAGGAAGCAAGGACAGAGAAGGAGGTGGTAGAGATCAAATCCAGGAGAAAAAGGAAAAGGTAGTTAGATCAATCCATCTGTAGACCACTTTCTCCAAGCTGGTGCACAGCAAATGGATCAGATACAAGCTTCCCATTGAATTAAGAGCCAGAAAAATCTGAAGATGATGAATGCAAGAATCTGATACATTTAAAGGACACCAGGCTAGGAAAGACTTCATGTAGAGATGGAGACAAAAAGGATCTGAATCAGTGGTGGGATTTTTTACTACCGGTTCTGTGGGTGTGGCTTGGTGGGCATGGCAGAGGAAGGATACTGTAAAATCCGCATTCCCTCCCAATCAGCTGGGACTCGGGAGGCAGAGAATAGATGGGGGCGGGGCTAGTCAGAAGTGGTATTTATCGGTTCTCCAAACTATTCAAAATTTCCGCTATCGGTTCTCCAGAACTGGTCAGAACCTGCTGAATACCACCTCTGATCTGAATCATTAAAAGAATGACTCATTAGCTGAAGGACGAAAAGGCCATCCACTGTATCATGGATAGAGATTGCATGGGGAACAATCAAGAATATCCTTTTCCCTATCATGACCAATCCTTTGTTCTTTTACACTGACAAAATAAAAAGGTGGTGGAGAAAGAATCAAGGAACTCCTTATAGGAGTCTGAAGGTTCTGGTATATTTAAGGTAAGGTTTCCAAATTTTGTTAACGTTAAGAAGTTAACAAGAAGTTAAGCTAGCCAGGCTGGCTGGGGAATTCTGGGAATTGTCGTCTGCACATCTTAAAAGTTGCTAAGGTTGGCAATTCTTGATTTAAGAAATAAAGTTTGTTGTTTCTTTTTAGATTTCGAATTGTCTGTTTTCATACTTGACTGCTTTTTCAAGAATCCTTCCCACATCCCTAGTGGGACCAGCATATTATAAAGGATCTTTGGGTTTTGGTTGATAGCACATAATCCACTTGGCAAAGGCAATACAGGGCCATGTTCTTGTGCTGAGGCAATTAAAAAAACCTTTCAGAAAATTAAAAAGCAGGATTGTGCTAATTCCACATTATAAAAGGAAAATAGCAGTAGCCAGCACACTGGCACCCATAATTGATTCCCTACCCGGTCTACCCCAACATTCCCAGTACAATTTGCATAAAGTTTCATATATGCTAGACTTACAAACATGTAAGCAGCAAATCTGGCCAGGCAAAGATTTTTGAGGAAGCACATTCCTGAGAAAGGGAGTATGCATGTGTATGAAATGTTGACTGAAAATTTCTCCAAACTGAACTCAAGGCTCCTTTGACTGCTCCTGTTTTGATGTCAGCTTTGACTTGAAACCATCTTACTTTGAGTTACTGCCAGCCAATCAAATATCATACAGAAAATGTGGCCAATTGGCACTGCTTATGCAGAAGTGTTCCTAAGGGCAAATTATCCTCCTTCAGAGAAGAGAGGAATAAAAAGATTGATTCAGTACTGTAGCTTCTTCTCCCCAGTCAGATTTAAAGCATTAACAGCAACAATTTGCCCTCTGAGATGTTATCGTTTTACTGCTATTCTTCCTACATTACTTAATTCTTTTTTGGACTCCTTGACTCCCAAAAATTAAAAGAGGACCCATTTCTTAAGGAATACAACAAATGTTTGTAGAAATAACTCTTGGCTCTGCACTGATTGAAAATGTACGTTATTCAAAATGATCCAAAATTACTCAAAATGACCCAAAGAATGCACTCAGATGTTGTTTCTGGATGCCAAAAGTTGAAGAAAGACACGTTGCAAAATTATCAGATGTTAGAATCTGTTAAATCAAAAAAGAAGAGCAAAAAGAAAAAGAAAAGAAAGGAAAATATTTCAAGGGTAAATCAAACAGCTTCAAGCACGTAAGTGAGGGAATACAGATCATAAAAACAATATTGGATTTAAATATTTTTAATGGATCCACCTATAACTCAGAGCAAACTTCCTCGATCTGAAAAACCTGGCAGTCTGTTGTAATTCCAAAACTTCCCCTTCAATCCCATCTTCCAAATCTCATTTACTATGTCCCACTCCCTCAAGGAAGGAAGAGAATTGGCAGGAGTGGTTGATCCTTATCATTCCCCAGAGTATCTGTTTCCAGTCACCAGATTCTCTCCAAATAATGTGTGACAAAACCCGAGAGCGGTTCTCCACCTCGGTGGTGCCCTTGGACTTTATTAGAATAAATAAAAGAAATTGTTACTTGAGCACTGGGGCAACCTGTCTTACTCAGAATGAGATAGAGGCAAAGTCATAGGATTTGGGTTGGGAATAAGTTGCAAAGGCACAAAAGGGATAACAATGTCCTGGATGATTGAGAATCTCCATTGACATTTACTCCATGGTTAAGCACACCTTAACCACAACTGTGGACCTGGTCATTGTCTCACCTTCTTCTTCTTCTTCATCTCCAGCAGCATGTTCCTCTTCTTGATGAAACAAAGAGAAAGAGAGTGAGACAGATGCGGAGATGTTCTTAAATTAGCAGATGAGGAAGAGATATGGTGATCAACAAATATGGAGTATTTAGAGCAGAAGTGTCAAAGTCAATTAATAATTGCAGCAAAAAAAAAATTTGCGCGCCGATCCGGCAGTAATGCCGGCAGCAACCCACCCCTGATTTGCAAGACTACCTGTAACCAGCATCACATGTGATCACATCGGTCCAAGGGGGAACAAGTGAAACATCCGTCATGATGCAAGCTTTGCTCCTTTATCTACTGGTACTTGAATATGATACTGTGATGCAGACACAAAAGAGCAAAGTTTGTATTGAGATATCACAACACCCATTTCTACCTTTTGGTATCTGCCTAGTTAGAGACAGGTGCTTATGTGTGTGATCTGCCAAAGTCTATAGAGTGGCCTTGGGCCTTTTCAAAATTCGCAGCTGCTTGTTAATTTTCAGTGTGATAGACCTAGAAAACGCTTTGGTGCATTGGAAAACTTTTCTCTCAAAGAAGTTGACATTGTTATACAGTGAGAGACAAAAAATTACATGCAGAAAGTAAGTAAAGAGATATCAAAGCTGGGTTTTATGACCAGAGGAGGTGAGCAAACTGGGACATTGGTTTTCAGGTTTCATTACTCTGAATTCATAACAATGATAGCTTTCTGATACTTGCTATATCTTTAAGAAAACCAGTGGAAAAGCAAGACTGTTCTTACAACTATGTTTTAAAATGAGAAAGAAACTGATAAACTACTCCTAGAATGGAGGGTTGTGTCAGAAATCCCTTACCTTCCTGCTGCTCCCTGGGAAGTAGGAATCACACATGGCAGAGAAAGAGACAAAGAGAATGAGAGAAATTGAGAGTGAATATGACTACATCCTTCCTTTATGAAACTGTAGGTACATTGACTGTAGATAATGAAAGAATGTTGAAATAGCATTAGCACAACAATAGCATTTAGGCATATATGCCCCGGAGTGGTTTATAGAACTCTCTGGATGATTTATAATGTAGAAGCATTATTTGCATGTTGTTCCCAACAATCTGGGTCCTCGTTTCACTGACCTCAGAATGATGGAAAGCTGAGTCAACCTTGAACCCTATCAGGATTGAACTCCAGACTGTGGGCAGAGTTTGCCTGAAATGCTGTACTTTAACCACAGAGCCACCAGGGCTTATCCATAGAAACACATATGAACCTCTTTTAATAAGTATGAGTTCCTCTCAATTATGTTATTAATGCGATTTTGTAAAAAGCTGAGTTTTAGGGGCTTGTTTCAGAAAAGTCTTCTAGGTTGGTTGGAGGCATGAGAAGGCTCAGATGTGGGTCTCTGTGCAACATATTCATCTCTCAAAAGACCTTGATTGTCTGTAGCTGACCAATAAGCAGTACAATACATGTAGTGTTAGACTTACAAGCATACATTTATATGAGAGCCGAGGTGGCACAGTAATTAGAGTGCAGTACTGCAGGCTACTTCAGCTAACTGCTAGCAGAAGTTCAGTAGTTCAAATCTCACCAGTTCAGAATTGACTCAGCCTTCCGAGGTAGGTAAAATGAGAACCCAGATTGTTGGGGGCAAATATGCTGACTCTGTAAACTGCTCAGAGAAGCAGCATATAAGTCTAAGTGCTATTGCTAAATGCTACACCATTCAAAGTTATAACAGGGTTGAAAAAAGTAATTTATGACTGGTCCTCACACTTACAACCTACGCAGCATCCTCACCATCACATGATCACAATTCAGATATTTGGCAACCAGCATATATTCCCAACAGTTGTTGTGTCTCAGGGTTGCATGATTGCCCTTTTCAACCTTCCAAGCCAAATTTTGCCAAAGTCAATTGGGATTAACTTAATGATGGTTAACTTTAAAAATGCAGTGATTTGCTTAACAACTATGGCAAAAAATTGTAAATTTGGGCAGAACTCGCTTAACAATAGCTCTGCTTTTGACCCCAATGGCAGTTGTAAGTGGAGAACTACCTGTAGTTCAATTGTTGAGTCTATCTATTTCTCTTCTATACATAGTGTCTCCAATGCTCCCCAGTATAACATGAATATAGATAAGAATCCAATGGAAATAAAGGTGGATGTTTTGGAAGGGAGGTAAAAAAAATGGGAACAATTGTTGTTGGTTTTTTTCCTACATTTTCCTTATTCTGGGGGATAAGCAATTTGTTTAATTTACTTATCATTAATTTTCTTAAACAAAAAGTAATTTTGTTTAATTCTGTAAAAACTGTTGCTGGGTATTAGGTGCTGAAAAAAATGAATAAATAAAGCTGATTTCAGGCCATTTCATTAAATAGGTTTTTCAGGTGTTGTATCTGCTTCACATCTTTTGGGACAAGTCAACAATCTATTTGTAATTCATTAACCTGAAATACTAAAAATGTCAAAGTTTGAAGCTGCAGTTTCAAATCAGCACACTTTAAAATACGAATCTCATCTTTGATTCTGAAGGAAAATCTTATGTAAACTAAGCAATTCCCCCAATTCTTCTAAAAATCCCCAAATCCAATAATAATCCCATCAGAGAGTGACATTAATAAACACAGAGGGAGAATTTATACAGGAGTACTTGAAAATGCCCCAAACTTTGTACATATTTAATTATACATTTGGGATTGGATGTTGATCTACT
Organism: Thamnophis elegans; assembly: GCF_009769535.1. NCBI lineage: Eukaryota > Metazoa > Chordata > Lepidosauria > Squamata > Natricidae > Thamnophis > Thamnophis elegans. The sequence continues at coordinate 118,798,948 of NC_045558.1, forward strand.
TACTCCTCATACTCAACTTCTTCATCAGACATGGTGGACGTTATTAGGTTTTATCTAGAAGAAAGAAATAGATAGCCATATGGGGTTTTTTTTTTGTTTCTTTGCAGGTAAGAAAGATTGTGGAATTAAATCTCAGATATTATCTCTTGACAAAATGTCTATGGAAAGGCTATTAATAAACCAGTTTCATTGCCATAATTATAACAATCACAGTCATCTCTATTTTTAGCATTGCTATTATGATTATTTTCAGCACATTGTCTTAGTTTAAAGCAGTCTTAATGATAGCAATAATGAAATAGTTAATAACGGCATGCTTAAACACCCCCCCCCCCACGGCCAGTGTCTATTGCTCTAGGCTCTGACCGAGAGCTCATTCTAAATCCATGTGGAATCCTTTGACCTTTTAAGGTATGGATTGTAGTCTGAGCCAGTAAAGAGACAAAGAAGGACTGGGATCCAAGACAGCAGGCTGGGTATGTAGGAACAAGGTTAGGGAAGATAATAGTTTCCATCTCAATCTATTTTTAATGTTTCCCATTGCTGAGCCCAGGAGGGAATACAAGTCCTTTCCAATGAAGCAACTTAGCCATCGGTTTTGTGTTTTGGTTGGATATCAGAACATAATTGAATCGTAGGAGAGAAACTGGGAATTTAACTCCGCCTTTCTTTTTACTGAATGGAGTTATTTTCTCAAACGAGGCCTCCATTGGCTGAACTGGGGTGCCCCTGTTTTCATTTATATCTCGCCCTTTCTTTACAGCAAGGGCTCACAACCACTTTTGGACCTTGGACTGCATTGAACATTTGAATACAGTCACAGGTTGGAGGCTAAACTTCAACATGAGGAAGGGCCTAGAACAAAAGCGGCATATTTTATTTAAATTGAATGAGAAAATCTGATGGCTAATAGCCTCCTCTTTGTTGCATTAAGGGTTACATTTCAAGAGCAGATTCTGAGCAAAGTTGTCATTATCTGTGGAGGTGGGATTTGTGATATGTATTGCCCAGCATATTTTTATTTGCCACAATCTATTTTGATAACTGAGGTACTATTTAACTTTTCACTCTTTCTGCTTTCCTCTTTTATCTTCCCTGCAATTGTTTGAGGTAGATTAGACAGAAAAATAGGAATTGCTCAAACCTAGCCAGCAAGGTATGTGACCGAGTGGCACTTTGAACCTCACACCCTCCTACTAACTAGAGACCAATGGCTATTTACTGCAAATGTTCACTGTTAGTACTACTTAGAACTGCTTATTGCCCTGGTAGAAGCTTAAAGGGCTTGTCAACCTGGCTTAATTTTCTTGGTCATCTTCCAACAAATAGCTAGTCTAGGTAAAGGTTCCCCTCACATATATGTGCTAGTTGTTCTCAACTCTAGGGGGCGTTGCTCATCTCCATTTCAAAGCCGAAGAGCCAGTGCTGTCCGAAGACGTCTCTGTGGTCCTGTGGTTGGCATGACTAAACACAAAAGGCGCATGGAACACTGTTACCATCCCACCAAAAGTGGTTCCTATTTTTCTACTTGCATTTTTTACATGCTTTCGAACTGCTAGGGTGGCAGAAGCTGGAACAAGTAATGGGAGCTCACTCCATTACGCAGCACTAGGGATTCGAACCGCCGAATGGCCAACCTTTCTGATAAACAAGCTCAGCGCCTTAGCCACTGAGCCACTGCGTCCCTCAAGCTGGCCTTTATAAGGAGGGAAATGTCCATTCTAGTTGGTCTTCACGCCAAGGAAAAGCAAGATAAGAGTTTATATCCTAGGACTGTGGACACTTGGAAAATATTTTAGAAAAAGTGATTTGAACCTCACTGAAGTGCCACACACCTGCATTTTTAAATGTGTTGTTATAATGACAAGAGAGCTGCTGGGTTTTGCAAAGTTCAAATATGCAAAGTATCATTATTGCAAAGAATATCACTTGTATACAGTATATCAATAGCAGAAACCATGGAGAATTTGTGTTTTCAGGGCTGTGGGCCAAAAGAGGAAGAGGAGAGATTTGAGAGAAATCCTAAGATGGAGTGACAAAGCACCAGAAAGACACTATACATGAAGAAACTTTTCACCAAACAATTATTGCAAACAAATGTAGCTAATATTGAAATAAGAAGTATGTGCTGTAATATAAAATGTATCCCAAGTGTGAATATATTGAGAATCTATCCCAGTCTGTGGTGAAATAAACAATTTTAGATATCAATGATTCTGCAACAAACTTTCAAGTAAAATATAGTATCTCTATAATATAGCAAAATAATGTGTAACAACTCTACCCAGAGAACAGACACTGTATTTATTGTACTAGAGTTAACAGCTTCTAAACAATATCAAAACTTGTAGCAATATAAAAAAATTAAAATAGAAAAAGATTTAGAATACATATATTTTACTGGGACTTAAATTTCTTATGATTATCCAGGAAAGGTATAAACCATTGACTTATCTGAGTACTTTGGCAATGTTCAAACAACACATCCATCTATGGTTTTCGGGGTTACAGTTTAGTGACTTGTCTGGATTCCAGTGGTGAGTTGCCAATTCTTTTTACTACCGGTTTAGGTGTGCTCCTGTGAGCGCATGTGCAGAAGCATCTGGGCGGGTGGGCAGAGCCTCCTGCTGCCATTATTACCGGTTCGCCCAATCCGAATCGGGATCAACTCACTCTGCTGGGTTCCCATCATAAAATAACCACTCCAGCTAAATTTTCAAAACCTAGCATCAAGCCACAAATAGCTGGCCTTCATTTAGCTTAGTAGCTTACGCAAGTTCATTCACAAGAAACCTCTGTTGTGTATATAAGTGGCTGAATACAGTAGAAGAATGAATTTAGCATTTCAGTGTTCTAGTAAGGGCTGTCTTATGGCCAGGGCTAAAGATCAATTCAATAGAAATGGGATAGGACTTCAGATGCTGGTAGCTACTGCATCTTTCTTTTCTTTGACCTCTCCTTCAGATGCCCACAATTATAGTCAACAATTATTAGCTTAAAAAAAAATGAAAGTCATAGAAAGCATTTAGCCAATATATAATTTCCTCATCTAAAAGGGGCAAAATTTGTTTTTAAGGAGCTGGACAAAATATAACACAAAGTAAGAAAATAGAATAAAATATTGGAAGATAGACTACAGGACATTTAAGCCTCAGGGGAAAAAATTATATGTTAAGTTGTCCCTTTTCCAGTTGGTGATATATAAATAAAATTAAACTAATTTCAATTGGTTTTCTTTTGAAAAATGATATTGATTTAAAAATTGACCGCTAATTGGTTACTCTTCTGTAGTGTCCCAGCTCTCCTTGAAGAGGGTCCATTTAGGATGGAATTGGGGATGAGAATGGAAGTAATCTCCTCTCCAAGTCCTCCCTCCCAATTTAGTTTGCCTTGGAGGTCCTGAGTCTTCTTCAGATTAAGCTCCAATTGTGGAAGTCAAGAAAAGGATGATGGTGTGAATGTGAACCCAAGAACATTATAACTGAACAGGGATTGAAACCTTACACGAGTTGTCCGATATAGGACTGACACAGGAGATATAGCAAGTTATCCTTGTCTTTTGTCAGCTTAGTGATGGTCTGCATTTGCCGTGACTCAAAACTCTGTGCCACTTCATCCTTCAAATTCTGATCTGCCCTACTATTGAGCAAAGTTCACTCAGTGCCTCTAGGAAGGATCCTAGAGATTTTGGATTTGTACGAAAGAGCAGTTAGGGCCAACTTTCTCTACATTCCTCACATATCTTTGTGGACTTCATTTGACACAACCAAAGGGGAAAGGGCCTTTTGTGCTCTCATTGGCAGCAGCTGTTGTAAAAGGTCAGACATACTTTGGAAGTGCTATTGTTTCTCAGTTTCCAGTTTGAATCTGCTTCCTCTGTGCTAGATCTTTAAATAACTTTGACCATGCTGGGGTGGCATCTGTATAACTTGCCAAGACAGAACCATTGTCTCTTGCTACTGTTCAGTCGACCCCAAAGATGGGGTTCAACAACTTGCCAAGTGAGTTGAACTATGTAATGGAGGCTTTTCTTAAAATAGTAAAAGAAGCATAGAGTTGTAAGGGCTTAAAGAGATCCTCGAAAAACCAATGACATGATTTCTCTGATGCGGCATTAAATACATTTTCTTCCTGGGCTTACAGGGGGAACTCTGAATTATTATTTATTTATCTGGCAATAGAATGGAGACAAATGTCTTATATGTTGTATTGTCATAATACATAAACATAAGCTAATCTCTCTCCTGCTGATTTTCTTTTGGACAAAGGTAGCCAGAAGCTAAGAGAATTTTATTCTACTTTGATAATGTCTGCACTATTCAGGGATTAGAAAGCATCCAACTAAACTTTTAAACCCAATTCAAGCACACTGCAATGCTGAATTTGATTACTGAGAATTAAATCCCACTGAATTCAATAGGCATTTTGTTCCATAAAAGCACAGGTTTGCATCCTTAACAGGGTTCAGTGAGAGACTAAGGAGAAAACAAAAACAACATTGAATTCATTCAAACACAGCCAATCTTCTACGACAGCTTCACCTCTTTTTTTTTTAACCAACAGGTTCTTCAGTATGAAAAAGTAGGAAAAGCATGATCTTGAGATCTTTCTCCCTTTCACCTAACTACAGAAGATTCCTTCCCCTGCCCTGTTTTCCTATGATGGTGTCTTCATCACTTTCTTAATTCTGGAATGTGAAAAACTTTCAATCTATGAATTCATTTTGTTGCATATTTTGAGCAAAGTATTTCATGCATCACATTCAGATTTACTTTCTATTTTTAAAATTGTGATTTGTTGAAACCTTAAAAGGAAGGTCTTCACAGAAGGTCAATCCATATAATGTCTGCCTTAATATACTGCACTAATATACTGCCTGCAAATCAATCAATCACCGCTTAGTGATATATGAGAATCCAGCTATTATCTTGACAATGCCATCATATTAATGCTGAGAAAGGCCAGCTGCTTCCCTTTTTGCAGTGGGGAGGATTTTGGGGTTGAGTCACAAGCATACATGATACCAACTTTTAGGTCCTACAATTCTGTGGCTAATATTGGCAGAAGATTGGTCAGGAGTGACGTCTGATTGTTTAGCTTTTGCCTTGGTCTACAGTCAAACCCTGTCAGTAGGCTTAGGTTATGGTTTATTGTGATGAGAAATTAAGCAATTGGGCTAATTCAATATCTCAGGGGCTGCCAGAAAGAAGAGGAGGTCAAACTATTTTCCAAAGCATCTGAAGGCAGGGCATAAAGCAATAGATGGAAACTAATCAAGGAGACAATCAATCTAGAATGAAGGATAAATATTCTGACAGTTAGAACAACTAATCAGTGGAATGACTTGCCATTCCACATTATACTGTTACTACAGCCAAAATTCAATCAACCATGGATGGTATGGTGAAGAAAAAACTGAACCTGAGTTTCTATACATTTTGAGATGGGAATGACCCTTATTGGCCTTTAGGTAGATAGAAACTTTTGATCAATATGTGGACTTCCCATATGAACATTGAGGGATCTATGTACTCTGTGTGTGTGTGTGTGTGTGTTTGTTTGTTTGTTTGTTTCTCTCACACATTTCTATATGACCTATCTCACCAAAGTAGCTCTAAGGAATCCTTCAGTTCTTATGAGAAGAAAAACAGTGACTCTAAGTTCCCATGCAAAGTGACCTAGGCTCTCAAACTTCATGACTGGGTTCAAACAATAAGGAAATGTAGGCTAAAATGGAATGATCATTGAAACATAATAAAAAGCAACAGCCCACAATTAACTTTTTGTGTCTTGTGTGAACTTGTATACATTCAATCTCCAATTGTTTATATTATTTTTGACTTCATACCCAATATTATTTTTGTTCTTCTTTTAGTGAAAAATCCCTCCGTTTCAGTCTGTCTCTGTCTCTGTCTGTCTGTCTGTCTGTCTCTCTCTCACACACACACACACAAGAGACAGACAGACAGACAGACAGACAGACAGACAGACAGACAGATAGATAGATAGATATAGAGATTTGTGTTGCATTTCTGCTGATAAATAAATGAAGGGAGACTAGTATAGATCTATTTCAAACTATTTAGCTCTCATCAGCTAGCCATACCCTTACTGGGATTCAAACCTGAGTTGTTTTTACATATTAGGCAATTATATTAACCTCTAAGCCACAAGCTCTCCTCCCTTATCAGCTGAGCCAAAGAAATAATTAAGTGTTATGTCAAAGCACCTGGTATGCCCAAAGCTTGTGGCTTAGAGGTTAAAAGATAGAGATAGATATAGATATAGGTATAGGTATAGATACAGATATAGATATAGCATTTAATTTCTGTGCATGGATATTTCTCTGCACATATTCAGCATGAGTTTAGTATTTTATTATTCAGTTTGATTGTCCCCAGGGCAACAATGAAAGAAGATCATGAGTCAAAGAAATTCAGTTTGGAACATAATTCCTAACCAGCTTTGTGGGGGAGATAGGAATTTTAGGATTTTGGCTGGAATTTGAGGAGGTGGTTCAGCTGTGAACTATATTAGGCATTTTAACTGACCTGGATGGTCATTGAATGGAAAAGCACCTACAGCAAATGTGGATGCTATAAATTTGACCCCAGGCTCAGTCAGAAGGAATTTAGGAATTTCTGTGATACATTATACAAGAGGCTGAATCTTTGAATGATAGCTATTGCAGTTAGTGGACTCAGGAACTGCAGATATAGGATTATAGGATTTTTCTGTTTTTTACTGGCTCTTCATTTGTTTCTAGCTATGAACCAAGCACTGGTTTTAACTTCTAAATCCCTGTTTATTTAAAGCCCAGCTTTGCAGCTGGACAGCCATGTACTCCAGCCTCCAGCATGTACAGTCATAATGCTCTAGGAGGTAGCACAATCATTACTCTACTTGGTATATTATTAGTTACATCTAGTAGAAGGGAAGGGAAGAAAGAAGGAATGAAGAAACGGATAGAAGGAAAGCTAAAGCAACAGCCTCAACTTTAATCTGTATTTCAGATCATGCCTTTGGATCTCAAGTAGATCCCAGAGGAATTTTGGGGAGGGAGAACAAATGATAGTTGGTTGCATCCCCATGGAAGTAGGCCATTTACCCAGATAATGGAATGGAAAGTATCTTAGGGTGAGACACCGTTGGGGAAGCTGGGAAAACAATAGAAGGGAGACAGAGAAAAATGGGGCACTGAAGGCAGGTCCATTGGGAGCTTGGAACCTGGAAGAAGCATGTCAAGTCATCGATAGAAACTCAGTCTTAATGAACTCTGTACAAATGAGATTGGGAAATTTATCAGACTGGTTCCAGATAAGTAGGGAAAACCCATTTGTGAAATCTGCATAGTTCTTTCTTTCCCAGATTTGCAGGCTGCACACATAAAAAACTTGAGAGAAACACCTTTATCAGTTGACCTGCTTTAAGATTGTCCAGCTCTCATGCCAGCCATGTTGGGCGTGTGCCCTTAATATGCTTGCCACATTCCAAGCTTGCCATTGCCAACTTAATAGAATAAGAGAGTTGGAAGGCACCTTGGAGGACTTCTAGTCCAACCCCCTGCTCAAGCAGGAAACCACTGCCATTTCAGGCAAAGGGTTGTCTAATCTCTTCTTTAAAATCTCCAGTGTTTGAAGCACCTGCAGCTTCTGGAGGTAAGACATTCCACCGATTAATTGTTTTATCAGGAAATTTCTCCTTAGTTCTAGTTTTTATTTCTTACCTTCACATTTGAGTGAGTTAATGATGAAAAGGCCTTTTCAGTGTCACATTCTTTGGAAACACAGTCAATGAAAAATACCCCTTAGAAATATGCACCACGTGCCAAGCATTGTTCTCCTGCTGCCCTGGATTTTTCCACTTCATTTTAATAATTTTATAAGAGGATATTAACATTTTCCTCTTTGACTTTATGGTAGGTCATAGATGCTTTCCATGGAGCTCTACTAATTCAATTATGTTCTGTTTTGTTCTCTATATTGTTAGATTCTACCTTTAAGACAAATAACCCATCCATGTTTCACTCTCTTTTTAAATAAATTCACACTTCCTGTAACTGTTGTTAACCATTTTACATTATATGTACTCATTAGAAAGGCAGAATAGGAATATTGATCGGGTAAAAAATAACAATGAATGTCTAGGCCTGGTTATTCTATTTTATAGATTCTGCATTCTACACCTTCAGTAGAGTAATGGTGGAAAAAGCAGTTTAATTAGTAGAAAAGACATAACTGAAGACAAAAATAAAATTCAGTTAGAGATTTGTTCCTCCTGCAGAGCAGCCAAGTAGCTACTTGTTGGAGAAGGAATCAAGGTGGAGTTGGCTGTTACTTAAATCAAGGAGGGAGGGAGGAAGGAAGGAAGGGGGAAAGGAAGAAAGGGGAGGGGAAGGAAGGAGAGAGGAGGGAAGGGAAAGGGAAAGGAAAGGGAAACAGAAAAGAGGAAGGGAGGGAGGGAGGGAGGGAGGAAGAAAGGAAGGAAGGAAGGGGAGGAAGGAAGGAAGGAAGGAAGGAAGGAAGGAAGGAAGGAAGGGGAGAAGGCAGGGGAGGGACAAGAAAGGAATGGGGAAAGGAAAATAGAAGAGAGGGAGGGAAGGAAGGGAGGAAATGGAAGGAAAGGGGAGAGAAGGGAAAGGAAGGAAGGAAGGGGAGAAGGCAGGGGAGGGACAAGAAAGGAATGGGGAAAGGAAAATAGAAGAGAGGGAGGGAAGGAAGGGAGGAAATGGAAGGAAAGGGGAGAGAAGGGAAAGGAAGGAGGAAGGAAGGAAGTGGGGGAGGGGGAAGGAGGGAAGGAAGGAAGGAGACCAAGGTAGCCTAGGCAATGAGTCTTTATATAAAGACTCAAAAGCTTATATAAAGACTCACATTGCGTTTTTTTTCCAAGTCCAAAGTTACATCTGCCCAAAGCATCCCAGCATCTGTTCCTTCCAGGTATTCCTACACCCCAAGCATACAGACCAAATGCCACCTCACACAGACACCCATGGGCATTGCTAGGTACCCACATGCTAATCTCCCTTCTATATCCTCACCTGGGAGTAGAAAGGTCAAAGATCTTGCTGGCTCTCTGAGCAAGCAAGCACTGGCTTCTGCAGGAGCAGGGGTAGCATGGCAAGTTGGGAGCCCTTATAATGAGGTAACCAGATACCTCTCTCTCTCTCTCTCTTCCTCCCCACTTGGCCCCACACCCCTTGTGTGGGATTGCTGTGATTTGTTGAGAGGAAAATGACAACGGGTATGAGGTTGATCCTGCATTCCCAGGACAGAATGTGCGGGATGGTAAAGGAACAAAAGAAGCTCCTGAAAACTGAGATTGTTCTCCTTGGAAGCAGGCAGGGAAAGTTCTGGTTGTCTTCTCCTGCAGCCACTGGAAACTCTTTTCAAATGTTCTGACATCTGAATTTCTGCTACTTTTAAACATGGATTGATCTACCAAGTTTTTCTACCTATGGTTTAAGCAAGAAATAAGAATAGAATAGTTTTACTTAGTGTGTGTGTGTGTGTGCGTGTGTGTGTGTGTGTGTAAATTTACATATAAGTATATCGAACACTGTGTCACCATCCTGGCGTTTCATCTGCTATAAAGACCAAAGTGGAAGGACAAATAACATATATACTACTTACACAGTGCTAGTCTTATACAATTATTTTTGAGCAATGTATTCGTTCTAATACATATATAATATAGCCTTCCAAGTTTACTTAGCCTAGATTTTTCAGGTTCCGACTCCCACCTCATGTTTCCAGCCATTGATAAAATCTGTTCCATGTTTCATAATATTCCATTTGTTTTTTAATTCTAATGTTAGTCTAGCCATTTCTGCACATATTAATTTCTTCCTTATTATTTCATTTTCTGAAGGTTTTTTTTTTCACTTTTCCATTGCTGTGCATACACCATTCTTGCTGCTGTCAGGATGTGAAGTATTAGGTATTGACCCTTTGCTATAGCCTTCTGTTATAATACCTAATAGAAATAATTCTGGCTTAAATTCTATACGTTATCCAACCATTTTTTTCTAGCCACATCTGAATTTGTAACGAAAATTTCCTTGCTTTTTTACAGGTCCACCCCATGTGGTAATATGTGCTTGGTGATTGCTTACATTTCCAGCATTTTGAGGATGTGTTGCTATATATTTTAGCCATCTTTAGAAGAAGAATATAGAAAACTTGAGATAGAGTTACAAAAGGAACCACATAAAAGAAACTTAAAACAGCAAATGGATCTAACTAAACACAAAGTTTTACTTAGTTTTAATAGCTCTACTTTTTCTTTTTTCTTTTCATGTTTTATTGAAGTTTATTACAAAATACAAAGAAAACCAAAGGTAATAAAATAATGTTTCAAGCCTAAAGTACAGACACAGTTTCCAAGTGGAAACAAAACTGGATAAATTCTTTTCTTTGATTAAAACCGTTTTGCCCTTTCTGTCTGCTCCATCACTTCTTCCCTAACAGTTCTACTTTTTCAAATGTCTGTGCCATTCTCTTGGCGAAAAATATATATAAAGCAATTGGCTGTTGCCTTTTCTTGACCTACAGTATTCGCTCAGCTTCCAGTCTTGGCTTACAGCCTAGAAATTCCAATGTAGTACAAGTACTAGGGAAAAATGTTTGACAGTTTTTGAGGCTGGACAAAGTCCCTCACTGAGGTCAATAAACCTGTTAATTTATAAAATAGGAGCATTCAATAGATGTTCTTGAGGTCACAACCTTTCATTATTAGATACTTCCAAAAGGTGGTAGGGTTACCCTCGTCACAGGACGGTGAAAGGATTCTGTGATGAGGTTATTAATGCAGAGATTGAAATATTCAATCTCATTCTGGAGCAATGGTTGGTGAAGTTGGCAGATTTTGCTGAAATGTATTGTTGTTGTTGGTTGTGAAGTTGTGTCTGACCCATCGTGATCCCATGGACAACGTTCCACCAGGCCTTCCTGTCCTCTACCATCCTACCATCCTCTGGAGTCTGATTAAACTCACGCCGACTGTTTCATTGACTCCATCCAGCCACCTCATTCTCTGTTGTCCTGTTCTTCTTTTGCCCTCAATCTTTCCCAGCATTAGGCTCTTCTTCAGTGAATCCTTCCTTCTCATTAGGTGGCCAAACTATTTGACTAAATGGATACCTTTTTTCTAATCTTCTTTGATTAGATAAAAGACTTGTTCTTCATTTTTTGATGAGAGGAAGTTCCTTACCACTTTTTGCTTTCTCTTTGGTGTCTTTTGTTTCTTTCTTTTTCTCTATATTAGTGTGTATTAGTTTTTATCTTTTTGTTAAAAGTTTTTAATAAAAATTGTATATAAACAATTGATTTATGATTATTGTAGATTATATATGACTTCCAAGTCTTTCTTTTTTAATGGCAGCCTAAAGCTAAAAGTTTGTTTTGCAATAGCTAATATTACATAATGGGTAGCAACTATTCCTGCTACCGGGTTCTGACAGATAGTATGAAAATTAATGAACTGCACAGTAATAGTTTTATTTTACACTAACGGTTTGTTGACGCAGTAGAAAAAAAAACCAGGACATCCTCTTTTATTAAAAAGGCAAACAAGAGTCAACATGAAGACCACAGAGAAAGAGAAGAATATGGAGTCAATCTGCAATAAATAGAAATATCTAGAGCAGGATCCCCAACCCATGATCTGTGGATCGCTGCACAGTGGCGGGGGTTGCACATGCATGTGTGGGGCACTATGCACACATGCATGGGGGAGGGAGCAACGCGGCAGTGTGTGGCACTCCCAACGTGCCCCATTTTGGTCCCAGGAGGCTTCAGGGAGGGCTGCCAGGCTCAAAATGGGGCACATGGGGGTCGCACACATGCGCGTGGAGAGTGGGGGATCACTCGCAAGGGGTGGGGGACCACGGGGGTAATGCATGCATGTGCAGGGGGCAGGGCACATTTCATTATAGGTGTGGGGACATGCGCACACAGTCATACACATGTGCGATTTTAGCACACAAGGACAAAAGGTTTGATCACTGATCTAGAGGAAGGTGTGGCAGTGTGGCAGGGAATTCTGGGTTGTGATGTCAACACCTCTGGAAACTACCATAGAGGACTTAAAACAGGTACAATGGCACTGAAAAAAGTTACTTCAAAAATTACTATAAAGTTACTACAAAAGTTACTACAAATATTTTTCTGCACTTAAGACCTTTGCAGTGATCAAACTTCCGATTCTTGGCAACTGACTCATATTCATGACGGTTGCAGTGTCCCGGGGGTCATGTGATCCCCTTTTACAACCTTCTGACAAGCAAAGGCAATGGGGAAGCCAGATTCATGTAACAACCGTGTTACTGAATTAACAACTGCAGTGATTCACTTAACAACTATGGAAAAAGAGGTCGGAAAATGGGGCAAAATTAACAGCATCTATCTCTCAATTGTCATTGTAAGTCAAGGACTACCCAACTGGAGTAGCTGGATATATGAATGTTGGTGTTTCCACCTCTCTTATATTTGTGAACTCAGTAATGTGGAGATATTTTTGTGCACATTTCTCTAAATACACAGCCTTTTGTTTGAGGGTTTGCTGAATTTACCCAGCTTTTGCAAACAAATATGTGACATTATGAATGAAAAGTTATCAACATTAAAAATGTTAATGATTATAGACATATTCTGTGTGATAATAATTTTTCTTCAGAAAGTGACAAACTGCACTGTAAAATTCAAAAATGCTTATATGTAGTCCGCAACCTATGACTCCAACTGGGACCAGAATTTTAGTGCTAAGCAAGACAGCTGTTAAGTGAGTCATGCCTGATTTTGCAACTTTCTTTGCCATGGTTGTTAAGTTGCAATTGTTAAGGGAACCAACTCAGTTGTTAAGAGAACCTGGCTTCCCCCACTGACTTTGCTTGTCAGATGTTGCTGAGATCTGCAAATGGTGATCACACGACCCAGGGATGCAGCAATTATCATAAATACATTGGCAAATGCTCAAATTAAATATACACATCAAAAATGAAGTTGCATTGCATTCAGCTCTCAAAAGATAACTATTATGCATATGTCCACATATTCACATATATTATATGACACAGAGAAACAACACAGTCTAATTTGGATGTATACATGTATATGGTGAGAAAACCAAATCTTGTGAATTTACCAGATGGATGGCATAGGGAACAAAGCTGTTACAGATTCTAGTAACCTCCTTCCAAAGGGGAGTAACAGAAACAGACCATGAAATGATTATCTGGGGTCTCTAACAATGCTTCGAGCCCTAAGAACACAGCGCTTATAAGTAGTATCCTGAATAACGGGAAGCGAGTTTCTTATAATCTTCTCAGCTGTCCTTACCACTCTCTGTATGGACTTTCTATCTGAGGCACTGCTGCCATCAAACCAAACAGGGATGCAGTTTGTTAAAATGCTCTCAATCGCGCCTTTGTAAAAAGTGGCCAGGACAGGAGGAGAAAGATGTGCTCTGCTTATCCGACTGATTGTAAATGCCAGTGCCATTGTAATTTTGAACAGTCACTAAACGAACAGTAGTAAGTCGAGGACTGCCTGTGCACTTCAAAGATAAACTACATAATCTTCTTTTAGCATATTATAAGTATTATTCAGCAATGCCTGAAATTGGACACTGAGGTCTAATTCTGGCTAGGATGAAGAGGGAGAAAATAAGAACTGTCTTTCTCTGAGGCAGTTTGCTTTCTTTAGCAGTATTCTTGCCTGTTATATCACAGCGGTTGAAAGCTTATATTCAGAGGCCCTTGTAGGAAAGACAATTGGCATCAACAGCAAAGCAAAGAATAGAAATCCATGCTCTCTACCTCCCACCCATTGTTCCCTTAGTCGGATGCCAATGTAACAAGAGACCTCCCAGCTGTTGGGAGAAAGATAAACTTAGCCCATTGCATGTGTGAGAGTGTGCATGTGTATGTCAGAGGGAGAGAGATGGAGGATGGGAGGCAGACAAGATTTTGAATTTTTTTTGGGGGGGGGAATTAGATTAGAATTTGATTAGAAGACTGAGACCCTTCAGACAAAAGGAGTAAGCAATAGGTGCAGATATTTCCCTTGCTTTCATAGAAAGTTAGCACCAACCCCTCTCATAAAAGAATGAAATGTTTTAGGCAATATTTTAAAAAGACAGAATAAAATATTTCATCTAAAAGAGAAATAAGACACTCTTAAGGGAGACAGAAACTCAGAGCCCCAGCTCCCTTCTCCCAAGCAGATATTTTGTGACCATTAAGAAAGACTGGGCCAGCCTATCTACAAAACAAAAGACCTTCAGTTCCGGGGTGAAGGGATTAAGACATGACCCTTCAGGATATAATAGCATTAACCCACTAAGACACAGACTTACCACATTGCACAATCTCCTACGGACATTGCATCACCCCCAGCAAACTTCAACCAAACTTCTCAGACAACCTAGAGAGTCAGCTATGACTCTACATAACCCTTGCATGACCCCATGGGAGACTGACAACAGACAATAGAATAGATGTTCTTGCACAGGAACAGGAAGCTCAAGTGCAAAGCCCAAGACAAGGTATAAAAACCTCTCATTCTCAACTTTGTGTGGTCAGCTGCCCAGAACAATGTGCTTGGTGGTTATGCTTCTACTGTAGATGGGCATGGCCAACTCAATGTCACTCACATCAAGGGGTGCCTCACCAGCATCTACTCACCCTGCTCAGTGAGCACCTCATTGAGGACTATGAGCATAGGCTTTCCAAGCAGAGGAAAGAATTGCAGGAGTGCAAGGCCAGGTACCAGTGCCTGGAGCTCAGTGGGCTGAGATGGTCAGTCAGTTCTAGGCCATTATGCAGCCCCACTGGAACAAGGCTCTCCGGCTCTTTGAACTACTGGCACTTCCCTCCAGCCTTCGTCTAAAGCCTCAGAAGGCCAAAACAGACCCCAAATCAGAATTTCTGCTCCCCTCTGCCCTGCACAAAAAGGCTCAGAAGGGGGAGACTCTCTTGAGTCTGTTAGCCAATGTACATGTAAAGTCACTGTTTAGTCACGATATTGGTCTATAGTTTTAATTAAGGTTGGGTCTTGCCCCTTTTTAGGTATTAATGTTGGTTGGTTTTCATGGTTCCATTATCTTGCAAGATATAATTCATTGAATTCTGGAGGTGTTGTGATAATTGATAATTGATCATTAAAACTTTTATCATAAATCCCCGGAAGACCAGCTGGCTAAGGGTCTTTGCCTAATTTGGTTATTTTTTTTATAACTTGTGAAATTTCCATCATTGTGATTGGTCTAGCCATAAAGCCTCTTTGCATATCTGTAAACATGCTAGGTTCTGTTTTTGGAAATAACCTTCTATTTTTTTTTCCAATAAAATGTCAGACTCCTTCTATAAATCAAAATTGTAATGATAAAGGTTTTTTGTATTGCAAAATTATCTGTTATAATTGTGTTACCCTCCTGGAGTTTCAAAATTATCTTTCTCTCTCCTCCCTTCTTTAATATCTATGCCAACTACCTTCCTGGCTTATTTGCATGTTCAAAGTTCCTTGCCTTGAAGAAATTCAATGTATTCTCTAATTCTCTAACTTTATAGATAGATAATTGCTGGTGAATAAGTTTAATTTTGTTTAGAATGCTTATCTTTGTAGGTAGAAATTATTCTTCCTTACTTTTAATTTCTTGTAAGATCTTGGATGGATTTTATTCTACAAACAGAAACTTTTCACAAAAAACTTGAATTTCTAGTCTAGGCAGGTGAAATGTTTACTTTTACTTTTCCAAATGTAGCCGAGACTGTAATCATTTATTTAAACCACAGGTATATTTGCTGACAATATAATCAGATTTAAAGTTGCTGGGAAATGAAGAGAACAATTAGTAATCATGTTACTAATTGCCAGCCACAACATAAATAAACGTCAGGAAATGCGTTAAAAGCGAATTCTCAGCTAATTTGGATAACCGCTTAGATAGCATTTTTTGTCCTATAATAAGGTAAGATAAGGTAAGAAAACAGGGTTGGAGACTATTAGGGGCTACACCTGCACGTGTTCTGCTATTCACTGAAACAATTTAGTTCTATTCAAATTTTGCATGGATCTGAAAAAATGGTATAACTCTTTTAAAGTCTGCCCTTCCCTTATTTATAGGGTGACCTTTTTCACAGCTGTAACTCTTGGCAGGGTGCAACATAAAAACCAACAACTAAAATAATCCAAAATAATATATCCCTGAAGTTGCAAACAGAGCAGTGGCATTAAATGGGTATAATGAGGACTGCCAAAAACTGACAGGGTCACAGCATTCTGGACTAGCTGCAACTTTCAAATGCTCTTTAAGGGTAGTCCAGGGTAGCACATTGCAGTAATCCACACAGAAAATAAACAAGGAGGGAGACCTCCTTGTTGAAGAATGAGTGCTATCGATGCCTCCTGGCATTGCCTGATCCCTCTTCTTTGAGGAGCAATTGTGAATCCAAGATTGACCCCAAATTGTATCCCCATTCAACTGGGGAAGTGCAGCCCCATAAAGAGTTAAAGATGGAACATCTCTAAATTAGGGGTGAGGATCTTAAAACCACAGCCACTCAGTCTTGGCCGGATTCAGCCAAAGACTGTTCTCTCCTGTCCAAAGCCACAGAGCCTCCAGGCTTTGGGAAAGAACCTGGATGGCATCATGTGGTTAACCTAGGGGTCAGCAACCTGTAGCTCTTGAGCTGCATGTGGCTCTTTCATCCCTCTGCTGCGGCTCCCTGTTGCTCAAAATATGCATCACAACCACAAATGTGCAACACCCGCCGGCACACAATTTTTTGAGCTTTTCAACCCCCGGTAGGCCAACCATGAATAAATGCAAGAAAAGAAACGTTTTGGAAGAAAACAGAATGTTTAATTCAACTATATGTCATGATTTTGTGGCCGTTCAGGAAATAGTCAGGCACAGGAAAGGTTTTGTGGCTCCTGGTGGGTTTTTTTTCTGTGAGAAATGGGTCCAAATGGCTCTTTGAGTGTTTAAGGTTGGGTTAGCCCCTGGATTAGCCCATGACAAGGATGTATATTTGGGTGTCTTTGTTATACTGATCGTTTCTGACCCATGTTGATGGATGACCTCAACTACAACTCCATGCAGATGTTAAGTAAGAGCAGAGAGAAAGAGGAGCCTTGAGGCAACCCACAAAGCAGAGGCCCCCAGACTTGATGATTCCCATCTACCAACACTGACTGGAACCAGCCCCGAAGAAAGGAGGAAAACCATCAATGTACCATGACATCTACTCCCAATTCCTGAGTCATCTCAGAAGGATAGTATGATCCTGTTCTGACCCAGGCTTCCTTAGAAAGCAAGAAGCAAGATCTTGGTCCTGATAAAACCTCTTTTATTTACATGACTCTGAATTCCTTTCATTCACAGTCAGCAAGGCTTTAGCAAACAGTTGTCAGATCCTCTCCATTAGATAATTAGGAAAGAAGACCACGAGACTCCATGAGTAGAAATCAAGTGTACTTTTACTAATTATAAATGATTAAAGGCATAGCGAAGCGAAGTCTGATTATTTAGGCGTGAAAGCGATTGATATATAGAATAGCCCATTCCCCACCCCTTGGCATCACAGTTACAGTCCAATCATAATTCTCCCAAGTGTCAGGTGTGAGATAACTTCAAAAGGCATCACGAAGATGGAATGTCGGTGCCGTTAGTCTTGGCGGGAACCTCCTATGCATGTATAGTCCGACAGGCAGCTGAACTCCAGAACCTTCTTCCAGCACAATGAGTAACCCCTCCCAAATACCATGCCCTCCCTCCTCATTTCATGGCAGTCGAAGCAACAGCAAAGCAGAGGCTGACATCCGGCTGTCCTCCAGAAAAAGGCGTTCAGGCCTGGAAAACGACAAAACACAAACAAACAGACGAACAACAAAGAACAGAAGAGAAAAAGAGGGGGGGGGAGTCAAGGCTTGTCAGGATAAGCAGAATAAAACTGTCGAAGCAGTCGGGGAGCACGGACATGGGACTTGTCCACCCACTCAGTATGAGATGGAGGAAAATGCTTCCAAGCCACTAGGTACTGTATTGATTCTGCCGCCGTCGAGAATCCAATATCTCACGAACCTTCAAATGTCGTTCGCCATCAATCAACAGGGGAGCAGGTGGAGGGTCCACAAGCGGACGTAAAGAGGAGACACGAACTAGTTTAATGAGGTTAACGTGGAAAACCGGATAAACACGGTTGAGATGTTTGGGTAGCTGCAAGCGAACCGAAACAGGATTGATGACCTTGATGATGGGAAATGGGCCCACGTACTTAGGTCCCAATTTCTTAGACTTTTGCGTAGTTTGAAGGAACTTCGTGGACAAATAAACCAGGTCACCCACTCTGTACTGGTAAGGTTGTGCACACTTCTTATCAGCCTGTTTCTTATGAGCACGATGCACAGCATCCAGAGTACTAAGAGCCAAAGGCCAAACATGGCTCAATCGCTCGCTCCATTCAGAGACGGAAGAAACTTGTGGCTGCTCAAGGGGAAGTTCAGGAATAGGAACAAAATCCTGACCAAAAACGACACGAAAAGGAGTGAACCCAGTGCTGCTATGGACAGAATTATTATAGGCCACTTCAGCATGCGGCAACAAGTCCACCCAATCATCTTGTTGATAATTGATGAAACAACGTAAATATTGTTCCAGAACAGAATTAATCCTCTTGCAAGCCCCATTAGTCTGAGGGTGGTGGGCGGAGCTTAGTCCCTGGGCGGAGCCAATGCATTTAAGAAATTCCTTCCAGAAAACAGAAGTGAACTGGACACCTCTATCGGAAATGATGCGATCCGGCACCCCATGCAAATGGTAAATATGAGAAATGAAGAGCTTAGCAAGTGCCTTCGCAGAAGGAATTTTGTGGCACGGAATAAAATGAACTTGTTTTGAAAATAAGTCAGTAACCACCCATATGACGGTGTGCCCCTGGTTCTCGGGAAGCTCGACAATAAAGTCCATAGAAATTTCCTTCCAAGGGGCGACAGGGCGAGCTACAGATTGGAGTAGGCCTTGCGATTTCCCTGGTGGCCGTTTAGCGGCTGCACAGACTGGACAACTGGCAACATAAAGTTCAATGTCTTTTTTCAAAGAGGGCCACCAAAACTGCCTCTTCACCAAATGCAGCGTCTTCACAAAACCAAAGTGACCCGCCAACTTGGACTCGTTAGCCCGTTGGAGAACGACGAGACGAAGAGAAGCGGGGACGTAAAGCTTAGCCCCAATCCACGGTAAATCGTCCCTCATTGTGCATTCACCCTGATGCTGCTGGAACCAGTCATCCTGGGGAAGGGCCCGTTTGAGGTCAGAAAGGAAATCTTGAGGCACTTCAACTTTCGAGTGCGCCTGCTGCCGAGTGACAACCGGAGCAGCAAGGCTGGATGCGGGAATTACAGGTTGAACAATACTCAGCTTAGAGCAGTTGTACTGAGGGAGTCTGGACAAAGCATCAGCCATGAAATTCTTCCCTCCCGGGATGTAATTGAGTGTGAAATTGAAACGATTGAAATGCTGAGCCCAGCGCATCTGTTTAGGGGAGAGGCGTCTTGGAGTCCTCAAAGCCTCTAAGTTTTTATGGTCAGTCCACACCTCAAATGGGTGCTTAGAGCCCTCTAGAAAGTGGCGCCACGTGGCCAAGGCCCAGCGTATTGCAAATGCTTCTTTCTCCCATATTGCCCAACGCCTTTCTGTGTCCGTGAGCTTACGGGAGGTGTAAGCGCATGGTTGCAAATTACCTTGGTCGTTGGCTTGAAGCAAGACGGCCCCAACAGCTACGTCGCTGGCATCAGCTTGGACGACAAAAGGCTTGTCCATGTCCGGATGCTTCAGAACTGGTTCTGCCGCAAAGAGGCGTTTCAACTTCTCAAAAGCAGCCTGACACTCCATAGTCCAATCCAGTGGCTTGCTAGGCTTAGGTTTAGGCCCACCTTTGGACTTCAACAAGTTAGTGATAGGAAGCGCAATTTTGGCAAAAGAAGGGATGAACTGACGATAGAAATTGGCAAAACCCAAAAATTTCTGCAATTGTCTGCGTGTACGGGGCGCCTCCCACTCAGTGACTTCACCTTAGCGGGGTCCATCTCAATACCAGCGGGGGAGATACGATACCCCAGGTAGTCAATCTTCTCCTGGTGAAATTCACACTTGGACAACTTGGCATACAGTTCAGCGGCCCGGAGCTTTTTCAAGACAGTGCGGACCAATGTGACGTGTTCGTCATAAGTCTGAGTGTAAATAAGGATATTGTCCAAATATATGATAACGTCTTTGTAAAGATGGTTATGCAATATCTCATTAATTAATTGCATGAAAACTGCAGGTGCCCCCTGCAGGCCAAAGGGCATCACCCGGAACTGGAAACAACCAAGGGGGCAGTTGAAAGCAGTCTTCCACTCATCCCCCTCCTTTTTGCGGACTCTATAGTACGCTTCTCTGAGGTCCAATTTAGTGAAAATGCGGCCCTTTCCCAATTGGGCCAGCATGTCCTTCATCAGTGGTAACGGGTACAGGTTCTGAGCAGAGATACAGTTCAGGTTTTTGAAATTAACACATAATCTCAGGGAGCCATCTTTCTTCTCTCTGAACAATACGGGTGCAGCTACCTTGGGTCGTGCTGGCTCGATGAAACCCCTTTCCAAGTGTTTATCAATGAATTTTCTCATTTCCTCCATCTCTCTAGGGGACATTGAATATATTTGGGGCTTTGGAAGCTTAACCCCGGGCAAAATATCGATGGAGCAATCAGTAGGTCTGTGGGGTGGAAGCTTATCTGAAGATTTTTCACTAAAAACTCCTCTCAGATCCCAATACTCTTTTGGAATCTTTTCTTCCCCCTCAATTCTCTCCTGGCCCCTGGCGGCCAAAGCGGGGCTGCAGCCAGCAGGCTCTGGGGAAACACCCTCCCCGTCTGGAGCTGTGCTCGTGCAAATGCGCAGCCATCCCTCCCTCCAATTAATGCGAGGGTTCCATTTACGAAGCCAGGGGAGGCCCAAAATCAGGGGTCTGTCCATTCCAGGAGCCACAATAAAAGAGATCAATTCAATGTGGGTGCCCATTTTCATCTCTAGAGGTTCAGTATAGAAATGGACCGGGCCACCCCCTGCAATGGACCCATCGATTTGGCAAAACACAATAGGGGTTTTCAAAGTTCTTAATTTGAGGCCTAGTTTTTCCACCATTTCAGGGTTGATCATACATCTCGAACAGCCCGAGTCAAGGAGGGCAGGAAGCTGTTCTGACACCCCATCGGGCGGTACCCTTAATTCTATTGGGATCAACATGGGGCCTTTATTTGAACTCACCCAGCGAGGTGAGGCGTCGTTATCGGAGTCATCAGAGGAGCTGGCGGTAGCGTCAGCTTCTTCCTCCACCTCCTGTCTGAAGCGCGGGGGGGTGTTATCAGCAGCGAAAGCAGCCTCTTTCTTCTTCTTCTCTGGGACCCTGCTCGTCTTCCCTTCCCTCTTGGCAGGGGGTGGGGTGGTTGTGGGAAGTTTAGCGTGGCAATCTGGGGCACAGTGGCCTCCCCTCCCTCAACGGAAGCATGTGAGCGGCTTGCCCTTGCCGGTGGAGCTTCCCTTTCCCTCACTCCTGATTCGGAAAGGGGGCTTCTGAGTTGGGGGGGTGATTTTCCTGCTTTCTCTTCTCTCGCACATTGAAATCTAATCAAATCGAGCTCAACGTCTGCTGCATTTTCATACCAAGCTGTAACGCGCTTGGGAAGGTGTCTGTTAACACATTGTTGATAAATGTCCTCATTTAATCCTAATGCAAACTGGTCCAAAAGAGCGTCCTGAGACCAGCCTCTCATATAACAAGAAAGTTGTTGAAACTCCTGAATATACTGAGTCACCGGTCTATCTCCCTGCCTGAGGGCCATAAATTTCATCTTCCCCCGTTTCTCAATTAGAGGGTCATCAAATCTTCTTTTAAATGCAGTCATAAAAGCATCAAAATTCCTCAGGAGGGGGGAATTGCTTTGGTGCAGGCTGATCATCCATTCGGCCACCTCTTCCTCCAAAGCAAGTAACACCATTCGCACTTTCATTTCATCTGATTCTAAATTGGGCCCATAAATTTCCATATAGTTATAAATTTGTATAACAAAGAGGCCCAGTTTTTTGGGATTCCCGTCATATTTTACAGGTAAGGGAGGGACTTTTGCCATTCTGCGTCTTCTGGGCCCCCCCCCTGCTCTGGCAACCACCCTGGCTGGGGGGGGGGAGAAGCTGTTTCTGGGTTAGTTTGCTCCCATCCTCCCTCGGCCTCTTCACCCTCCCTAAATTTTTGCATAGAGTGCCTTTGTTCAAAGTCTTCCGTTTGGTCTCTTTCGCTGGGTTTCCGTTCAGGCAAGATTTCTTCCAATTCGGCTGGCTTCACCCTTTGTTTTCTCCTAGTAACTCCAGCATCCCAAATTTCACTGTCCTCTTTTTGCCCCACATTTAGGGACCATCAAGGGGGAATCGCAGGGTCCGCTATTTCTAGTCCAGCCATTCTTCCAGGTAATGATGGGTCTGCGGTTTCCCTTTCAATCTCTTCATTGCTTGCTCGCAAAGACATCTCCCTCGTTCCTTCTTGTAAGTACACCCCCCACAGAAGGTTGAAATCTCCTGGTGGGGTGTCAGTGAGACTTCGCTTACTGTCAGATCCTCTCCATTAGATAATTAGGAAAGAAGACCACGAGACTCCATGAGTAGAAATCAAGTGTACTTTTACTAATTATAAATGATTAAAGGCATAGCGAAGCGAAGTCTGATTATTTAGGCGCGAAAGCGATTGATATATAGAATAGCCCATTCCCCACCCCTTGGCATCACAGTTACAGTCCAATCATAATTCTCCCAAGTGTCAGGTGTGAGATAACTTCAAAAGGCATCACGAAGATGGAATGTCGGTGCCGTTAGTCCTGGCGGGAACCTCCTACGCATGCATAGTCCGACAGGCAGCTGAACTCCAGAACCTTCCTCCAGCACAATGAGTAACCCCTCCCAAATACCATGCCCTCCCTCCCCGTTTCATGGCAGTCGAAGCAACAGCAAAGCAGAGGCTGACAACAGTCTTGCAGAGGAATGTTTATCCACACGCACTTTATCTCATTTAGAGCACTGCCAGATAACTAGTTTCCAAACACAGGGCAAAGCAAAACTTGGCACAGAGTCTCTTACAACCACTAACAGAACTTTCCGGACCGAATGAATGATTGATTTCCTGCAAAAGCCCACTCCCCGTTTGTTCCTCTTTTGTTTCCTATGGGAATGACCAATCACCTCCAAGGTCTGGCTTTACTCCTAAGTCGACCCTGCTTTCTTAGTTTTTCTTATCCTTCTGGCAGTTCTGTGCATGCGCACACTGGGAACAGGCTCCAGCTGTTCTTCTGCCTCACTGCTGTCTACCTCCCTCTCTGCCTCTAATGCAGAGCCCTTGTTTGAGCTTTCCTCAACACCCAGGACTGGCCCATGTTCCTCCCCAACCTCCTCACTATCTGACTCTTCTGCCAGCTCCACTGGCTGCTAGTGAGCCACAACAGATCCGTAGTATTGAAAGCCACTGAGAAATCAAGGAGGGCAGGATGGATGTAGTGATAATCAATAAGCAGTATCAATGTTGTTTTAGTGGTATGATCATGTTTGAATATAGACTTAGAGGGATACAGGTAGTCCATTTCATCCAGAGCCGTTTAGATTTGTAAGCGGTCCACCTTCTTAACAACTTTCCCTGAAAGGGAAAGGTTGGAGATTGGTAGAGAATTGTTCAGGTTCATTGGGTCTAAGGCAGGCCGGCAGGGGTGTCAAACACAAGGCCTGCGGGCTGTATCCAGCCTGCAATGTGGTTGCACCAGGCCCTTGAAGCCGTCATGGAGAATGTAAGGGGCTGGCTCGCATCACTTCGGCCCAGTCTACCCAATGCAAAGAGAAAATATCAGGAGTCCATCCTACTCAGTGATGGGTTGCCAATTTTTTTTACTACCATTTCAAGTGCGTTCCTGTGTGTGCTTGCGCATGCGATGCTTCTGCACATGCGCAGAAGCGTCCGGATGGGTGGATGGAGCCTCCTGCTGCCATTACTACCAGTTCGCCTGATCCAGGCCAAACCGGGAGCAACCCACCTCTGATCCTACTACAGTTCATCACAGGATGCTTCTGGGGTCCTTATCTGCCTTTCTGATGTAATTCTAACACTTCCTCCGCAAACTGATGAGAAATTAACATTTTGCCTCTAGCTTAGAAACTGGAATTATGACCTCTTGGGCTAACATCTTGCCTAATGTTTTCATACATTCTAGCAAAGGGGTTTCGTATTCATGCTGAAATAGGAAGAAAGCAATCTTGGATGGTAGATTAAATACCTATCTATAGGAAAAAAACAGTGGAACAACTTGCCTCCAGAAGTTGTAAATGCTCCAACACTGGAAGTTTTAAAGAAGAGATTGGATAACCATTTGTGGTGAAGTGGTGTAGGATTTCCTGCCTAAGAAGGGGGTTGGACTAGAAGACCTCCAAGGTCCCTTCCAACTCCGTTATTCTATTCTAAAAGAAGATTAAAAGAATTCCTTTGGGACAGGAAAGTTTTTAGCTCTTTGGAAACTGTGGGCCATTATTACTACTCTGTTCTGATAATTTGATTTTAGCCATAGAAATGTCTTCATTTGATGCCTGCAAATGTTGTCCTACCTGAGGGAATAGTTACTATCAGATTTAGATGACAGTAGATCATGATTTTAGTCAGTAGAGTTTTAATATAACAATTTGTATTACATTTATTGGTGTCCATATAGTTTTTTTAAAAGAATATTTCAAAACCCAGCCAATATTTACTGATGACCAACCAGCTAAAAAGTTTGCAATTGTATTTGATGTTTCTTCAGGTTAAATAAAAGCATTGTAGAAGAATATTTCAAGCCAGCCAATATTTACTGATGACCAACCAGGTAAAATGTTTGCAATTGTATTTGATTTTTCTTCAGGTTAAATAAAAGTATTGTAGAAGGTGTCCAGAACCTTGTTGAGGCTAGGGAAATATTTATTTTTTGGCTTAGAGGAATATTTATTCATTTATTTATAAGGGATTATGTCTGTCACATTGAAGTGATCGATAGATTTTCTATTTGACCAGTGTGGAAGGGGGGAAAATGAATAGATTTAGGATTGGTAGAACAGAAGGCATTCTTACTTACCTATATCAAGTTACAGCAAGATCCACAGGAAGAAAATAAAAACAAAAAATTTGAATATTTATAGGTTATGCTCAAATAGCTATGTCCTTTTAAATGAGTGAGTAGAATTTAATGCTCCCAAGTTAATCTTTCACTATGAGCCAATGAAAAAGATTTGTGTTGGGTGTTTTTTTTTTAAATCACAACTGGGAACAAACTGTGGGGAGTGTGGAGGAAAAATTAGATTAGCTGAACGAGTCACGAAGAATGGACATTGTATTATACAGAGAGAGCAATGTTGGTTTATGATAGCCTAAATTAGAAGAGAATTATGACTAACAATTTCAATAAAAGGTATACAGTTTTGTGAGCTGCAGCAAATTTCATCAAAAGTGACAAAGAATAGAGGATTTGAGGATTCACTCAGACCCACGAAGTTTATGATAAATATATCCTGATAAAGTTTAAATTGATGGTCACGAATAGAAGCGACAATGGTAGAAGAATGCTGGGGAAAAAGGTAAGGATTATGGATATGGGGCTTGTGTGTATGCATGTATGTGTTGATGTACATGTGCTATGGTGGAGAGATGGTGGACATTAGAATAAACTTAGTAGACATTTCAAGATTTCAAAAAGGGGAAAGGAAAGGAATACAAAGAATGGGATGGTTCAGATTTGCTGGTTAAGGGCCCATGGAATGCTAAGGATTCATTATTAGATTCTGAAAAGAAGAACTAAGGCATTTAAAACACCCAGTTATTTTTGATGACCTTCTCCTCTCCTTCAGAACCAAACTTCCCTTTCCACTGGAGTGGAAGCCACAAGATGTAATTCCCCAAGGTCACCAATTGGGCAGAAAAGCAGAGGTGGTACTCAGCCGGTTCGCCCAAACTGATAGTGGAAATCACAGGTGGGCCCGTCCTCCCTCCCACCCCTTCCCCGGCTCTATGCTGTCCTATTTAGGCACGTTTTCAAGCCACACATATTCATGCAAGCTGCATGCGTGATCAAAACATGTGCTCGCATTTGCGAACCGGTAGGGAAAGTAAGCGAATACCATCCCTGCAGATAAGCTGCTGTAGTGTCGCCTGGCCAGAGACAAGGAACATCTGTGGTATTAAGCAAGAGGAGAAGAAAGCCAAGCTCTTGCTTGAAGCCATTTTGGTGAAAGATAAAGACAAGATAATGGCAATAGAGAAGGCCAGGAGAGTTGGGACAAGAAGCCGAATGAGGAACATTGCCCATGGCCTTTTCCAAAAAATGACTTCTCAGGGGGTGAAAGATAACAAGGTATTTTTTTTTTACTCTCTTCCAAAATAAGAGCAGCTCCAAAACACACACACACACATACACACACCAATTACTATTTGTATAATGGTATGGTCCTGCAATCTTACCACCCAGACAGGTGATTTCAAGTGGAACATTAAGGTAAGAATCACAAAATCAGAAGGACACTAATGAATTGCGTTAAAAGTTTATGTCTTGTAATCAATGTGTTAATTATCAGATTCATTTTGTTGATTTTACAAATGAAATGTTTTAAAAGGCTTTGGTGTCCTCATTTTCTGCCATTCAGGGTGACACAATTTAGCATCTGGGACAAGCCACATTATTTTACTTACTATTTACTAATAAGGGTCAAGGGCTATTCCCAGCCAACACAAACCAATTGTACACCTATTTATGGACAGCATCATGAGCTTTCAGTTCTCTAAGTGGATATTATTTAACGTTGAGTTCACAGTTTATGCTAAACCAGGGATGTCAAATTCAATTTGGAACGAGCTCCCCGTGGAGATTCAGACCCTCACCACCTTTCAGGCCTTCCGGACAGTCGTTAAGACCTGGCTGTCCCAGCAAGCCTGGGGTTGAGTCCCCCCCCCCACTACTCAAATTTGCTGTGCTTGCTGTGTTTTTTAAATTGTTGTATCACTGTCCTGTTTGTCTTACTTGCTGTATTTGTTTTCCCCTTCCCCTGGTTTTTGTTCAGCCGCCCTGAGTCCCTTTGGGGAATAGGGCGGCTTACAAATCGAATAAATACCAAATACCAATTTCATTGAGGGCCACATCATGATTGTGTTTGACCTTGGGGAGTTGGGGTGGGTGTGGCCAGCTCGATCTCACTCATGTTCGGGGTGCCTATGGTGGCCCAAGCACTCTGCCAGCAAAAACGAGTTCTCAAGCTCTGTTTTCAGGTGCAACAGCTTCCTGCAACCTGCTGCCAATGAAAATGGAGCTTGGGAGGGCCACCCGAGCTCCTTTTTCACTTGCAGAGGCACCGTGGGCTGGTCCTTTGCTGTTTCCAGGGCAGCCCTGTAGACTAAATCTAAGTACCCCATGGACTGGATCCGGCTCAGGGGCCTTGAGTTTGACATCCCTGCGCTAAACCTTCATATGGTGGGCAAACATGTTGTTAAAAATTAGCCATCATAGTTTAACAGAATAACAGAGTTGGAAAGGAAACTATACTATGTCAGACAAATGGTTGTCCAATCTCTCCTTAAAAACTTCCAGTATCCACTATGGTTTATGGCAGGGGTGAACAACTTATGGTTGATATCATATGCAAACCCCCCACATTGCAAGAATACATACACTAAATTCAACAGCAACTGACAAATGTTTAACAAAAAAATGACCTTTTTCCCCTTTCAAAAAATAAGAATGAAAGGGAAGACAAAGGCAAATCAATCCCTTTTTCAGCTTAAAAAAATTAATCAATCTTGTGTCAAAACATGCTGGTGAAATTTGACCATCTTTTACTGTTAAATTTAGCAACTTTCTAACTATTGAAAGAAGGTAGGTTGAAGGATTTGTAAATACAATAAATACTTTGCCTTCCAGAAGCTTCTCTTTCCCATTTCCACCCTTAAATACCTTGAAATTGTCTCAAGTGGGCTGAAAAATATTAGTCCTACCTCTCCCTGTGGACACCATCAAAGTTGTTGTTCGGATGAACCAGTCATCAGTTCTTGAAACTGGAAATGTTGCCCATCTCTGATGTAGATCCTAACAATCTGCATGAGCTTTATTCAATAAACCGGGATGAAAAGCTAACAAGGTTAAAACTGTTTTAAACATAATATAGTTCCGCAAGTTCATTTCTCTTTTTGTTTTAAGCAAATATTACGTTTGAACAAATGGATATTTGTTAGGAGTAAATCCCGTCAACATTAGCAGGTCTTACTTTTGAATAAATAAATGTAAACCTGAATTATCAAGAGTGTCAGTGTGCTGTCACACCTGGGTATTGAATTGAATTTACTTTCTCTTTAGGATTCTCTCTTTTGTAACAATTAAACATCAAGGAAGAGGAACTTCCGGTCAATTCTCCCTCTTATATTTCTTCTACATTTTGGGGTTCTTTGCTTTGTCCGTAATTTTTCATCTACCTGGGAAGATCTCTCACTACTACCCATCCACCAAAAACACAATTAATTCTTCCTTGATAGAACAAATTCTATTCCAAAACATTACCCCTAATTCTAGTTTGTCCTCGAAGCCTATTGAGGCTGGAATATGGACGGTGAACTCCCTAGGGCGTCTCGGGAACCAGATGGGGCAATATGCCACCCTTTATGCCTTAGCCAAGCTCAATGGATATCAAGCCTACATCCATCCAGAAATGCATTCGGCTTTATCACCAGTCTTCAAGATCACTTTGCCTGTAATCTCTGCTGAGGTGTTTAGGAAGATCCAATGGAGGAATGTTTACTTGCATGATTGGATGTCAGAGGACTATCGTCACATCCAAGGGAAATACGTCCAATTGACGGGCTACCCTTGTTCTTACACCTTTTATCACCACATCCGCCAGGAAATACTAAAGCAATTCACTTTCCATGACCACATCAAGGAGGAGGCCAACCACTACCTGCAACTCTTGCGGGGAGAACGCCAGAATGTGACGTATGTTGGAGTGCATGTCCGTAGAGGGGATTATGTGAGGGTAATGCCCAAAATCTGGAAAGGTGTGGTGGCTGACAAAAGTTACTTGGAGAAAGCCATGGGCTACTTCAGAAAGAAGTACCTCAATCCCATCTTTGTGGTCACCAGCAATGGGATGGAGTGGTGCAAGAAGAACATTAATGCCTCCAGAGGGGATGTTTACTTTGCTGGGGATGGGAAGGAAGCCTCCCCAGGAAGGGATTTTGCTCTCCTTACTCATTGCAACCACACAATCATGACCATTGGGACTTTCGGCATCTGGGCTGCCTACCTAGCAGGTGGAGAGGCTGTTTATTTAGCCAATTATACCTTACCAGACTCTCCGTTTCTCAAGGTCTTCAAACCCTCTGCAGCCTTCTTACCTGAGTGGATTGGGATCCCAGCCAATCTTTCTCCATTGCTGCCCAAATAATCCGTAAATCCTAAAATCCATAATTATCTGTCCACTCATAAGGTCAGGTAGAGCAGGCATGCTCCAGATCCTTTCGTGGAATATTGCCACTTAAGGGTATCTAGGAAGCTGCTTTTCCATGGTGGCTCCTACCCTATAGAATGTCCTTCCCCCGATAATCTGGTAGGCTGCTACCCTTTTAACCCACTAGAAGGTCATAAAGACTTGGCTTTTCTCCCAGGCATTGGGGCAGACTGCAATGGGAGATGGTGAATGGTTGCCAGAGCATCCCAGGAGGATGATCGAGGCACTTTGTTTTCCTGGCTTTCATAGGGTTTTTTTTTTTGAAGGGTGTTGTTGTTGTTGTGAGCCACCCAGAATTATGTTGCAAGATGGGTAAGCCATACAAATTGGTCAGATAAATAAACTGGAGCAACTGGATTAAATGCACGTTTAATCAGATACTGCTAAAAAGATATACAGGTAGCCCTCGATTTACAATCAGCTATTTAGCAACCAATTGAAGTGAAGACAGATCCCTCCAGGGCTATTTGCAACTCAGTTACAAAGTTATGACAGCACCCTCCTTCCCATGATCATATGAACCACATGTCAGGTGTGCAGCAATCACCCTGCATTTATGGATGTTTGCAGCATCCCTTGGTCACATGACTGCGCCTTACAACATTTTTGAAAAATATCAGCATTTACTTCCAATTTTGGGGGAAATTGGTCCATAGCAAACAATGGGGTTCATGACTATACATTGGTGGCATTTACTTTATGACTGTGGGTTGTTTTCTTTTTTTTTTTTTTTTTTTTCTTTATAATTGTGACCTTCGCTTTATGACTGCAATGGTCACTGTACAATCACTACAAAAAAAGATCATAAAATCACATTGGTGACTTGGATAATGCAATTTGCAATCATCACAACTTATGATAGTTATTGGAATACATGCTAGAATGTATTTTCTATTGCAACATCTACATAATCATTCAGCCAGTAGATGGCAGTGTTTAGTTTGCATCTATGGTTATAATCTATGGTTCTGTTTATTCTGAGGAGACTTTCCTATGACGATTAAAGCAGTTAAGCCGCAAGGCTCATGATGACTTTATACTATACATTTTATTTGATCTGTATGACCATGTAACCATCCTCTGTTACCAATCTATATGGCTATATAATAATCCTCCACTACCATTTCTATATAATAAACAGATTTTCCAACAATAGTAATGGGTCTGAATTCAATGTGTAAGAGAACTTCCTATTTAAATTCCTTACAATTATTTCAAGCAAATGTCTACCCTGTTTCATAAAAATATCTCTCCAGATAATCCATTATGATTTGTACTACTGTACAGGATGTAGGTACCCAGTGGCTTAGTGGCTAAGACGCTGAGTTTGTCTATCAGAAAGGTTGGCAGTTCGGTGGTTCGAATCCCTAGCGCCCCATAACAGAGTGAGCTCCTGTTACTTGTCCCAGCTTCTGCCAACCTAGCAGTTCAAAAGCATATAAATATGCAAGTAGAAAAATAGGGGCCACCTTTGGTGGGAAGGTAACAGTGTTCTGTGTGTGCCTTTGGCATTTAGTCATGCCGGCCACATGACCACGGAGACGTCTTCGGAGAGCGCTGGATCTTTGGCTTTCAAACGAAGATAAGCACCACCTCCTAGAGTTGGGAACAACTAGCACATATGTGCGAGGAAAACCTTTACCTTTACCTTACAGTATATAAATTATTATTTATTATTGAAAAGTGAAGATGTAATTTTCCATTATCTTATCCCTTGACTTTGGTGGTTATTGGTTGGAATAAAGGTTTCAGAATTGATCTCTGTTCTCAGCTTTCTTCATCCCACTGAATCATCAAACGTTGGTAATCTCATTTATTTGGAGATTATTTTCAATACCTGAACTAAATGCTTCAAAATATATACAGATAAAATCGGCAACAGTTTTCACCCACTCACACAAAAAGATATGATAGAACAGGGGTAGTCAACCTTTTTATACCTACCCCCCCCACACACACACACTTTTGTATCTCTATTAGTAGTAAAATTTTCTAACCGCCCACCGGTTCCACAGTAAATGGTAATTTATAAAGTAGGGAAGTAACTTTATTTTATAAAATTTATAAAGCAGAATTACAGCAAACCCCTACCACCCACCATGGAAGCTGGAACGCCACTAGTGGGCGGTAGGGACCAGGTTGACTACCACTGTGAGAATTTTAAAGTAGCTGATAAATTTTGTTTCTTCTTTCTTCTTCTTAAATCAAGTTTCACACAGCTATTATCTGGAACAAGTAAATAGCAATAGCACTTACACTTATATCACGATCCACAGTGCTTTACAGCCCTCTCAAAGTGGTTTATAGAGGCATCATATATTGCCCCCAACAATCTGGGTTGCCTCCTTTTTTTTTTTTTTAAAATATATTTTATTCATTTTCACATTCCATTTTACAATCACTTATATACAGGGTATTTACTATAAGAAAAAAAAATAAAAGAAAATAAAAAATAATAATAAAAAAGAAAACACAACTCATCATTCACAACCCCACCTGACACTTCCATCCTCCATACACCCCATCTACCCCCTCCAACTTTCCTTTCCTCCCTCTAACGCTCCCCTCCTACTTCCCTTTCCCCTCAAACCTTCCTTCTCCCCTTACTCCCAACACGCCCTCCTTGCATTCCCCTTACTCCTTCCTTACTCCTCCCTCCTCTTTCCCTCTACCTCCCTCCTTGGTGTATTCCTTTATTCAAGTGTTGTTTATTATAATCTGATAAAAAGTAAAATAGACCAAGGGAAAAAAAAATTTAAAGAAAGAAAAGAGAAAAAAAAAAAGGAAAAAAAAAAGAACAACCATATATAAGTGCATTCTTGTTCTTATTGAGACTATGTTAACACCCACCCACCCACCCCCCAAAAATCCCCATCCCTACTCCTCCCGACTTCCCAGGGCCCACACCTGGCACTGCCTTCTATCTAAAGTATCTTATATTCATATGGATTAAAAATAAAAGTATTGTTATTAAAGGAAAAAAAAAACCCCCCAAAAAAGAAAGAAAAGAACAAAGAAAAAAGAAAAGAGAGAAAAAAAAGAAACTCTTTGTGTTAAGCTCAGCCCCCCATCTTTATATATGCTTAAATAGTGTAAGTCATTCTATCTATATTTTATTCTCGTCTCTTGCTTCTTTGTTATTTACCCCGACCTCCTGTAGACTCTCCCATTCCTCTTCCTTAACCTTGTATTCAGATAAACATTTATCCAAATTTGTATAGACATCCATATACAATCTAACTCAAAAATAATCCCTTCTAGTAAAATTTAAGCAGCGTGGATCATTCCACATATTCAAATATTACTTTACAGAAGAATAATCAAACTTTCCCTTTCTTAACCTTAATTTCAAACAATAATTCAAAATAATCTGACCAAACTTTCCCTTCTTAGTAAAGTTTAAGCAGCGTGGATCAAGTATTACTTTACACAAAAATCAGTTTGCATTCTATCTTGAAATGATCCCGACCAGCTTTTCCTTCTAATAGGATTTAAACAACGTAAATCATTCCGCATGCATTTTGCCCTCATCCTTTGCTTCTCTGATATTTACCACTATCAAATTTATGCAGACATTAGTTTAAAATTTAGCTCAAAATAATTTCACCAAGCTTTCCCTTCTAATAAAAATTAAATAGCATAGATCATTCCACATATTCAAATAATACTTTCAACAAGAATCAGTTTACCTTCCGTTTTAGAATTATCTCATCCAGCTTTCCCTTCTAACAGAATTTAAACAACATAAATCATTCTGCATTCATTTTACATATATACATTCAGTATCACCCCACCAATATACGTAAATCATTCCGCATGCATTTTACCCTCATCCCTTGCTTCTCTAATATTTGCCACTATCAAATTTATGCAAACATTAGTTTAAAATCTAGCTCAAAATAATTTCACCAAGCTTTCCCTTCTAATAAAAATTAAATAGCATAGATCATTCCACATATTCAAATAATAGTTTCAACAAGAATCAGTTTACCTTCTATTTTAAAATAATCTCTTCAAACTTTCCCTTCTAACAAAATTTAAACAGCGTAAATCATTCTGCATGCATTTTACATATATACATTCAGTATCACCCCACCAATAAATTCCGCTTTTTCTGCCGGAGAGAGGTCGCAAACCCCCATTCAGTCCACAACTTTGGTGAATATTTTAGAATGTCTAAATCCTCAAACTCCGCTTTTCTGCTTCTCCGAGGGAGGGGGAGCTACCCCCTCCATCTTGCAGCCATGTGGTCTGTTGCTTGCCTTCTCCTTCGGCTTGTCTCTCCTCTTTTCCAAGTGGATCAGGAAGTCCCGCCTTCAAAGTCTTGTAATAGAAATCTCGAGCCTCCGAAACAGAATTGAGACGAAGTCTTTGATTCTCAAATGTGACCGTAATGCCGGCTGGGGCCTCCCATTTATATTGAATCTGATGATTTCTAAGCTCTTTAGTTAAAAAGGTATAGTCCCTTCTTGCCTTTAACATCTGGAAAGGTATTTCTTTGAAGACAATCAAGTCCTGGCCATCAACTCTCAAAGTATTATTGTAAAATTTTTGCATGATCGCGTTTCTGGATTCTTTTGTGGAGAAATATATGATTATGTCCCTCGGGAGCTGTCGCTGTTCCGCTACCAACGAGTTCTGGCGATAGATTTTCCGAATCTGCCAATCAAAGTTAAGTCCCGGGCTTCCCACCGCATGGCTGAGGGCTTCAACAAAGGTCTGTTTCAGATTCTCTCGCTCCTTTTCGCGGAATCCTCTGACTCTTATTGCGAATGCCTTCTTATTAAAGTTTATCATAACGAGCTGTTCTTGAGTGTCTCTAATTTTTTGTTGTAATATTTGAATATTAGTAGTCAAATTAGAATTAGCCTCCTCCAAACTTTCCAATTTATTCTCTATTTCAGCGGTATAATCTGACAGGGCAGATGGCTGCAAACGTATTCGCCTTCATTTGGTCAATTTTAGACTTTAAATCACCATATAGCTCCAATACAAATTCCTTAATTTCTTGTTTAAAATCATTAAACATTTGAAAAAAAAATTCCTGTGTTAAGAATTCTCCAGTAGAGGGCGTAGGAGACAAGGGCTGCGATTCCAGTGTAAATTCTTTAAGTTCCTTCACAGATTCTTTAGGCACATTTGTAGAGAGACGCTTCGATTTTGACCTGGGTGCCATTATAAATAAACAAATAAACAGCGCTTTTGCTCCCCTCTGTTTCCAAAAAAAAACAAAAAAAAATTATTTTGTTAAGGAGCGGTCTGCAGGAAGGTAAAACCGGCTACGTACATCCCCTATCAGTCACCAACGGAGAGAAATCGCCATTTTGAAGTCCGTTTAAACAAAGAAGCCTCTAAGACAAATGGTGCTGGTATTTAAGATAGTAATAAAAGCATAAATCTAACAGGAGTGGGACCCGCCCGTATTAATCCTAGCTTCAAACAACTTTGCTTTGTCCTGGGGGGGGGGCTCGCCTGTCTGGGGTGCAAAAAAAAGCAGCTGAGAAGAACTGGCTGGAGATAAAAGCTCCGCTCACGCTGGATCTAATCTCTGTCCACAGCCAAAAAAAAAGAGAAAGGCTGTGAATTACGAATAGACCCTAGCACACAGAGCTACTCCCTGCCCCTTTCTTAGCCAAAAAGGGGTGATATCTATGATCTTATTTAGATATACAGACCAGATCTCTGAGAGGAGCTCGGTTGAGCCCTCCTCGGCAACAGGCTCCGCCCCCCCGGATCTCCGGGTTGCCTCCTTTTACTGATGAATTAGTTTTAAAAAACTGTTGTATATCTTGAAGATGATATTTGACTTATGGGAATGGGAAGCGACTTTTCCTTTGCCTGAGTAATTACCCTAGAAGATTTGCAGATATCCCGAAGCTCATGAAGGTGCGCTTCCTGTTCTTTCGAGAAACCCGACCCCATACTCACGAATTGAGAGGGTGCTCCGTTCGCAGACGGCCGGGCCTGGGTGCGAGGCTTTTCCCGGCCGGGGGTGAGATGGGACGGGCAGCACGGATCACGTCGGGGTCACCAGATGCGATTTCTCTGCGGGTGGTTCATGAAGCCAATGAGGAAAGAAGACTCGGACACGAATTTCCTTCGGGAAGAAACCGACCTAGAACGAAGTCTGGGGGTCCTTTTTATTGAGCATACACAAGGGAGGGGTGGATTCACATAGCCAATGGGGACCAATCATGATTGTGCAAGTTCACAGTATATGGTAACTCATTTACTCTCATGTAGCAATAGCAATAATAGCAATAACAGTAGACTTATATACCGCTTCATAGGGCTTTCAGCCCTCTCTAAGCGGTTTACAGAGTCAGCATATTGCCCGCAACAACAATCCGGGTCCTCATTTTACCCACCTCGGAAGGATGGAAGGCTGAGTCAACCCTGAGCCGGTGAGATTTGAACCGCTGAACTGCTGATCTAGCAGTCAGCCTGCAGTGCTGCATTTAACCACCACGCCACCTTGGCTCATGTAGACTCGAAGAACACTCATAGTCAATAAACCTTTTATCATCATGCAAACATCCAATGCTTAATTAATGTTTGAGAGTTAAACAGTTGTAACCCCTGATTTAATCAACGCTTAGTTACAAGTCTGTGGTTGCTGATCTGCTTAGTGTTAAGGGTACTGATTTAATCAACGCTTGGAGTTGGACAGTTTGTCTTACTGATCTAATCATAAGGCCAATTATTGCTTTTAGTTTACTGATTTAATCATATGGTTAATTATTGCTTCTGTTCTATACGTGTTACAGTATGGCTGAATGCATACCTGCACGTATATCGCAACACATAGTATTGAAAGCCACTGAGAAATCAAGGAGGGCAGGATGGATGTAGTGATAATCAATAAGCAGTATCAATGTTGTTTTAGTGGTATGATCATGTTTGAATATAGACTTAGAGGGATACAGGTAGTCCATTTCATCCAGAGCCGTTTAGATTTGTAAGCGGTCCACCTTCTTAACAACTTTCCCTGAAAGGGAAAGGTTGGAGATTGGTAGAAAATTGTTCAGGTTCATTGGGTCTAGGGCAGGCCGGCAGGGGTGTCAAACACAAGGCCTGCGGGCTGTATACAGCCTGCAATGTGGTTGCACCAGGCCCTTGAAGCCGTCATGGAGAATGTAAGGGGCTGGCTCATATCACTTCGGCCCAGTCTACCCAATGCAAAGAGGAAATATCAGGAGTCCATCCTACT
Organism: Thamnophis elegans; assembly: GCF_009769535.1. Classification (NCBI taxonomy): domain Eukaryota; kingdom Metazoa; phylum Chordata; class Lepidosauria; order Squamata; family Natricidae; genus Thamnophis; species Thamnophis elegans. The sequence goes on from NC_045558.1 coordinate 118,835,740, forward strand.
CAGTGATGGGTTGCCAATTTTTTCACTACCGTTTCAAGTGCGTTCCTGTGTGTGCTTGCGCATGCGATGCTTCTGCACATGCGCAGAAGCGTCCGGATGGGTGGATGGAGCCTCCTGCTGCCATTACTACCTGTTTGCCTGATCCAGGCCAAACCAGGAGCAACCCACCTCTGATCCTACTACAGTTCATCACAGGATGCTTCTGGGGTCCTTATCTGCCTTTCTGATGTAATTCTAACACTTCCTCTGCAAACTGATAAGAAATTAACATTTTGCCTCTAGCTTAGAAACTGGAATTATGACCTCTTGGGCTAACATCTTGCCTAATGTTTTCATACATTCTAGCAAAGAGGTTTCGTATTCATGCTGAAATAGGAAGAAAGCAATCTTGGATGGTAGATTAAATACCTATCTATAGGAAAAAACAGTGGAACAACTTGCCTCCAGAAGTTGTAAATGCTCCAACACTGGAAGTTTTAAAGAAGAGATTGGATAACCATTTGTGGTGAAGTGGTGTAGGATTTCCTGCCTAAGAAGGGGGTTGGACTAGAAGACCTCCAAGGTCCCTTCCAACTCCGTTATTCTATTCTAAAAGAAGATTAAAAGAATTCCTTTGGGACAAGAAAGTTTTTAGCTCTTTGGAAACTGTGGGCCATTATTACTACTCTGTTCTGATAATTTGATTTTAGCCATAGAAATGTCTTCATTTGATGCCTGCAAATGTTGTCCTACCTGAGGGAATATTTACTATCAGATTTAGATGACAGTAGATCATGATTTTGTACTTGTACTTGTACTTGACGCCTCTTCACCCATCATGGGTATAGGCTAAGGTGACCAGATTTTCAGATTGGAAAAGAGGGACACCCTTGACCGGGGGGGGGGGGGGGGGAGAGGGGCTTGATTAAAAAAAATTTTTTTTGTCAAAAGGTCACCCCAGGACACTGAAACCAGCATAAATACGAATCTGTTGCCAAACAAAATTTTGATCATGTGACCATGAGGATGCTGCAACGGTCGCTAAGTGTGAAAAATGGTCGCAACGGTCGCTAAGTGTGAAAAATGGTCATCAGTCACTTTTTTCAATGCCATTGTAACTTTGGTCACTAAATGTTTTCCCCCTCCTCGAGACTCCTCACTTCTTCCTTCATTCCTCTTGCTTATCTACCTTCACCTTATCTGTCTTCTGCTCTTTCCCTCTCTTCCTTCCTTCCTCCCTCCTTCCATCCTCTTCTTTCCTCACTCACTCCCTTCCTCCTTTTTTCTCTTCCTTCCTCCTTCCATTCTTTATACGATATAAAATTCAATGAGGGTGAAACACACCAAATCTGGCAAAGCTGCCTTGCACCAACCTGGCCTGCCCATAGAATAGCAGCCACTTTGAGACACATAAACCTGGTCTGAACATATTGCATCACAAAGATTTGCAAAGATCACAGTTGCAAAAAGGAACATTTCTTGTAGTAAATACATTTTATAAACAATTTAAAAGTAAAAATCCCCCCAAAATAATAAAAAAGGTATTCTATAAATAAAAGAAATCCTTAAAAACCATTGTTAAGTATTACACCAGCAATAATTTATACTGTCACCATTTCAAACTATCATCAGAAATACGAATCTGTTGCCAAACATCAACATTTTGATCGCGTAACCATGAGGATGCCACAACGGTCGCTAAGTGTGAAAATGGTCGCTAAGTGTGAAAAATGGTCATCAGTCACTTTTTTCAATGCCATTGTAATTTTGGTCACTAAACAGCCATGTTCCTGACTTAACAACCACCATGATTCACTTAACGTGGCAATAAAAGGTCGCAAAATGAGGCAAAAATCATTTAACAAACGTCTCCCTTAGCAACAGAAATTGGGGGATCAATCCTGGTCGTGTCGAGGATTACTGGTAGCCAATTGCAAAAGGCAACTTTACTTGGAACAGGTGAGATTGTGCCCGGATCCCTTTCATGCCAACATCCCATCCTGTCCATGGGGAGAACTCCACAGGCGGACAAAAGCCCCAATCCCCTCTCAACCTCCAGCTGACTCTGCCATCCGCCATAACCACACATGCCCCTCAAAGGCAAAACTCAGGGGGCTGAATTCTACAGGGGGAGGAGTAAAGGGGGGATTTGAGGGGCAGCCCAAAGCACCATCTGTCTAAATTTGCATCAGGCAGGCAGTAACATTTTCATAGACCATGATCAGAGGAGCAGCTGATCCTATGGAGAGACTCCTCCTGCATTCAGTCCCAGGCCTACAAGTGGAAGTACCCTTCCTTCCTTCCTCCTTTCACCTTCCTTCCCTCCCTCCCTCCCTCCCTCTTTCTTCCTTCTAGCCTTCCTTCCTTTCCATTCTTTCTCCTTCCTTCCTTCCTCTTGCCTATCTGCCTTCTGTCTTTCTGCTCTTTAGATCTCTCTTCCTCCTTCCTTCCTCTTTCCATCCTTTCACCAAAAATCAGGATGTTTTATTAGCATCAGCATCATTCTGCTGAAAATGCCAGATTCTGTGGTACTTCTGGATGAGATTTAGAAAATTACAGAGACATATAATTTCACTTGGCAAAACTCTGATTAAAATAATAGCAACAAAATGTAAGGTTTTTTAATTTTAAAACTCTAGCAAAACATAGATTTATTTCCAGTTTAGTTAATTAATGCCATTATAAACAGGAATGCAATTGATTAAATAAAAATGACTTTTTCTTTTATTAAGAATACTTATTCTACACTAAACTAGAAAATATTTCATAGACCCTTCAACAAGTTTGTTACAAATTTTCAGGATTGCATGCATTCTTGAAACTGATACCATGTAATGTTAAAAAGCAGATAGCTAACTAAGTACACTAAAAACCATGTTTAATTATTTGCTACTTGAGGCCAATAGCAATGATGAAGAAATTTCTGTCATCCTCAGTGACAATATTTTTAGGGCCAAAAAATAAAACTCTGTATATTGGATCTGTTGAATGGAGAAAGGCTTGCTCCCCCATTTCAAGGAGCTGCTGCTTCTTCCACTGCCTCCTCCCCCCCACCTCTTAGAAGTCCAGCCAGCTGCCCGCCAAGCTCTCTGTGGAGACTCACCCAGAGTTTTCACCGCGATTTGCCTGGTGAGGGGAGGCGGCAGGTTGATGCAGACCAAATCCACAGTATAATAAATACAAGTATAATAAATACCTTCCTCCTCCTTCTCCTCGCTGCGATCTGGATGCCCGACGCGCCTTCCTTTCTTCCGCATTCGGCCCTTTCGCGTGGAGCCTCAAGATTACGAGCAATGCAGGGTTGCTAAGTTAAGGGCGTCCGGTCCCAACTAGGAGCAGTGGCTGGCTCTGCTCACGGCCGCTGGCCCCTGCCCTGCTGCGTCCAGCGCGTCTTCAACAGCATGACCCGGCATCCCAAGCGGAGTCCCCCCCCCCGCCTAGCTGCGTTGCCCACACGCGCGGGGATTCAAAGTATCCGGCCGAATTTCTTGAATCCCCGCGCGTGTGGGCAACGCAGCTAGGCGGGCTCTGCTTGGGATGACCAGGCTATGGAGGGCATAGCCTGGTCATCTCAAGCGAAGCTCCCCCCCCCCGCCTAGCTGCGTTGCCCACACGCGCGGGGATTCAAAGTATCCGGCCGGATTTCTTGAATCCCCGCGCGTGTGGGCAACGCAGCTAGGCGGGCTCTGCTTGGGATGACCAGGCTATGGAGGGCATAGCCTGGTCATCTCAAGCGAAGCTCCCCCCCCCGCCTAGCTGCGTTGCCCACACACACGGGGATTCAAAGTATCCAGCCGGATTTCTTGAATCCCCGCGCATGTTGGCAACGCAGCTAGGCGGGCGGGCAACCCGCTTGCTGTTGAAGACACGCTGGACGCGGCAGGGCAGGGGCCCGCAGCCGGGAGCGGCTTCTGGCGGCGATCTCACACCATCCACTCGCGGCTCTTAGTACTCACCAGTCAGCGCAGCTGCAACCTCTTTCGTCTTTCGGCGAAAGGAAATGGAGACTCGTGCAGGCGTGCTGAAAATTTCCCATCCCAGCCAGCTCACTGATTGGCTGGAGTCCAGGCCAATCCAATCAGTGAGCAGCAGGCTGGGCTGGCTTAAATTTGTAGGTAGGTAAAAGCACGCTTTTTTTGGCGCTCGCAGCTCCCGCCCATCAGCTGCTAGCTTGCTGGGCTGGCTCATCGGTAGGATAGAGAACAGAACGATGAGCCAGCCCAGCAAACTAGCAGCTGATGGGCGGGAGCTGCGAGCGCCAAAAAAAGCGTGCCTTTTAAAAAGGCAGGCGGGACGCGGGAAAATGCATTGAAAAGCGGGGGTGTCCCGCCAAAAGCGGGACGTCTGGTCACCTTAGTATAGGCGACTTCCATGGAAATTTGGCGCCACTGTTTTTGGTCCTGGGCTAGGGTTGTCAGGTGGTGCAGCCAGTCGCTATTATATGATTTTCGGCTAAGATTGAATGGGCGCATGACTATATCTTCGGCTTTCCGTTTGAAGTGACGCAGAGTGGTTAGACGAACACCTCCTTTCCAGGTCGGACCAGGCTCTGCAAGCAGGGAAATTTTTGGGATTCGATTTTCTGGCATTCTCAATGTATGGCCTAGCCAGCGCCAGCGCCTAAGTTCTATAATGGCAGATACATTTTCATTGATATCACATCTTCGGCGGATTTCAGCATTGGATATTCTTTCAGAGTACTTGATTTTTGTAAGTCTACGCAAGCAACGGTTTTGAAATAAGTACAGTTTGTGTTGATGAGCAATTTTTATTGGCCAGGTTTCACAACCGTATAATAACGTTGGTAAGATAGCAGCCTTGTATATACGGACTTTGGTTTTCAGGTGAATGTCTTTCCTAGCCCAGAGTTTCTTGAGTGAGCTCCAGGCAATTGTTGCTTTTTGAATTCTAGCATTTATTTCTGAAGAAACATCTCCATTTCCCGTAATGTTGCTGCCAAGGTAGATGAAATGATCAACAGCTTCAATTGGTTCATTTTGAATGTGGATGGTTTGGTCGTCTATGTGGTTGCAGCATATCATAAGCTTGGACTTGTTGCTACTAAGGACTAAGCCTAGACTTGCAGCTTCTTTTGCCACTCTATCCACCATGCCTTGTAGTGAATCCAACGAATCTGCGATCAGGGCAATGTCATCGGCGAATGTTAAGTCGGTCAGTATAAAGTTATTTGGGTAGATAATGACTCCTCCCGGTTGATTATCAAGCGCTTTTGACAATATGGCATCCATTCCGATGTTGAATAAAGTTGGTGACAAGATACCACCTTGCCTGACTCCAGAGTTTACAGTGAAAGCGTCACTTTCTTCATTATAGGCTTTTACTTTGCAGGATGTATGGCGATAAAGGGCTGTTATTATGCCACACAGCTTGTTTGGAATTCCGTCTTGATGTAATAACTTCCACAGACTTTCTCTATGAATGCTATCAAAAGCAGCGGTAAAGTCGAGAAAGGCAACGTAGGTTGGCTGCCTGTACTCGTGGCACAGTTCTAGTAGGTGTCGTAGGGCACTAATTTGGTCAATACACCCTCTCCCTGACCTAAAACCCGCCTGATTTTCCCGGGTTCTTTGTTGTCGTCCATCTTTTATACGATTCAGTATTATGGCCTCAAGAATCTTATATGCCAAATTAATTAGTGAAATTCCTCGGTAGTTTTTGCACTCGGTTTTAGTACCTTTTTTGTATAAAGGTAGTAGCAATGCAGTTTCCCAATCCTTTGGAATTCGTTCTTCCTTCCAGATAAGACTGAAAACACTTTCCATTGCACTAATCACATGGATACCACCGGCTTTAAAAATTTCGGCGCTGAGACAGTCATCTCCAGGGGCCTTGTTATTTTTTAGCTTTTGAATGACTGTCGCAATTTCTAATCCGGATGGCGGCAAATCGTTGATATCATACGGCTGGTGATTTGGAGCATCTATATTATCTGTTTCAGCAGTAACCGGTTCTGGTCGGTTCAGCAGGTCTTCAAAATATTCACACCACCTAGTCAATCTAGCTTCTACGTCGGTAATCTTGTGGCCATTTTTATCTGTGATACACTGGCTGACTGGGGCTGAATATTTCCCAGCAGTAACTCTGACCAATCTGAAGAACTTTCTGTAATCGCCGTGATGTTGAGCTGTTTCTAGTTCTGTGGCTAGCTGATTATAAAAGGTCTCTTTATCCTGCCTAGCACTTCTTTTAACTTCACGGGCAAGTTGGGCAGCTAATGGATGATTATTATTTGCAAGAGCTAGCTTCCTTTGTTGGGAAAGCTGGATAGTGGCATGTGAAATCCAGTCATTTTTCTGATGTTCATATGGTGGAATGCATTGGCTAACTGTAGCTTGCAATTGTTTTCGAAGGAGCGACCATGATTCATCGACTGATTGTGGCATTTTATCCAATTTTGATACTTCTTCCTCAAGAGATTTCATAAAGTGGTCTCTTATCTCGGGATCTTGAAGGCTGTGAATATTCAGTCATTTTGGAGCTGGTTTATGCATTCTGTTTTGGAATTTAAGATGGAATTTGGCAGCCACTAAGGCATGATCGGTTGCAACATCGAGTCCCCAAAAGGACCTGCAGTCAGTAACTGATTTGCTCCATTTCTGCTTGATTAAAATATAGTCTATTTGGTTTCTAGTTGCTCCGTCAGGGCTTACCCACGTTTGAAGATGCCGCTTCTTATGGCAAAAGAACGTGTTAGTAAGCATGAGCCCGTGGTGACTTGCTAGCTCAATGAGACGTTCGCCATTTTGACAGGTGTTGGTATGTGGAGTGTAACAGCCAGTTATTTTACCTTGTCTTCTGCTTCCACCAACTTGGGTGTTAAAGTCACCCGCTACGATCAGGAAATCCTTTCTGGGAATTAGTGATAATTTGTCTTCCAGCTGATGATAGAATTCTTCAATTGTCGCCTGATCATTAGCATTGTAGGTGCATAGACCGATAATAATGATACATTGAATGGACGGCTTTTGATACGAAGGTAGGCTAATCATGGATTTATCGGCTTCCAGGCTATGACTGCTTTTGCGGCTTTTTGACTGAGGGCAAAGCCGACACCAGCGGGCCCAGAACCGTTTGTTGGGCCGCTATAGAATAGTTGTATAGATCCCTTTTTGTGTGGGACTGATATTGTAGCAGTTCCATCGTTTGGCATTCTCAATTCTGACACACAACATATATCAACGTCTCTATCGTAAATACTTTTAGCGAGAAGGGTCTGCTTCCCTGTTTGTAGCAATGTTTGCACATTGAGGCAACCAATATTGTTTAGCCCAAGAAAGGAATGGATACGGTGATCCATGGAAGCTGTTTCGGCTGGATATACCCAAGGGGACGCCAGTCCCAAGGGTCGACAGAGCCCGATTGGTGGGAACGGGGGGCACCACGTGAAGGCCGGGTTGTCGTTTGATAGTTGAGAGGCTTTGCAACAGGCGTTGAAATGTATATTTTGCGCATCAACTATCCTTGCCCGCCATGATTTTAGTCAGTAGAGTTTTAATATAACAATTTGTATTACATTTATTGGTGTCCATATAGTTTTTTTAAAAGAATATTTCAAGCCAGCCAATATTTACTGATGACTAACCAGGTAAAATGTTTGAAATTGTATTTGATTTTTCTTCAGGTTAAATAAAAGCATTGTAGAAGGTGTCCAGAACCTTGTTGAGGCTAGGGAAATATTTAGTTTTTGGCTTAGAGGAATATTTATTCATTTATTTATAAGGGATTATGTCTGTCACATTGAAGTGATGGATAGATTTTCTATTTGACCAGTGTGAAAGGGGGGAAAATTAATAGATTTAAGATTGGTAGAACAAAAGGCATTCTTACTTACCTGTATCAAGTTACAGCAAGATCCACAGGAAGAAAATAAAAAATAATTTGAATATTTATAGGTTATGCTCAAATAGCTATGTCCTTTTAAATTAGTGAGTAGAATTTAATGCTCCCAAGTTAATCTTTCACTATGAGCCAATGAAAAAGATTTGTGTTGGGTTTTTTTTTTTAAATCACAACTGGGAACAAACTGTGGGGAGTGTGGAGGAAAAATTAGATTAGCCGAACGAGACACGAAGAATGGACATTGTATTATACAGAGAGAGCAATGTTGGTTTATGATAGCCTAAATTAGAAGAGAATTATGACTAACAATTTCAATAAAAGGTATACAGTTTTGTGAGCTGCAGCAAATTTCATCAAAAGTGACAAAGAATAGAGGATTTGAGGATTCACTCAGACCCACGAAGTTTATGATAAATATATCCTGATAAAGTTTAAATTGATGGTCATGAATAGAAGCGACAATGATAGAAGAATGCTGGGGAAAAAGGTAAGGATTATGGATATGGGGCTTGTGTGTGTGCATGTATGTGTTGATGTACATGTGCTATGGTGGAGAGATGGTGGACATTAGAATAAACTTAGTAGACATTTCAAGATTTCAAAAAGGGGAAAGGAAAGGAATACAAAGAATGGGATGGTTCAGATTTCCTGGTTAAGGGCCCATGGAACGCTAAGGATTCATTATTAGATTCTGAAAAGAAGAACTAAGGCATTTAAAACACCCAGCTATTTCCCCACTTTTGATGACCTTCTCCTCCCCTTCAGAACCAAATTTCCCTTTCCACTGGAGTGGAAGCCACAAGATGTAATTCCCCAAGGTCACCAATTGGGCAGAAAAGCAGAGGTGGTACTCAGCCGGTTCGCCCAAACTGGTAGTGGAAATCACAGGTGGGCCCGTCCTCCCACCCACCCCTCTCCCGGCTATATGCTGTCCTATTTAGGCACGTTTTCAAGCCACACATATTCATGCAAGCTGCATGCGTGATCAAAGCATGTGCTCGCATTTGCGAACCGGTAGGGAAAGTAAGCAAATACCATCCCTGCAGACAAGCTGCTGTAGTGTCGCCTGGCCAGAGACAAGGAACATCTGTGGTATTAAGCAAGAGAAGAAAGCCAAGCTCTTGCTTGAAGCCATTTTGGTGAAAGATAAAGACAAGATAATGGCAATAGAGAAGGCCAGGAGAGTTGGGACAAGAAGCTGAATGAGGAACATTGCCCATGGCCTTTTCCAAAAAATGACTTCTCAGGGGGTGAAAGATTACAAGGTTGTTTTTTTTACTCTCTTCCAAAATAAGAGCAGCTCCAAAACACACACACACACACATACACACACCAATTACTATTTGTATAATGGTATGGTCCTGCAATCTTACTGATACAGCATGGGTTGCACAGGTAAACCCACCAGTGGCTGGCCAGGTTAGGTGGTCTTAATAGAATGGACCTTATAGATTCATTTTAGTTTGGCCTTTTACTCCAGTGCCCTGGAGTCCCAAAGTTGACTTTTAACTTCCTCATATTACAAATAGGGCTGAACAATGTGGCAAGACTCTGTAAAGGAGGGGCACAGGAAGCCAGACGTGGGGGAGAGATAGAACAGAGAAGTTGCAGAAAACTGTTGGTATGAATATCTGTTTTTGTATTTTTTCAAGATGTACTTCCCTTTTCTGAACAGGGGTTTTTACGTTTTGTATGAATACGCCTCTTTAAACGCCCTCTGATTGACGAAGTTTGATTAAAGGTATAAAATCACTGCCCTGGGCGTAGCCAGGCCAGTTCAGATGTTGGTGTGTGAACACGCTGAACTCGATGCATCCAATAAACCTGTTTCTCTCACCTTCGTGGTATCAAGTCCTGGTCTTTCGTAAGTAGATTACTAACCTCAATCTGCTGCAACATTTTTGGCGAGCCAGCCAGGAGTTGAGGGGTCTTTGGGACCCTCTGGAGCGTCCACCCCGGTGTCAGAGCTCATCTTGTCAAGAGGAACCTTCCTGGCGCCAACGGACCCGTTTGATCCGAGGGACTTCCCAGCGACAGAGGGCTCTGGCAGCAGCGTTTGGCGATTCCAAGAACCACCAGAGAAGGACCAGAGACCAGGCATCTAAAAGGCATCTAAAAGGCTGGCCAGCATCGCAGGAGGGAAGCCAAGTACATGAGGCAAGTACTGTGGGAACCCTATTTAGACCCGGACTCCTTGTTGAGCCGGAGGTGAGGCCTGATCTCCCTCACTAGGTGAAAGGTTTTGGGGAGGATTGTCTAGTGTTTATGTGTGTGTGTGATTGAGGGGGGGCTACTGCATTTCCCTACGATAGCCGTGTCCATCCGGTATCCTGGGTCAGAAGCCTGTGTGGGGTGATTGCTAAATCCTTGTTGTCTGGTACCCTGGGAGGAGTTGGGGGGGCAGCAGTGTTCCCTTGACCCCTTACAATGTATGTTAAATCATTTTAAAGAAGGATATGTGACTCAGGACTATGGCATTGAGTGAAGCAGGCATGAGCTTAAAAAGTTTTGTGAATCTGAATGGCCCACTTTTGGTTTTGGGAGGCCCAACAAAGGCAATTTTTGACCCCAACATAACTTTGAATGTCCACAGATTAATGTTTGATCCTGATCAAACAGGATCCATATATTGACGTGTAGTACAATTTGTTGAGGAGACAGCTTGGCTAAAAAAACAAATGCAAAAGACCAACAGTGTATTCTTATGGCTGTTCGGGTTGCAAACCCCAAATGTCCCAAGCAGAGACCACCAATCCTAGCTAGTGCCCCAGAAGACTTGCCAGAACAGGAAGAGGATCACCACGACCCTCACCACGACCATGCCAAAGGGGGGCTACACCTAGTAGCTCAAGAGACTTGAGGGCATCAACAAGCCGAGCATCTGTGGAGTGGATAGAGTGAGGGCTGGACGGTGTGACCTCTATGATGTCAGAAGAAAATCCTGTCAGAGGGACAGGGGATGGGGACCCTCTGAGCTCACCAGAATTTTGGGAGAAGAAGGAAGAGGAGATAGAGCAGTCTGAAGAGAGGGAGAAGATTAGAATTGCAGTGTCTAACATTCTAAAACCTGATGTTCCTGCTCACACCAATCTGGCTGACTTTACTGAGCAACGCTTCCCTTCAAGGGACTCGAGATGGAGCCCCTATGACCCCCACCAGTTGACTCTGCTACGTAATCATCAACAGTTAATTGTAAGGGCTGTCCGGCTGGGAGGAAAGCCAGCCACTAAAATGTCTAAACTCTGCCGAAAGCCCCGAGGTTTTTATTTATGGTAACCACTAACCTTCCTGAAAATGCTCGGATGCTAGCTATGGCCTTTATTTCTCAGTCATCTGACACAAGCTGTAGAAGCTGGAAGGGGCACTGGGGAAGCCCCTCAATGAGCTTATGGAAGTAGCTAGAAAAACTCTCGTCAATAGAGACTTGTTGGAGGAAAAGAAAAAAAAATCAAAAGATGCAGAAAAAAAGCAGAAGTGCTCACGGCAGCAATTAGGGAGGGGAACAGGGCCCCACCCTTGGGACGGAACCGATGTGCCATCTGTTACGAACATGGCCACTGGGGAGGGGAGTGCCTCAACTGGGACTGGGCTCCACCCCCTGAGGAAAGGGAAGATGACCACCCTAGGATGCCAAGGGATCCCCCCCACCAAGCTGCCCCAGGAGACCTGAATCTTACAGGAGGGCCTTCAATGGCATGCAGAGGAAAATGGTTTTCAGTCATTGATTCAAAGGATGTTTTCTTTGCAATCCCCATCAATCAAAAAAAAAGTCAGCATTCGTTTGCCTTCAAATGCCCAGTCACAGGCAGAAAGCAGCAATATGCTTGGACACGCTTGCATCAAGGCTTTGAAAAAACTCCCCCACCTTATTTGGAGCTGCATTAGCCATGGATTTGAAACTTTTAGACATTGCCCCACCTGATGTGGTTTTGCAAGATGTAACTGACTTGTTGGTCACAGGCCAGATGGAGGAAACCTGTCATGCCACTGCAGCAGCCCTACTGCTCCTACTATGAGGCCTCTCGGACCAAAGCCCAATTAGTCCAATTGGAAGTTAAATATTTGGGCTACAACATCCAGCAGGGACAAAGAACTTTGGGCCATGAGAGGAAGGAAGCCATTTGCCAATTGCCGGCCCCACGAAATAGTTCAGTTCAGTTCAGTTCAGTTTATTTATAGGCCGCCCTTTTCCCTGAGGGGACTCAGGGCGGCTAACAACTTGTATGGGAGGGGAAGACATACAATAACATAAAAACACAATATATAATTAAAACCAAGCAACATTCATACAACATTCGGGTGGGGGCGGACTATAGTCTTACCCCCAGGCCTGGCGGGATAGCCAGATCTTGAGGGCTGTGCGGAAGGTCTGAAGGGTGGTGAGGGTACGAATCTCCACGGGGAGATCGTTCCAGAGGGTCGGAGCTGCTACTGAAAAGGCTCTCCTCCGCGTAGTTGCCAGCCGGCACTGGCTGGCAGATGGCACTCGGAGGAGGCCTAATCTATGCGATCTTATGGGTCGAGAGGAGGTGATTGGCAGGAGGCGGTCTCCCAAGTACGCAGATCCACTACCATGAAGGGCTTTGTAGGTAGTAAGAAGCACCTTGAAGCGCACACGGAGATCAACAGGTAGCCAGTGCAGCTCGCGGAGGATAGGTGTTATGTGGGCGAACCGAGGTGCACCCACAATCACTCGCGCGGCCGCATTCTGGACTAGCTGAAGCCGCCGGATGCTCTTCAAGGGCAGCCCCATGTAGAGCACATTGCAGTATTCCAGCCTAGAGGTCACGAGGGCGCGAGTGACTGTTGTGAGAGCCTCCCGGTTCAGGTAGGGTCGCAACTGGCGCACCAGGCAAACCTGGGCAAATGCTCCCCTGGTCACAGCCGACAGGTGGTGATCAAAGGTCAGCTGTGGATCCAGGAGGACTCCAGAAATAGGAAGGAATTAAGGAGCTTTTGGGGGGCAGCAGAATTTTGTCGCATTTGGATTCTCAATTTAGCATTGTTAGCAAAGCCACTCTATGAAGCTACCAAGGGGACCGGAAAAGGAGCCCTTGAGGTGGGAGGAAGAGGAACAGAACAGCTTTTTGGAATTGAAGCATGCTGTGACTCAGGCTCCTAGTTTCTGACTTGACAGCCTTTTCAGTTGTTTGTGGACACTAAGCAGAATATGGCCATTGGGATACTGACCCAACAGTTGGGAACATGGTATCGTCCAGTTGCATATTTGTCCAAACAGCTGGATCAGGTGGCCAAAGGGTGGCCAGCCTGTCTCAAGGCTGTGACAGGAACTGCCCTACTTACCCAGGAAGCCAATAAGCTCACCTTTGGACAGCAATTAAATATCTACACCCCCCATGCTCTTCGGGCTGTCCTAGACCAGAAAGGTCATTTGTGGCTTACCAATCCACGAATGTTGAAATATCAGGGGTTTATTACACATAACCCCCTCATCAAGCTTGTCCAGTCATATGTTTTGAATCCAGCAACCCTGTTGCCTGAACCAGACTCTGAAATTACTCATGATTGTTTGCAAACCATTGAAGAAACCTATGCCAGTCACCCAGATTTGAAGGATAAACCCCCATCGCACAAAGATGCAACTCTTTGTACAGATGGAACCAGCTTTCTACATGAGGGCGTGCAAAAAGCAGCTTATGCTGTAGTCACCCTTGATGATGTGTGGGAAGCCATGCCCCTACCACCAGAAACCAGTGCCCACCTGGCAGAACTACATGCCCTCACAAGGCTTTGGAATTGACATGAGATCTACGAGTCAACATTTACACAGACTCCAAATAGGCCTTCCTAACCGTCCAAGACCATGGAGCTTTAGGAAAAAGCTCTTCACAGGAAGAAGGCCTCATCACAGCTGGAGGAAAGGACATCATATATGACCCCAAATTATGCGTTTGTTGGACAGTGTGTGGGCCCCCAAACAAGTTGCCATTATGCATGTATAGTGTCATCAGAAAGGGGTTTCAACAACTGAAAAAGGAAACAACAAAGCTGATCAAGTTGCCAGAGCAGCAGCCTTGGATCCCCCTTCTTTACAGGCCACATGCCTTACTCTGTGGACCCCGGCACAGGAAGAACAACCCCCATCGTATAGTCACTCAGGAACCCAGCAAGCTGAAGCAATAGGGGTGGAACTACTATATGGGTGGTAGGTTCTGCCGGACACAAAGGTGTTTGTTTCCCAGCAGTTGGCATGGGATGCTGTCTCCTCCCTGCATAAGCATTTGCACTTAGGAAAGCCAGGTGATTTCAAGTGGAACATTAAGGTAAGAATCACAAAATCAGAAGGACACTAATGAATTGCGTTAAAAGTTTATGTCTTGTAATCAATGTGTTAATTATCAGATTCATTTTGTTGATTTTACAAATGAAATGTTTTAAAAGGCTTTGGTGTCCTCATTTTCTGCCATTCAGGGTGACACAATTTAGCATCTGGGACAAGCCACATTATTTTACTTACTCTTTACTAATAAGGGTCAAGGGCTATTCCCAGCCAACACAAACCAATTGTACACCTGTTTATGGACAGCATCATGAGCTTTCAGTTCTCTAAGTGGATATTATTTAACGTTGAGTTCACAGTTTATGCTAAACCAGGGATGTCAAATTCAATTTGGAACGAGCTCCCCGTGGAGATTCAGACCCTCGCCACCCTTCAGGCCTTCCGGACAGTCGTTAAGACCTGGCTGTCCCAGCAAGCCTGGGGTTGAGTCGTCCCCCCCCACTACTCAAATTTGCTGTGCTTGCTGTGTTTTTTAAATTGTTGTATCACTGTCCTGTTTGTCTTACTTGCTGTATTTGTTTTCCCCTTCCCCTGGTTTTTGTTCAGCTGCCCTGAGTCCCTTTGGGGAATAGGGCGGCTTACAAATCGAATAAATACCAAATACCAAATACCAATTTCATTGAGGGCCACATCATGATTGTGTTTGACCTTGGGGAGTTGGGGTGGGTGTGGCCAGCTCGATCTCACTCATGTTCGGGGTGCCTATGGTGGCCCAAGCACTCTGCCAGCAAAAACGGGTTCTCAAGCTCTGTTTTCAGGTGCAACAGCTTCCTGCAACCTGCTGCCAATGAAAATGGAGCTTGGGAGGGCCACCCGAGCTCCTTTTTCACTCGCAGAGGCACCGTGGGCTGGTCCTTTGCTGTTTCCAGGGCAGCCCTGTAGACTAAATCTAAGTACCCCATGGACTGGATCCGGCTCAGGGGCCTTGAGTTTGACATCCCTGCGCTAAACCTTCATATGGTGGGCAAACATGTTGTTAAAAATTAGCCATCATAGTTTAACAGAATAACAGAGTTGGAAAGGAAACTATACTATGTCAGACAAATTGTTGTCCAATCTCTCCTTAAAAACTTCCAGTATCCACTATGGTTTATGGCAGGGGTGAACAACTTATGGTTGATATCATATGCAAACCCCTCACATTGCAAGAATACATACACTAAATTCAACAGCAACTGACAAATGTTTAACAAAAAAATGACCTTTTTCCCCTTTCAAAAAAAATAAGAATAAAAGGGAAGACAAAGGCAAATCAATCCCTTTTTCAGCTTAAAAAAATTAATCAATCTTGTGTCAAAACATGCTGGTGAAATTTGACCATCTTTTACTGTTAAATTTAGCAACTTTCTAACTATTGAAAGAAGGTAGGTTGAAGGATTTGTAAATACAATAAATACTTTGCCTTCCAGAAGCTTCTCTTTCCCATTTCCACCCTTAAATACCTTGAAATTGTCTCAAGTGGGCTGAAAAATATTAGTCCTACCTCTCCCTGTGGACACCATCAAAGTTGTTGTTCGGATGAACCAGTCATCAGTTCTTGAAACTGGAAATGTTGCCCATCTCTGATGTAGATCCTAACAATCTGCATGAGCTTTATTCAATAAACCGGGATGAAAAGCTAACAAGGTTAAAACTGTTTTAAACATAATATAGTTCCACAAGTTCATTTCTCTTTTTGTTTTAAGCAAATATTACATTTGAACAAATGGATATTTGTTAGGAGTAAATCCCGTCAACATTAGCAGGTCTTACTTTTGAATAAATAAATGTAAACCTGAATTATCAAGAGTGTCAGTGTGCTGTCACACCTGGATATTGAATTTAATTTACTTTCTCTTTAGGATTCTCTCTTTTGTAACAATTAAACATCAAGGAAGAGGAACTTCCGGTCAATTCTCCCTCTTATATTTCTTCTACATTTTGGAGTTCTTTGCTTTGTCCGTAATTTTTCATCTACCTGGGAAGATCTCTCACTACTACTCATCCAGCAAAAACACAATTAATTCCTTGATAGAACAAATTCTATTCCAAAACATTATCCCTAATTCTAGTTTGTCCTCTGAGGCTATTGAGGCTGGAATATGGACGGTGAACTCCCAAGGGCGTCTCGGGAACCAGATGGGGCAATATGCCACCCTTTATGCCTTAGCCAAGCTCAATGGATATCAAGCCTGCATCCATCCAGAAATGCATTCGGCTTTATCACCAGTCTTCAAGATCACTTTGCCTGTAATCTCTGCTAAGGTGTTTAGGAAGATCCAATGGAGGAATGTTCACTTGCATGATTGGATGTCAGAGGACTATCGTCACATCCAAGGGAAATACGTCCAATTGACGGGCTACCCTTGTTCTTACACCTTTTATCACCACATCCGCCAGGAAATACTAAAGCAATTCACTTTCCATGACCACATCAAGGAGGAGGCCAACCACTACCTGCAACTCTTGCGGGGAGAACGCCAGAATGTGACGTATGTTGGAGTGCATGTCCGTAGAGGGGATTATGTGAGGGTAATGCCCAAAACCTGGAAAGGTGTGGTGGCTGACAAAGGTTACTTGGAGAAAGCCATGGACTACTTCAGAAAGAAGTACCTCAATCCCATCTTTGTGGTCACCAGCAATGGGATGGAGTGGTGCAAGAAGAACATTAATGCCTCCAGAGGGGATGTTTACTTTGCTGGGGATGGGAAAGAAGCCTCCCCAGGAAGGGATTTTGCTTTCCTTACTCATTGCAACCACACAATCATGACCATTGGGACTTTCGGCATCTGGGCTGCCTACCTAGCAGGTGGAGAGGCTGTATATTTAGCCAATTATACCTTACCAGACTCTCCGTTTCTCAAGGTCTTCAAACCCTCTGCAGCCTTCTTACCTGAGTGGATTGCGATCCCAGCCAATCTTTCTCTATTGCTGCCCAAATAATCTGTAAATCCTAAAATCCATAATTATCTGTCCACTCATAAGGTCAAGTAGAGCAGGCATGCTCCAGATCCTTTCCTGGAATATTGCCACTTAAGGGTTCGCATTTAGTCATGCCGGCCACATGACCACGGAGACGTCTTCGGAGAGCGCTGGATCTTTGGCTTTCAAACGAAGATAAGCACCACCTCCTAGAGTTGGGAACAACTAGCACATATGTGCAAGGAAAACCTTTACCTTTACCTTACAGTATATAAATTATTATTTATTATTGAAAAGTGAAGATGTAATTTTCCATTATCTTATCCCTTGACTTTGGTGGTTATTGGTTGGAATAAAGGTTTCAGAATTGATCTCTGTTCTCAGCTTTCTTCATCCCACTGAATCATCAAACGTTGGTAATCTCATTTATTTGGAGATTATTTTCAATACCTGAACTAAATGCTTCAAAATATATACAGATAAAATCGGCAACAGTTTTCACCCACTCACACAAAAAGATATGATAGAACAATCTTTTTATACCTACTCCCCCCCCACTTTTGTATCTCTGTTAGTAGTAAAATTTTCTAACTGCCCACCGGTTCCACAGTAAATGGTAATTTATAAAGTAGGGAAGTAACTTTATTTTATAAAATTTATAAAGCAGAATTACAGCAAACCCCTACCACCCACCATGGAAGCTGGAACGCCACTAGTGGGCGGTAGGGACCAGGTTGACTACCACTGTGATAGAATTTTAAAGTAGCTGATAAATTTTGTTTCTTCTTTCTTCTTCTTAAATCAAGTTTCACACAGCTATTATTTGGAACAAGTAAATAGCAATAGCACTTACACTTATATCACGATCCACAGTGCTTTACAGCCCTCTCAAAGTGGTTTACAGAGGCATCATATATTGCCCCCAACAATCTGGGTTGCCTCCTTTTACTGATGAATTAGTTTTAAAAACTGTTGTATATCTTGAAGATGATATTTGACTTATGCCAAAGTGCTTCTTGACATTTTATTAAGCATTTCAAATTTGTTCCATTTATTCTGTTTCTATTGCTATTTCTGAAGTAACATACCTTAGAGATTTTGGAGAACTGAAAATGAGGCTTTTATAAAACATTAGAGGGATTGGGTTGTTGGAAGAAATGGAATTGAATTGAATTTATTATATTTCTATGCTGCCCTTTTCCCCGAAGGGGACTCAGGGCAGCTCACAACCCAAGTCGGGGGGGGCGGGTACAAATAAAGAAAAAAAGACGGACAAAACAATACCACAATTTAAAAACACACAACAACTATACCATTCGAGGGGGGACAAAAGCTCATTAGCCCCAGGCCTGTCGGAACAGGCAGGTTTTAAGGGCTTTGCGGAAGGCCTGGAGGGTGGTGAGGGTTCGAATCTCCACGGGGAGCTCGTTCCAGAGGGCCGGAGCAGCTACAGAGAAGGCCCTCCTCCGGGTGGTCGCCAGTCAGCATTGGCCAGTGGATGGAATTCGGAGGAGGCCTAATCTGTGGGATCTAATCGGTCTATTGGAGGTAATATCCATCTAGGTTCAGTTCCAAGTGGGAAGAAAGAAAACGGAAACATGGAGACTGCCTGGAAAGATGGTTTAATGGTGGACAGAACCACATGGCTTGAGATCCTGGGCAAAATAAAAGCACATGGGTGGGAGAGAGAAAGATTTATACACTCTTTTGGGTCCCACCATGGAGCTTCCTGTTCCTATGTACGAAATGTATTCTGATTGGTTGTCAGACTCCCATGGGACTGTGCAGGGGTAACTTTGTAAAGTTTTGAGTCCCAAGCTTGGTTGAATCTTGCTGGGTGACGTAATCTCCCCAGGTGCCATGTAGTGAGTTCTATTGCTAGATGGGTAAAGGGCAATGGTGGGATTCACTTACCTTCCCTATCAGTTTACAAATGTGAGAGAGTGCTCGCTCGCTTCACTCACATGCACTGCATCTGCGCATGTGCAATGTTCGTGCATTATGTTGGGGTGGGTGGATGGAGTTTCTCGCAGCCACTGCTACCGGTTCACCTGAACTGGAGAGAAACAGCTGAATACCACCTCTGGTAGAGAGCTAATATTACCTTTGTTGGATCTTAAGAGGGCATTTGCTTATGAACAGACCTAGCTATCTCTGTATCTCTTAAATGCTCACATCTGCTGTGGGCTAGTGTGGAGGGTGGGGGCCTCATTAAGAGTGAGTCTGTTCCTGCCTAAAAAAAACATATTTCTCCATTTCTCATCCAGGGAAATATAATATTCTGGCAGTTGAGTTCCCCAGGCTTATAGTTCTGGGGGATTTCAATTTGCCATCGCTCGGTGAACGCTCTGATGGGGCGCAGGAGTTCATGGCTTCCATGACAGCCATGGGCTTGACCCAAGTAATTCGGGGCCCAACCCATGCAGCGGGTCACATGCTCGACCTCGTATTCCTCTCGGAGCAGTGGATGTGTGATCTTGGTCTGAGGGGTAATGAGATCATACCCCTGTCGTGGTCAGACCACTGCCTACTGAGGCTTGACTTCCGGAGGCCAAACCCCCACCGTAGGGAGGAGGAACCGACCAGGTGGTTCCGCCCCAGGCGACTTATGGACCCGTTGAGGTTCCAGACGGAGCTTGGGGTTATTCCTGATACTCTCGCCCACAGTTCGGCGGAGACGCTGGCTGCCGCCTGGTATTCGGCGGCGTCGGAGTCTCTTGACCGGATTGCGCCACTACGGCCCCTCCGGGTCAGTGGATCCCGGAGGCCTCCTTGGTTTACCGAGGAGCTCCGGGAGAAGAAACGCCGGAGGAGATGCCTAGAGCACCTGTGGAGGTCCGATAAGTCCGAATCGAACCGAGCACTTTTAACTACCTGCACCAAGGACTATGTCCGAGCACTAAGAACTGCAAAAAGATCATACATCTCTGCCTTGGTTGCGTCCGCCGAGTCACGCCCAGCCGCCCTGTTTAGGATAACCCGCTCCCTCCTCAATAGGAGGGATGCGGGAGACCCCTTGCAGGGTAGAGCTGAGGACTATGCTCAATTCTTGGCGGACAAAGTAGCTCGGTTTCGATCGGACTTGGACTCCACCGCAGTAGATCCAGCCGAGACACAGGAGGACCACTTGCCACACCATCTCTGGGTTGAGTTCCAGGATGTTGCCTCTGGGGATGTGGACAAGGCCATTCGAGCTGTAAGTGCCTCCACTTGTATTCTGGACCCGTGTCCCTCCTGGCTGGTTGCCAACAGCAGGGAGGTGACACATGGCTGGATCCAGGCGGTTGTGACCGCCTCCCTTCGGGAGGGGCACTTCCCCGCCGTACTTAAAACGGCGGTGGTGAGACCCCTCCTGAAGAAACCATCTTTAGATCCAGCCATTCTAAACAACTTTCGTCCTGTCTCCAACCTCCCCTTTATCGGGAAGGTTGTTGAGAAGGTGGTGGCCTTCCAGCTTCAACGGGCCTTGGAGGAAGCTAGTTATCTTGACCCCTTCCAGTCCGGCTTCAGACCTGGTTACAGCACAGAAACCGCTTTGGTCGCATTGACTGATGATCTCTGGAGGGCCAGAGATGGAGGCTATGCGTCCATCCTGGTTCTCCTTGACCTCTCAGCGGCTTTCGATACCATCGACCATGGTATCCTTCTGCGATGTCTGCGGGAGGTGGGAGTGGGAGGCACTGTTTTACGGTGGTTCTCCTCCTACCTCTCGGACAGGTCGCAGTCGGTGTTGGTCGGGGGGCAGAGATCGTCCCTGAGGCCCCTAACATGTGGGGTGCCGCAGGGTTCGGTCTTATCCCCCCTACTATTTAACATATACATGAAACCGCTGGGCGAGATCATTCGGAGGCACGGGATAAAATACCACCAATATGCGGACGATACGCAACTGTATCTGTCCGCCCCGTGCCAACTCAATGAAGCGGTGGACATGATGAACCAGGGTCTGGAGGCCGTTAGGAACTGGATGAGTGCTAACAAACTGGTACTCAACCCGGACAAGACCGAGTGGCTGTTGTGCTTCCCTCCCAATAATTTGGCTAATACACCAACGCTTAGGCTGGGGGGTCAAATTTTATACCCCTCAGATAGGGTCCGCAACTTAGGAGTCCTCCTGGACCCACAGCTGACTTTTGACCACCAGCTGTCAGCTGTGACCAGGGGGGCATTTGCCCAGGTTCGCCTGGTCCGCCAGTTGCGGCCCTACCTAGACCGGGAGGCTCTCACAACAGTCACTCGAGCCCTTGTGATCTCTAGGCTGGAATACTGCAATGGGCTCTACATGGGGTTGCCCTTGAAGTGCATCCGGCGGCTACAGCTAGTCCAGAATGCAGCCGCGCGAGTGATAGTGGGCACACCGCGGTTCGCCCACGTTACACCCGTCCTCCGCGAGCTGCACTGGCTACCTGTTGGTCTCCGGGTGCGCTTCAGGGTACTGATGACCATCTTTAAAGCACTCCATGGTAGTGGATCTGGGTACTTGAGAGACCGCCTTCTGCCGATTACCTCCCTAAATCGACCAATTAGATCGCACAGACTGGGCCTCCTCCGAATTCCATCTGCCAGTCAATGCCGACTGGCAACCACACGGAGGAGAGCCTTTTCTGTTGCAGCTCCGACCCTGTGGAACGACCTCCCCGTTGAGATCCGTACCCTCACCACTATCCAGACCTTCCGCGCAGCCCTCAAGATCTGGCTCTCCCAGCAGGCCTGGGGATAGGTTCCCAATTTACCCGCCCGAGTGTTTGATTGCTGAATGAAAGTTGTGTTTTTTACTATTTTTTCTTTGTTCACATACTGTTCTGTTTTTGACACTGCACCCCCCTCCCTTGTGGTTGTAAGCCGCCCTGAGTCCCCTCAGGGAAAAGGGCGGCATATAAATCCCAATAAAACTCAAAAAAACTCAAACTCAAAACTTTAATACTTCCTAGAATTTTTCATTTTCCTAGGAGAGGAGTGAGTGCTAACTTCCCACAGGGTGATACTAATTAATTCCCTGAGGAACCTCAAGCGAATGTGAAATTATTCAGCTTTGATCTTAAAAATAAAAGGAACAAAACATTTTGTGCAATATGTGGTATTACATATTTGTTGGACATCTCTGAAAACATTTAATTAACTTTAAGGCTAGGTTGCCATTTCCTTCTTGTGAGAGATGCAGTTTAAACAAGTTTGTATGATGCTGTAAATTTTCATCATGAGTTGAAATTCACATAACTTCTCTTGGACACCTCATGCAAGTCAAGGATTGATGTAATTTATTATTTCTTCATTCCTTTAGTTACTTCAAAAACATTGTAATCTACTTGGGCACTATCTAATAAAATGAAATTCAATGGTGAAAAGAGTAAGGTTCTACATTTAGGCAACAAAAACGAAATGCACAGGTACAGTATAGGTGGTACTTTGCTCAACAGTAGTAACTGGGAAAGGGATCTTGGAGTCCTAGTGGACAACCATTTAAATATGAGCCAGCAGTGTGCAGCAGCTGCCAAAAAAGTCAACACAGTTCTAGGCTGCATAAACAGAGGGATAGAATCAAGATCACGTGAAGTATTAATACCACTTTATAATGGCTTGGTAAGGCCACACCTGGAATACTGCATTCAGTTTTGGTCACCACGATGTAGAAAAGATGTGGAGACTCTAGAAAGAGTGCGAAGAAAAGCAACAAAGATGATTAAGGGACTGGAGACAAAAACATATGAAGAACAGTTGCAGGAACTGGGTATGTCTAGTTTAAGAGAAAGAAGGACTAGGGGAGACATGATAGCAGTATTCCAATATCTCAGATATGCCACAAAGAAGAGGGAGTCAAACTATTCTCCAAGGCACCTGAGGGTAGAACAAGAAGCAATGGGTGGAAACTAATCAAGGAGAGAAGCAACTTAGAACTGAGGAGAAATTTCCTGACAGTTAGAACAATTAATCAGTGGAACAGCTTGCCTCCAGAAGTTGTGAATGCTCCAACACTGGAAGTCTTTAAGAAGATGTTGGCTTATATTTCTAGATGCCGAGAAAGCCTTTGATCGAGTGAATTGGCAATTTTTAATTAAAACAATGCAAAAGATGCAAATTGGTGAGTATTTCCTACAATCAATCAAAGCAATATATCAGGAACAAACAGCACAAATTATAGTCAATGGAAGTTTAACAGAACCATTTAAAATTGAGAAAGGTACAAGACAGGGTTGCCCCCTATCTCCATTATTGTTTATTATAACCTTGGAATTATTGCTGAATAAAATATGGGGTCAGATGATTTACAGGGAATCAAGATCAGGCATCAAGAATATAGACTACGGGCATTTGCGGACGACTTGACTATAACTTTAATCCAACCAGGGAAATCAATCAAAGTTTTAATGAATATGATTAATCAATATGGCCAAGTATCTGGGTTTAAAATAAACCTAGAAAAAACAAAGATGCTAGTTAAAAATATGAACACTAATCAAAGGGAAGATTTAGAAAAAATAACAGGATGTGAAATAGTTAAAAAGGTTAAATATCTAGGAGTTTACATCTCAAATGAGAAACTATGTAAGTATAATTATGAGCTACTATAGCATAGTATATAGGCAGAGATGAAAAATTGGGAAAAACTACAATTATCTACACTGGGAAGAATAGCAGCAGTGAAAATGAATGTCTTGCCTAAGTTCCTATTTGTTTTTCAAATGATACCAATACTTTAAAAAGATGCAAATTTGCTTGAATGGCAGAAGGGTATTAACAAATTTGTATGGGCAGGGGAAAAGCCGAGAATAAAACTTAAAATAATGCAAGATGTATGTGAGAGAGGAGGCTTGAAAATGCCAAATTTAAAACTATACTACGAAGCAATAGTTTTATCAATAATCAGTGACTGGATCAATTCAACAGAGGATAGAATACTTACTATCGAAGGGCATGATTTGGTATATAGTTGGCATGCTTATCTGATATATGACAAGAAGGTGGATAAGAATTTTAAAAGTCATATTTTAAGGAATGCTCTATTGCGTGTCTGGAAAAAATATCAACACAAACTAAACGATAAGATACCTATGTGGGCAATTCCTAGACATGCAATAGAGAACATAAGTATAGCACAAAAACAGGATGTAACCACATATAGAAAACTTCTTACTATAGAAAGAGGTATATTACAGTTAAAACCCTTGAATGTACTAAAAGAGGAAAAGGCAATTCAAACATGGTTTCAGTATGGACAGTTACAGGCCAGATGGAAAAAAGATCAGAAAATTGGTGTTATGCAAAATGAGGACAATCTACTAAAACAAATTAGGAATCAAAGCCAAATGCATATAAAAAGGTTATATAATGTATTAATAGAAATGGATTCTGAAACAGAATTAGTTAAAGACTGTATGATAAAGTGGGCACAAAATTTTGAAGAACCAATAATGCTGGACACATGGGAAAAGATATGGGTAAGAAATGTAAAATTCACGCAAGCCCAAAATCTGAGAGAGAATTTTTATAAGATATTTTATAGATGGCATTTAGATCCTAAAAAACTGGCTTGCATGTATCTGAATTTACAACCTAAATGCTGGAGATGCGATTGTGTTGATGCTACATATTACCATATATGGTGGACTTGAAAAAGGTTAAAGCATTCTGGATAAAAACATGGTGGATTATGCAAAATATTTTTAAAAAGAGGATAAAGTTTACTCCTCAGTTATTCTTGTTAGGTATAACTACTGATTGTACTATTATAGAGACTAACTTGATTTTGTACTTAATAATGGCAACAAGACTGTTGGTGGCGCAATACTGGAAGAAGGAAGATTTGCCTACTATTCAAGAATGGACATTAAAAGTAACAAACTTAGCAGAGATGGCTAAAATATCAGCATATCTTAAGGATCACTCAGATGAGAAATATAAAATGGACTGGAGAAGATGGATTGATTATATTCAAAATAAATACGGGACTAAGAAATTCCAGATAGTTTATGACTAAAAAAGCGAGGAATGAGATAATCTGTTTAGAGTTAGCCTAACAAAAGAGGAGTTAAAACACAAATGAAAGATGATACTAACTTTCTTTTAGTTTATCCTAGAATAAGCTTGTTAAAGATTTATACCCTGTATTTGCTCTGCGAAGCCGGGGGGGGGGGGGGGAGAAGGTTGGGGGGGTTGGGTTTGGGCGGGGAGGGTGGGGGAGGGGAGGTAAATATTTGTAAAAGCTTTTTTAAAATTTTCACTAAAAAAGAAGATGTTGGATAGCCATTTGTCTGGAATGGTATAGAGTTTCCTGCCTAGGCAGGGGGTTTGGCTAGAAGACCTCCAAGGTCCCTTCCAACTCTGCTATCGTATTGTATTATTACTAGAAATTCCTAGTTACTGGAAATATTAATCAAAGAGGCTCCCCTCAGATACTACCATCAAAACAGGTCCTTTGGAGCAAGACCTGACAGTAGCTTATTAGCAGCAATACTCACATATCATGTTTTGCCTCAATGATTTGTTGAATAATCTGTAGTGGCTGGGAAACACTAAACCTTAAAACAGAAGTGCATAGTCTGAAATAACAATGGAGCATGCAGTCTAGTAAAATCTCATATGTAGCTTGTGAGAATCTAGAATCTAGCTCCTGTTTAGTTAATGGTTACTTTCTTCAATGCTTTATCTAAGACTGCTTTCAGGGATCAGCAGTTTTTTCACTTGGTTTGTTGAATGCCTGCTTTACAATGGATTTTATTGCACCAGGTTGTTCCTTTATGGTTTTTTAAGAAATTGCCTCTGGTGACTTTCCATGCTTGAGGACAGCATATAAAATTTCTAGTAACTGATGCAATATGATCATAACATCGTTGAGTACAACTAATGGTTACCTATGGAATTGTTTTGTGCCTTCTTTTTAATCCTGATTTTGTTTGTTTTGTTTTTCTTTATGACTCAAGAGTATGACTGACGTTTAACATCAGCTGGTATTTGACAGAGATTTTCCTACAAATTTGAGAGAGCTCCAATAGACTTGGGTATTAGGGTAGGATAGTAGATAAGGAAGCATCCACTTCAGTTATAATCTGCAAGCTCAAATTAGTTCTATTTTTAAAAAAATCTAATAAAGTTATCCAAAAATAAGCCTGAAAAATTATATAATTATAGATTAGCTCTCTGCAAATATCTGCCTATATCATATAAAAATGGCAAGAGCTTGTCATCTATTGTCCCAAGGTGCACTGGAATAATAGACATGTCTTTGGACTGCAAATTTCAGTTGAATGTTAGGAGAAGCATTTTCATAGTACAGTCATTTCCCCTTTGAGTATAGAATAAAATAACAGAGTTGGAAGGGACCTTGGAGGCCTTTAGTTCAACCTCCTGCTCAGGCCTGAAACCTATACCATTTCAGACAAATGGTTGTCTAATCTCTTCTTAAAAACTTCCAGAGTTGGAGAATTCACAACTTCTGGAGGCAAGTTGTTCCACTGATTAATTGTTCTGTCAGGAAATTTCTCCTTAGTTGTAGGTTGCTTCTATCCTTGATTTTCTACCCATTTCTTCTTCAGGCGCTTGACTCCCTCTTCTTTGTGGCAACTCCTGAGATATTGGAACACTGCTATGATGTCACCCTTAGTCCTTCTTTTCATTAAACTAAACTAGGTTTTCCTCGAGCCCCTGGAAAGAGTGAAAACTGCTCTCCCCAGGCTCCAGAGGCCCCCTGTAGGCCAGAAACAAGCCCGCTTCCGGCCTTTCAGAACTTCCGGGAGACCCTTTCCTCAGCTCCCTGAGCCTCCATGTGGCTCCTGCACTTACCTCACTTCCAAAATGGGGTGCATGGAGACTCATGGGAGAAGCAGGGTGGGAGGGGAGGGGTGGGGCAGGGCGGGCGAGCAGGGTCAGCCAGGGTTGGGATTTGGAGGTTCTCCAAACTGGCCGTAATGTTAGCTATGGGTTCTCCCGAACCGAGTGACTCATAGCAGCCCACCCCTGACTATGAGTTTTCAGACGTTTGATTCAAGCAGAAAGTTTACCTAAACAGATTTGATTAAAAGTTTATCTTTCAAATTATTTTATCTCAAAAAGTTGTTATGGAGAGAACAGAAAAGCTCTCTTATTCTATGTTCTGTGTTCTATTCAGAAGGTGGGAATGGGGAGGATTTTTTCAGAGGTTTTTCTTTCTTTTTTTAAACTTTGTCCATTTGTTAATGTCATTCTCATTCCATTTTCTTCTCTCCCTCTCTTTCTTCCTTCTTCCCTAAACTAAAACCCTCTTATACTTAATATATATTTAAAAAACACAACACGTGTAGATAGGAAAAAGTAGGGGAGACTCTAGAGAAATACTTGGAAGAATGTTTAACAACCTTCCCAAAAATAATGCTGGTTTTTAGATCTGGTACCATCCATTCATTTTCTTACAAAACATCCTGAATCTTTACAGGTGTGTGTGTGTGTGTGTTGTGTATCTGCAGGGGTGTGTGTGTGTGTGTGTGTGTGTGTGTGTGTGTGTTTATAAGAAATATGGAACCTGTTCTTGGGCCATCAGTCACCAGGACATAAATCATTGATACAGTGAAATAATTATGCACTGTAAAGCTACAGTAACAGATTTTATCATATTTTTCTATTCTCCATTCAATCACACACGATTCATTGCTCCACTACACATTTAGGGTTAAATGTATTTATATATTTGAGTTATTTAAAGGCACAGCTTTCTGGTGAGTGTTCAGCACAGGGCTTTTAAAGGCTTGTCATCTGTGCAGAAATTAGATTTATCATCCACATGCCTGATTTATTTTTAATGAGCTGTTGAAATGAGTTTCTTCTTATAAATCTTTATATAGCATACATATCTTTGATACATCTAAAACTCCAGATATGCAAATCAGTGTAAGCCCTGGTCCAATTTTTATTCACTTTATCACAGTTTTCAGAGGAACATACTTTTTAAATATACTCTAGGAGCTGTGGTGGCACAATGGTTAGAATTTAGTGTTGTAGGCTAACTTTGCCCGCAGCCAGGAGTTTGGTCCTGAGTCCAGATTGACTCAGCCTTCCATCGTTCCGAGGTCAGCAAAATGGGAATCTAGATTGTTGGGGAAAATATGCTGACATTTGTAAACTGCTCAGACAGTGCTGTAAAGCACTATGGAGCAATATATAAGTCTAACTGCTATTGCTGTTCTACCACAACCTTTTGAGCTGGTTTTGGATGAGAAAAAGCATGGTGCTAGTGAACTACATCTTATGCTGCTCTGTATGTGTGTCAAATTTTTGAGTCAATGTTCCAAGAGATTTCTTGTAAAATAAGGTGATGCTCATGTTTGCAATTGCCATTATGAGCTTTCCAAATCCTTAATTCTGGGTCTTGGAGAGTAGACTCCTGAATTCACTCTCTGAAATCCCATTTCTTTTTCATGAAGACCACTACTCAATGAGACATGGACTCCAACTTTGTAATCTACAGTGTATGTCAACTGGGATCCAGTTTCTTCATCTTTCAAGCCCATGATTTAATCTATGTTGCCAATCTGTTAGACAGATTAAAAACGATGAAGGGGTAGAGGTCTCAGAAGACAATTTCATCCAAATATTGGATTATATCATATCATGAGCAAAACTTCAGAATTCAGTACATGAAAAGATGATGATGAAGTAATGAGGGCATTGGAGCTTGAGCACCAAATAAAACAATATGTCTCAGAGCACACTAAAACTTTGGCTTTTGGTGATTTGTTTTTTTTAAAATCTAATTTAAATCTATTTTTCTTATAGAAAAAGGTCATTAGGGATAATAATAATAAAATCTTAGGCAAGAATAAGGTCAAAAGGAAGTCACACATATTTCAGTGTTGGACATGAAGATGTTACCTATTTACTTTATTTAATTTAACTTAGTTATTACCCAGACCTATTTCAGTTTAGTTTCAGACCAGGATGCTATAGAGAGGAAAGTATTATCTATCTATTGTAGTAGGTAGTATCCCCAGTCACTCTGATGTATTAATTTATTTCCTTAATAAATAAAAAGAAGTAAAAAAAGAAGACAGGCATATTTCAGAGTCAAACTTGCAACAACTTGAATTGCAATTCAAAGTGCAATTGGAAGCTCATAAAGGCTCAGAGATTTATGATGGCAGAAACTTTGGCTCCACACTTTTGAGATCCTTCATCATAGTAAAGTACCTCATGATACATTTTATTTGGCTGTTGGTCTCTCTCTGTTATAGGGTTAGCAAAAGATCATGAGAAACTGTATTGTCCATCAAACTGTTGATAAGCAGCCTTGTAAAACTCCTCATCAGGTCATGCTTACTGTCACGGTGGTTTTTTGTAAACCTACTGAGCATGTCTGCTCCTTCTTCTTTTTCTTTGTTTTGCCTGCCATGAGGAGGTAAGCTAGGAACTTTACCAGAATGTAGTTATTAGCCAGTAAGTTTGTTTGTTATTTATTTTATAATAAAGATATGTTTCTTAGAATATACCTCGGGTTCCCTTCCTTGAATGGAGGACAGTTCACATACTTCTCCAGAGTACAGAAAAGAAGTTCAGATCTTCATGAATTGGCAGAGGAACTTGTTCTGACCCAGCGATTGTTCTGACCCAGTGATGTAGATTTGCCTGGGGCAGCAGTTTAACTCCATGCTTAGGACGTTCCTTTAGAACAAGTTTATTATCAGGCATTCTTAATAGCAAAACTTACAGTTCAGTGTTAAGATACTTCTGACTTTCCATGATCTGTCCCATCACATAGTGTAAAAAGTCTGTGGTTTCCTATTCCCTTGATGAGCGGAGAAGATGAGGGGAGGTGCGGTGGCTGCCATCCCAGTTAACCAAAGGCGATTCAGAGAGTGACCAGTAATAAATCACTTTTCCCGGGCAGAATACCCGCTGTCCAATCAGGGAACACAGATGTGATCACATGTTATGGAACTACATTTCCTACAAGGGATTTCTGCCTACATTTCCCATGAAGTAGTTTCTTAAAGGAGACAGTTCTTAATTCCTACACATTAGCTATATACTATTGGGACACCACACTCCCCGCCTGGAATTATAAATTCCACTACTTACTAACTTTTAACTAAAAGCAAACAAAAACATGTCATAAAACAATGCAAACTTGACTATCTATCTAACTAAGATAACAGAAACATAACATCAACCTGCAAACCTAGGTAACTAATTAACTGAGTTACACAAGGGCATAGCATCAAACAGTGCAAACAGTGATGTAAACACAAAGCATGCAAAGCTTGAGATTCAATCTTCTATTCAGTCTTTCGTAACAGCAATACTAGGTCGCTGATTGGTCTGGTGTAGAGCTTCTTGGTGGAAGTCTGCTTTGCGACCTGAGCTTCCATCTGATGAACTAGTTCATTACTGGATAGGGCTTGCTGCACAAGTCCCATAGGCCGTGAGTTCCAGTGGACACAAGTCCCATAGGCCATAGGTTCCAATACATGTCTTTGGGAATGAAGTTCCCTGCTAGTGCTGGCCAATCACCTGTCCTCTGGGTCAGTAAGGTGGCTGGAGTGAGGACAGTTGGTTTTTCAGGATCAAAAAACTCTGGAACCAAGGCTTGAGAGTCGATGACAGCTACCCCTCTGCCACAAGGGTGGTGAAGACGATCACTGCTAAGCCCAACATGAGAGGCTTCTGTCTGAAGAGGTGTTTGAAGCGAGTTGGTTCTTGGGACTGGTTGACGGGTAGTTGTGATGCTAGTTTCATCATTCCCATGATGAGACCGGTGTTAACCTGTTCTCCCTGCTGTAGATGATGTGAACATTGTTCTCCCCGCCTTCGTTGTGATGATAGGCAAGATGGGGACATACTTGTGCTGGACAGGAACGCCTTGGAGACAACTCAGAGAGTCTCACCATATTTACTATTCTTGCTTCTGTTGGTTGTGTTGTATGTTGCTGGACCACATGAAACATAGGTAGCTTTGATGGTTTTCTCTGTCAAGGAATAAGTAGAACATCTGCTAGATGTTTTCCAGGATGGCTATGGCTTTCTTTCTGAAGTGATGGAGCATGCTGATCAGACTGTTGGTGAGGTCAGGACCTTTAGAAGCACTTTGTTCAGAGAGGGACCTTGGGATTGCATGCTGGTATCGACAACTGCTCGAATCTGGCATGGCTCTTGTGGCTGGTACTTTCTAAAGGATGGCAGGTGGCAGCATTCCTCGTCAATTCTCGGAGGTAGAGCAAGTTCTGCTTATTCGTTCTGGCACATCTTGTCTGAGAACTCCACTAAATGAGCTTTCATGTTTATGATTTGTCTCAGATTGAAGAGGCGAGAGAGAGGTTGCTCATAGTTATTTGGAAACCGTTGTCTTGGTATGCGAAAGGGTATTGGAGCCATCCAATTCTTGGTGGCCTCCTGTTGGAATTCATTGACCATGAGCCTCAGAAATTCTTTGTTTTCTATCGACAAGGTCAAGTCATTGTCTTCTTTGCTGGTCTGGAACACTGTTGCTCTTAAAACTGGTTTGAGTGTCGAGGTCATGAAGCGTTCTTGGCATGGTTTCAAGTGGGATGTTCTCCCATTACTGAGAGCGGAGTTTGCAAAGACATTCGCCTGGGTTAGGACCTGTGGTTCATCGACACATTCCATCCCAAAGATGCCCCTTCCAAGTTCTGTTTCAAGGGCGAATGGGGAGCCCCTTGTGCCCTTGACCACTTCTTGCACGGTGAAAACGTCAGAGGTGTCAGAAGAGTAGGATTTTGGCTTTGGGGTCTAGATTAGGAAAGTGGTTAGTCATGTGCTTCAGGTGAGGTGTGATGCTTGCTACCTTTGGTGTCGCAATCCGACTGTGATCAACTGTCGTCCCCTTCTAGTACTGGCAGCAGTGGGAACTGTGCACTCCCATCTAACATGTCTTTGCAAAGACTGTCAACTTTCCTCCCCACCGTGTGCTGGGACCCAGTGCGCGTTGATGTCATAAAATGTGTTTCTTCACTTTGGATGTTGATGAAGCTGTCAAATGCTGAACTGGCTGATGTGCTGCAGCTTTGCACATCTACTATTTCAGGCATCTTTCCGTCTGTGCTCGAGTCACTTTGACGGTCTGACAAGGGTTCCTTCACCTCCACATTGAGGCTTTGAATCATGGCTACTTGTGTGCCTGCCTGCCTGCTGACGATCCTTCACTGTTGCTGATGGACTACCCTGATCACCTCATGTTTCTGGGTTTGTCAGGGTAGGCTTTCCAATTCTAAGGGAGGGGTTGAGTGATGCAGACTGTATAACGTTAGCTGCCTCACTAGTTTGTTGTTCCGACACTTGAGATTCTTCTCCTTGTTCCTGTTGTACCACGTGTTGGCTGTTTACGTAGGCTATGACACATGTGTCTGGGTTTTCCACTTCTAACTTCCTAAGACTGGAGTTGAAGGAGGCTCTGTCAGCCTCGGCCTGTAGAACTTTGACCCGTATTAGTCTTTCTTTTGCTTCCCACTCGCGCTGAAGATATTCCAGTTGAGCCTGAACTTTGGCACTGCTTGAGCTTTGGTTTCTGCAGCTGCCACATCTGCCTGAACTTTGGCTTCTGCAGCTGCCTTCTCTGCTTCCATGGTAGCCATCTTTTCTTTCAGCAGCTGCTCTTCCTTTGCGGTCTCCAGATGCACCTTGGCCAACTCGACTTCTGCTTGTGCTTCTGCAGCTGTGGATATCCGTGACCTTTGGCTGTAGTGGGAAGATTGCTGCAAGATGCTGCTACCTGCTCGCGATCGAATGGCCTTTGGTCAGAGGGGCCAGCTGGGAGGAGCCAGCCAGAGGTGGGATTTGGAGGTTCTCCAAACCAGCCATAACGTTAGCTACAGGTTCTCTCGAACCCGGGGCGAACCCGTAGCAGACCACACCTGCCAAGTCTATACAGAATAATCTAGTCAACTAAATCTAGTCCATACAAAATTGGCACCAGATATGAGTCAATAGAATTCAAGAGGGTTTGAACATGGAAACTTTGTGGCAACATAACGATATTAGACTAATGATTTGCTTAACTCCATCCTGCCTGCTCTCCTCCTACGCATTTAAGTGATAGAACTGCATATATGAACCAATCTTCAATTTTTCCTTCTAAACATTTTCTAACTTAATTTTCTAAAGTTTTCTTATTTTTAATAAACTGGGTATTTCCATAAGCAGATTGCTCACAAGGAGGCATGGTGTAGCCTTCTATTTTTAATAGGAGTTTACCAAAATTGGCAAAGAGATTCATTTACACATAGAAAAGCAAAACTTCTGTAAGAGCTAAACTGGGCTGATTGTGGGAGAAAGTGATAACAGACAGTGCTTCCAGCAAGCCAGCAGGTTTTGAATGTTTAATTCTTTAGTGTTTACTTCCCAAACCATGATAGGCATAGCACTGGCCATTCAAGGGAATGAGATTTTTTTAAACAGGTTTTGTTGCTGCTAAACAGAATACAATCCATTGTGGTTCAGGTAGTCCTCAACTTATGACCACAACTGACTCCAAAATTTCCATTGTTAAGCAAAATAGTTGTTAAGTGAGTTTTGCCCTATTTTATGATCTCTCTTACCACAGTTGTCAAGTGATTTGCTGGCTAGTTTCGGGAAAGCTAGACAGGTTCTGGACAGAAAGTATGCATGTGAATGTATGAGGTGTTGCTATTTTAAACCGTTTTCTTTCGTTATGTGTTCGTTATGTGTCTTTTTCCCCCTCTTTTTTGTAAGCCACCCAGAATCCTTCGGGATTGGGCGGCATATAAATTGTATAAATAAAAATAAATAAATAAATAAATGTGTGAGTGTTGGTGTGTTATCAGAAAGACAGAAAGGAAAAGAGATGCAGCCTCCATTTTATTTATTAAAATTGTTTTCTCCACACCATTATTACTACTTTTGAGTTTCTATTCTTTCTCTGTTAAAGAACAACTTGGAAAGAGGAAAGAACCATGGGAGTCTGGATCCATTTCTCCTTTACATGACTATAGAGTAAAATACAGCATCTCCATTATTAAAATCTTTCCTCCCACTTCGTCTTTGTCTTAGCTTTGTTTTTATAGTTTTTAATTTTTTTACTACGAATAATTATAATTGTTTTAGATATTTATTATTTTAGGTTTGTTACACAAAGTCTAGTCCAGTGATGGCGAACCTATGACACGCGTGTCAGTGCTGACACGCGTAGCCATTTGGGGTGACACACACAGGATTTCATGCGATTCATCCTCGGCTCCTGCACGGCCGCCGAGGATGAAAGAATCTGTGCTGGAGGAACGGGGGGGGGGGGGCGGGACGTGTGATCTCCCCTGCCCACACTCACTTACTGTATCGCCGCCACCCCTTTCTGAGCGCAGGAGCTGCTGGTAAGGCGTGCGTGCCGTGCGCACACACGTCATCAGCGCGGCGAGGGAGGACCCGCAGGAGAGGAGCGCGGGAACAGTGCGCGCCTCTCTCCAGTCAGGCCGGCACAGAGAGTCTACTCCTGGGACTGTCGGTTACGACCGCACCACAGCAGGGAACAGCGGAGTGCCAACGGGAACTGTGAGCACCATTAGCAGCAACTATTGGGGTGCCATGGACTTGTAATTGCCCACAATAACTGAGATAAGTGAGGGGGAGGTTGTGTTAGCTTGTTAGGCTAGTTAACCCCTAATTGGCTATCTATAATTCTATCTGCTGTCACTGGCCCACTGATGGAGCACCCAAAAAATAAAAAACAAAGGTTAAGTAAAGGGAGTGGTAGTGGCAGTGGCCGACCCTTTCAAGAGACATGGAGCGAGATGTATGGCATTATAGAAAAAAATGGCAGATCATTTTGCGTTCTATGTACTGAAACGGTAGTAAGCAGAACGTGGAATATAAATAGACATTTTGAAACTAATCATTCCCAGCTCTTGGAAAAAAGTGAGGATGAAAGGAGGGAATACATTTCCAGGAAGCTTTATAAGAGCCAATCTAACTCCATCCTTAAATTTATGAAAGGCTCTACAAATTTAAACTCTGCAAGTTTGAGCATTGCTCACTCCATAGCTCAGCATACAAAAGCGCTTAATGAGGGAGAATTTATTAAAGAAACTCTCCTAAGATGTGCGCCAGTTCTATTTCACGATATGCAGAATAAAGATGCAATTATTAAGAGAATATCTGAGTTACCACTCAGTAGAAATATCATAAAAGACCGAATAATGAGACTGAACACAAACGTACAACAGCAATTAAAGAGAGACATAAGGAATTGTAAATATTTTTCCATCTCTCTTGATGAAACTACTGATGTCACATCGCATGCTCAGTTGGCCATTATTGGTCGATATTCTGATGGTCACACAATGAGAGAAGAGTTGATAAAGTTAGTATCAGTGCCAACAAGTACATCAGGAAGCGAAATATGTAAGGTTGTTATGCAAACATTCTGCGACCTAAGCATTGATATATCTAAAGTTGTGTCAGTGACGACAGATGGTGCCCCAAACATGGTGGGGAAAAACGTTGGATTTGTGAAATTGTTAAATGTTAAATAATTTGTTTTTGGTTTATTAAATACAATTATATTGCAATTATACATTTTTGTAGTTTAAACTATAAATTGCGCAAAATTATGTTTTTGTCGAAGTGACACACAACGCGAGTTATGCTCGATTTTTTGCCGATTTTTGACACACCACGCCAAAAAGGTTGCCCATCACTGGTCTAGTCATTTTGTTTTGTTTTGTCAGATGGGCGCTATATAAAATGGACAAATAAATAAACACAGATAGAATCTGAAGTGAGATATAGATTAGGTCAGTGATGGCGAAACTTTTCGGCACTGAGTGCCAGAAAGGAAGCATGTGTGCACTCGCAGCACAGATTGCCAAAAAGGAAACACATGTGCCAAAAAGGAAGCACATGTGTGCGAGCATCACAGAGTGCCAAAAAGGGAGTACTTCATGCCTGCTCGTCTAAGCTGCAACCCAA
Source organism: Thamnophis elegans (assembly GCF_009769535.1). NCBI lineage: Eukaryota > Metazoa > Chordata > Lepidosauria > Squamata > Natricidae > Thamnophis > Thamnophis elegans. The sequence continues at coordinate 118,871,678 of NC_045558.1, forward strand.
AGGAGGAGCTGCCTAGGGGGCATGCACATGCCGGAAAATGAAGTTCTGGTTTCCGGCACATGCATGTGCGCCTCACGACAAGTCTTCCAGTTACTGTTGTGCATGCACATGTGCCTAACAGCTGACCGGGGTGCATGCTAACGCCAGAAGATGGAAGACCAGCTCTTCTGGTTTCTGGCACTGCCGCGCACACAAACACCAGCTGGTCATCACATGCACGCTGGAAACCCAAAAGAGGAACAGGTAATGCTGTGCCAGGCAACATGATTTTGTGTGCCACTTCGGGCATGCATGCCATAGATTCGCCATAAGAGGCCTAGTTTCACATGCCCAGCACTCACACAAATGGAGCTACATATACACTCCTCCTGCTGCTTGCATGGTACCATCCATTCTCTCCGGCTGGCTCCGTAAAGCTAAAAATGTTGGGTTCTGCTGTTCTACAATATCTTTATGAGACAATGACTGTATTTCTTTCTTTCTTTTTTTGCTTGTTAATGCAAGGAAAATCCATCGAGGTAACCACATGTCTTTGAGTCCCAACTAAAGGATCTTGCTGGAAAGAAACAAACACCACGTTACAGTATTTGCAATAGATGGCCTGCACCTAAATATTAAAAACATGCCTTAAAAAAAAACCAGGCTATTTTTTCTTACACTAATGGGAATAGAGTCTTAACAAATAGGATCCCTTAGCCATTCTTGGCTTGAAGCTAATCAAGATCAGCCCTCTTTGGTATCAGGATGGGAATAGGAGGTCACCTAAAGTAACATCTCGCCTTCCCACCTAAAAATAAAAAAGTCTTCCTGGAAGAAGGCAATGGCATCCAAAACTCTTCCATAGTGCATCCAAGAAAGCAGCATACAGGTCGTCCTAAATTTACAACAACAATTGAACCCAACATTTCTGTTGTTGAGCAAGACAGTTGTTAAATGGGTTTTGCCCCCATTTTATGTCTTTTCCTATTAAGTGAATTACTCAGTTGTTAAGTTAATACCATGATTGTTAAGCGAATCTGGCTTCCCATTAACTTTGCTTGCCAGGAGATCCCAAAAGGTGACCACATGACCTTGGGACACTGCAACCATCATAAACACAAACCAAGGGATGCTGTAATGATCGTTAAGTGTGAAAAACAGTCATCAGTCACTTTTTTCAGTGCCATTGTAACTTTGAATAGTCACTAAACAAATGACTGCAAATCAAGGACTACCTGTGGACGCTGTTACCAAAAGCCCCTCTAAAATGGATGGCATCTTTAATTAACGGAAGCAGATATTATTGGAGGAAGGATGTTCATTTTGCAAGTTTTCTTTTAATATTGAATTGGATTGAATTTATTATATTTCTATGCCGCCCTTTTCCCCGAAGGGGACTCAGGGCGGCTCACAACCCAAGTCAAGGGTTTGTTTGTTTTTACAATAATTACATAAAGGGAAATGCTGTCAAAGAACAAGGTGGCTGGACACCATCAAAGTTGACACCAGCCTGAGCATAGAAAAACTCAAATGATTTGTGCAAGAGTGGAAGATGTGGAGAGATCTGGCCTGTAGAATCTCCAGGAGTTGGACTAGACTAGACTAGAACAGAACAGAACAGAATCTTGTCACTTTAGGTGTATACTAATCAGCACACATTAAAATAAAATTTTGTTGCATTCAGCTCTCAAAAGATAACCTTTATGCATATATCCACATATCCACATATATTATACTAGCTGGATACCCATGCTTTGTGATGAAATTATGTGATCGGGCAATGCAGAAGAAATCCGGTTCAGTCAGGTTCAATCCATTGGCTCAGTGGTGGATAGTGATTGAAACACATACGGGAATATCTCTTTTGCTACTTTGAGTCCAGAAGCAGTTCCATAGGTGGAAGGCATAGACATGTTGATGAGGTAGTGATGTTTAGTGCTATAAGGAGCTCCAGACCACTCCTGAGTGGAACGTCTGCCAGTTTGAACTGAGGAAACGGAAGGCAACTGGAAGTCGAAACAGAGTTCTTTTCAGGTGGGGAGGGGGTGTAGAACTCTTTAACATCAGAGTATGTTAATTACTGCATAAGAAATACTAACGATCTGATGGTCATTTAGAAAAATCCTTTCTTAGAGAGCACCTAGAAGCCAGGTCCCACTCACCATCTTCAGGCTGGTGTTTTCGGCTTCATGCTTGTGCGAGACTGACCACCACTGAGCCAATAGATTTAACCTGAGTGAACCGGATTTCTCCTGCATTTCCCAATCACAGAGTTTCATCACAAAGTATGGGTATCCAGCTAGTATAATATATGTGGGTATGTGGGTATATGCATAAAGGTTATCTTTTGAGTAGTCTAGTCTAGTCTAGTATAAATGCACGCATCGCAGAACACAATAACGCAGTGAGAAAAAAAGAAAAAACTTCCTCCCTTTTCCAGCACCTTAAAGCAACAGGACATGAAATTGATTTTGAAGGAACCAAATTAATCTCCAAAACTAAACACTTCAACAAGAGAATAATTATGGAAGCCATCGAAATAGAAAAACACCCCCACAACATGAATAAATGTGATGATACCTCCTGCCTACCAGACATCTGGAAACCAGCCCTAGTCAACAAACGAGCCCCACCCACCACCCAGGTTGTTACAACACAAAAGAACAACAAACATACAGCCAGCACCTCAGCCACACAGGATGATACGAAACAGCCAACCAATCTACAAACATCAACTCCATCTACCAATCAGGATGCAACTATGCAGCCAATCAACCCACTTACAGCAACAAAGCCAGCACTCAACACACTCCCACCAAGATTTATAGAGAGACAGCAGCTCCGACAACGCCTTACTTGCACAAGCATGAAGCTGAAAACACCAGCCTGAAGATGGCGAGTGAGACCTCACCGAAACGTTGCCAATCTTACATGGGAAAAGACCCGAATGCAACAAGATCAGCATACCTACACCCGTGAAAATCTATGAAAACAAATACACACACACACACACACACACACACACACACACACACACACACCAGTGCTGGTTTTTTTTACAACCTATTCTGTAGGTGTGGCCTGTTTTGTGGGAGCGGCTTGGCAGTCATGTGACTGGGTGGGAGTGGCCAACCTGATGTCACTCACCAGGAGATGTCATGGATTGGGTAAAATGTAGTGAATCTCACTTAACAACGCTCTTGCTTAGCAACCAAAATTTGGGGCTCAATTGCAGTCATAAAACAAGGACTATCTCTACCTTCTTCTGCATGGCAGCCTTGTCCTAGTAAACTATTTCTCTTTTCAAGCAATTTTCCTCTCTGTTAGAGGCACCAAAATAATCCATATAATATAAGGTTTCCTGCTGCAGAAGGGGGTTGGATTAAATGACCTCCTAGTAGCCTGCTGTGCTGTTTTTCTTTCTTTCTGCTAACACTTGGGGAAGGAGAGCAAAAGTGAGTGAGGGTCCTTCCCTCTAGCCTTTGGCCAAAGCCCCACACAGCACCAGGAGAATGAAGTTTGAATTCCTCCCCCTCCCTCCGACCCACACATACCTTTTCCAGCTGCTTCAGAGAGGGCTTCAACACTGCTCTTGCCTCAGGTCCTCTGAAGAAGCCCTTTCCTTCCTTCCTTCCTTCCTTCCTTCCTTCCTTCCTTCCTTCCTTCCTTCCCTCCTTCCTTCCTTCCACAGCTGGAATGGGTTCTAACCGGCATGGTAGATTTGTGGAACCTCTTCTACCGAACCTGTTAGAACTAGCAGGAACCTATCCTTGATACATACATACATACACATACATACATGCGTGCGCACACAGGTGCACACACACAAACATATATGCTGTTAAGAATTGAGTAGTCCTGCAATAGATACTTCGAAGCTTCCTCCCAGAGGGCAACAACAGAAACATTTTGTGTCCTTATCAGGCTCTGTATGGACCATCTATCTGAGGCACTGCTACCACCAAACCAAACAGTGATGCGTTTGTTAAAATGGTCTCAATTGTGTCTCTGTAAAAAGTGGTCAGGACAGAAGGAGGAAGATATACTCTCCTCTTCCGATTCAGGAAATGCAAATGCTGGTTTGCACGCTTCACTAAAGGTAACATATGAAGAGACCAAGTCTGATTGTTAGTTATGGATATCATCATCATCATCATCATCGATCATCATCATCGATCATCACCATCATCATCATCATCATCATCATCATCATCATCATCATCATCATCATGGACATTTGATCCAACCTATACTTGGAGCTAGTTTAGCTTGCCAGAAGACAGGAAATTGCCTGGATAAATGTGAACTTTATAGCACATTATAAACCCATCATTTCTGCTCTCAAGGATTAAAATGGCTGCCTCCTGAAAAATTGTACTGACTCAATATTTGAGGAATAGGGCTTCCTGAAAATATTTATTCCAGGTCTGTTGAACATTGTACTCAAACAAAGAAGGCTTTGGGATTTCGTAGATGTTTAGGTCCTCAACATAATGTCAATTATGGTAAACGAGCAGCTTTGAAAGACAGCTGGATCATAACTCTCTGCTAATGTTCCCTTGCTGGGGATTTCCTGACATTTTTCATTCTCCCCTTTGATAAATACACAGCATCTACAAGAGCAGGTTAAGCAGGTCTCCATTTTCACCATAAGGGGGAACCATTGGCTTAGGAATGAAAGAGCCGGTTATTGTGGGAATCCCATTTTCAATGTCTAAATGAACTTCGCCATTGCTATTGCTACGGAATATTCCTCACCCGAAGAAAAAGAGAAGGTGCACAAATATAAACCAAAATTAAAAAATGGCTACTGTTTGAATTGTTTCGAGTTTCATACAATGCAAAGAAAGAAAGAAAAATATCAGCAAAATATAAGCAGAGGGTGGCAGCGGGGGAGAGAACGTTGGGTTTTTGAAAAAGTGAGGTAAAATTTGCCCTGTGGTTTAATATGTTCAAGATGAGAATGTAAGATCCCCAATGGAATATAGAGCTTGCTTTATTTACAAGGAAGGTATATCACAAAGGAGAGAAGCTTTTTAAAATTCTGCTTAAAATACCTTGAGCCTCAGGGGTACAAAATACAGAAAATATTCTCTACTTTTGATTTTCAGGTCTCAATTAGCCATTTTATTTGAATAGAGATTTGTCTCAAAAAGGGATAACGAAAGGAGATAGGGACACTCACCTTTTTAAAATCCTCTAAGTTGCCATTGTTAATGGCTACTCCTATTTTTTTTCCCTAGTTACATCTTCTTCCTGGATTGATCACTCAATCATCACACAGAATCTGTATAATGTCATGATCAGTGGTGAAGTTCTTTTTTTTTTATTATTATTACCGGTTCTCTAGGTGTGGCTTGGTGGACGTGGCAGGGAAAGGATACTGCAAAATCTCCATTCCCATCCCACTCCAGGGAAGGATACTGCAAAATCCCCATTCTCTCCCCACTCTGGGGCCAGCCAGAGGTGGAATTCTCCGAACTACTCAAAATTTCTGCTAACCAGTTCTCCAGAACCTGTGAGAACCTGCTGAATTTAACCCCTGGTCATGATGCTAAACCATCAATTGGATTTGACCATGCAATGATGTCACCAATGGTAATTTAAAATAAGGCTAAATCAATATCCATTTGCTCTTATGAAGTGGCCCCAAAACTAGAAAATAAAAGTATTTTGGCACTGCCAAAAATGTTCACAAAAACCACCAAGTTGATTTGGCTATCCTTGGTTGATCCTACAGTCTTTCATTCTTAACATAAGAAATGTTTATCCAGTAAATCTCAAGAACAAGCCGCTTTTGACAAACAAGCCACTCCATCCATTTTGCTATTATTGATTGGTAGCTGTCAACTTTTATTAAGACAAATGGCTGATTGTTCACAATCAGCCCGAGTGTCCATGTTCAACCCTCTACAGCCCTAGATATCTCCCAGTGTCCTTAATAATTCATCACGCCTTGAGTAAATGTTGGCATTTAATCATTTATTGAATGCAGGTTGTGGTTTTTAAGAGTTATCAGAAATCCTGCTGGACATTAGTCGATGGGCTTGCTCTGGATGTTTACCAACATGTCTTGGCAAGCGATAACATTCAACAGTAAATAATGATAACAAAATGAACCATGGAAGGGATGCATTCTTTATTTATTATGCCATTCATATATTTTGCAAGTAAGGAGGGGCCCCTGCAGCAGGAAAAGGGAACCCTGCAAACTTGAATCTTGTCTGTCCAAAGTCTGATATTTTAGTGGATTCAACTAGGCATTTCTGATTCCCCTGGGAGCTATTTTCCATGCATCGATTTACAAGCCATATCACTTTATTGCTAAGTCTGGGAAGAGTAAAATAAAGGAATGGAGGGAAATAAAAAAGACAATGAAAAACTTAATGGAGTAATTAATTCAAGAGAGGGGTGAAATCCAGAAAAATAGAAAATTGTATTTTTATATATTTATTCCCTGATTCTCCCCCCCTCCTCATCTGTCTGGCTGTGTCTTTCCAGCTGCCCAAAGCACAATTGGAGAGGGACACTCAAGATCAGCCAATCCCAAAAGGGCAGGGGAGGGACTAGTCCTTGCCTCATTTTCAACTCATGGTAAGTTGCAAAGACCCCAGGGATTTGCTGGGATCCACATTCCTAGCCATTGATCTGGGAATAATTGAGTGGGAAAAAGGGAGGAGGAGGAGAAGAAGGTAATAAAAGAGGAGGGAGATAAAAAGGACCAGGAGATCTCTTGACCTTTTAACATCCAGGAGACAAGGAGGAGGAAAAAAGGAAGCTAGCAAATGAAAAGCAAAAAAGCTAACATTAAAAAAAAAGATGCAGAGATGCCCAATTTCAATGCGGTAAGTTGTTTCTTTGTGAAGTCATGTCAAGAGCAATGTGTGATGCCACAGAGGTTGATAGCTGTTTGCAGAGCACCATTGGACTTGGTGTCCCACCCAAATGGGCCAAAGTTGAAAATCTGGATATAGTAATAATGTCATAAAAAGGTATAAAGCAGTTTGGAGCTAGGCAAGAAACAGTGTTAATAGAATGTATGGACAGAATCAATTTTAGTAGACAGATGCTCCAGATAATAGGATGAAACAATGAGATAGAAGCCAAAATAAATGTACCTTTATTAGGTGAAATGTTATGAGTATGGTTAAAGAAATAATTGATGTAAGGTACAACCTAAAGTTGAATGTATGAAATATGGCAGGATGAGAATAATAAACTATATTTGAGGGAAAGGGTTGCTCCTCTGATTGGAGACTTGGAGTGGCCCCAAAGACAAGAAGTTTAAATGTTGCACATTGCTTAATTTTAAGTTGTAATTGGTCATTTATTGCTAATAGATTTATAGAGTCTAACTTATTTTTTTCTATTGTAAAGTGGTCACCTGTTCAGTTAGAATTACCTGGACTTTTAATGTGTCTATTTTGTATGTTGCTCAATTCTACCTGAATTTATATTTTATCACTATTTTGTGCTTAGTTTTAAATATGATATGAATGTTAATAATGGCTATTGCCATTCATTGCACAGTCAACCAGACTTTTAGACCAGATTTGGCATTTTTATTCATCTATGGAGTTCTTCCGTAGATGATAGATAGGCAGATAGGCAGACTTTGTTTGATATGTTAAAAATATCATCATAAAATTAATGTTATTAATAACTATTATTATCTGTATAGTCTATAAACATAATAATGAATGATTAATCACTAATATAAATCATTAAATATAAATAAATAAATAAATAAATTAGTTGATTAATTATAATTGATTTTATAACAATTATTATTAGAATTAGAGTAAATCAGAAAGTATCAAGATCTGAAAACTGAAGTTGAAAGATTATGGCATAAACCAGCCGTGATGGTTACAGTGGTTATTGGCACACTGGGTACCACACCAAAAAATCTTGCATAAGACAATCTGTGCATTTACAAAATCTCCATCAGCCAATTGCAAAAGATCACATTATTTGGTTCCCCAGTATGCCATATTACAACTTTCTAAAATCTTGGGAGGAACTCAATGTGGATGAAGGCCAACACCAACTAAAGAATAGGATTTCACATTGTTGTGAACAGATAATAATAAAATCATTTAGAGATAGATGTTTCTGAGTTAATTATCTAACTAGAAAGGGAATAGAGAAATACAATTCAGCAGTGAGGGATGGAGAGACAGAGGAAGGAAAATAGAGAAAGCAACAGTGGGTTGCATTTCGGAATAACAGAATAACAGAGCTGGAAAAGACCTTGGAGGTCTTCTAGTCCAGTGGTCCCCAACCCCCGGTCCGCGGACCGGTGCCGGGCCGTGGAGTACCTGGCACCGGGCCGCGCAGCGGCCGGGGGCCATGCAACGGCCGACTCTTCACTCATGCAGCGCCGTCGCCGGAGGGGGGGAGCTGCGCGGAAGCACAGGAGCAAGTGAGGTGAGGAGGAAGAATTCCCCGCTACTACACCACCTCCGCCCCCTCCCCGAGTCAGCCGTCCCCTCAGTGAACGCCTCCGCCTCTTTCTCCTTTCTCGCCTCAGTCGGCTCGCCTGGAAGCGAGGCGAGGAGGGGGCGGACCATGCGCTGGAAGCGGAGCCCTTGGAGGCCGCTCTCTTCTTTTTCCCGCCCGGCCTTGGCTTGTGAGAAGGAACGGCGGGAGAGGTAGAGAGAGAGAGAGAACGTCGGGCAGCCGAGGGCGGGGGGGGTCTTTTGAGGGGAGATGGGGGGTGCGCGATTTTGGCGCCAGATTCAGGCCGCCGCTGCTGCTATTGCAGCGCACGGTGGAAAAGCGGCGGTCTTGCCCACCCCTTCCCTGCCTCCCGCCCGCTCCAGTTGCCGCAGCCAGGGGTGGGGGCTCGGTGCCTGAAGTCTCTTGCCTCTCTTCCAAAATTTCGCCAACGGGCATCGGTGAAGCACGCTCTTTCTCTTCCTCACAAAACACATTTCCTTTCCCCCCACGCGTAGCTATTGGCGATATGGACTCTTGGAGGCTGTGCTCCCGGGTCGCGTTTCCTTTTTGCAGCCCACGAGAATGCCTGGTTCTGAGCCTCAAAAAACGAGAGTTCTCTTAAGGCTGCAAAAAAGGAATATACTTTGGTCCTTGAAGCGCTTTTCCTGTTATTTGGACATTATATATATACATACGTACATACGTACAGTATGTATATATGCATGTATGTATGTATGTATGTATGTATGTATGTATGTATGTATGTATATATATATATATATATATATATATATATATATATATATATGTCTGTAGTCCATAATATATATATGTACGTACATACGTACAGTATGTATATATGCATGCATGTATGTATGTGTATATATATATATATATATATATATATATATATATATATATATATATATATATATATATATATATATGTCTATAGTCCATAATATAGTGATGATTTAAAAAAAAATTAGTTGAGCACATGGAATCTTTTTTCTTTTAGTATATTTTGGAGGTGGGGGCCCACTTTGTTATTTAAGATAGTATCTCCTTTTATATATGGTAGTGAAGATACCTAATACTCCCACCCCCTATTTCCCCCACGACAACCTTGTGAGGTGGGGGGGCTTAGATAGAGTGAATGGGCTTAATACTGTATTCTTTTTACATTGCTATCCTCTGGCTTATTTAATTTTGCCCTTGCTCTTTTTATCTTTGACCTTGATTAATTCAGCTGTTTATTCCTTAAAATCTACATACAAAATGGAAGGTGGGATATGATTCAGGTGTTGAATTGGGAAGGTGGATTTAAAAATTATGTTTGTATTCCCCCATTTTTGCCCCCCCTACCCCTGCGCGCGCTCAGCGGGCCACGGTAAAATTATCAAAGGCTGACTGGTCCGCGGCGATAAAAAGGTTGGGGACCACTGTTCTAGTCCAACCCCGGGCTCAGGCAGGAAGCCCTATACCATTTCAGACAAATGATTGTCCAACCTCTTCTTAAAAACTTCCAGTTTTGGAGCACCCATTTCATTTACAAAGATTACTTCATTACAAAGCTTACAAAGATTAAGAGAAATGTGCACCCACTGCATTGCTATTGACATGTTCCCATCTTAATTTGTTTTCATCTGTATTCTTCTGTAGTGAGGTAGTATGTTATCTAAAGAAAAATGTTCTTGAAATTGTCCTTGCCTATTATTTGGAGACTTCATTCTTTGGAGACTGCTGGATTATCCCTTCTCCATGGCCCTCCAAAGTTTGAAGTGTGACAGATGGCAATTGTCTCTTGTTTTGATACTCAGCTGCGGCATGCTCTCTCTGTGAAATTTCACCTGGCATTGGCTTTTTGATGCTAATTGCAGAACTGTTTCATTGCCCAGGCCATTAAGTTAATTAAAAATAATTCTTTCAGGACTGAGATTTCTCTGGTGCTGCAATTTTCATGCATTGGATGTTAGCCAGTCTCTATTTTAAATCACTAACAGTCCAGATAAAGAAATGTGTTTAATTCAAAAATGCAGTGATAACAGAGATCACCAGCATTTTGTTTTCTAATCTGTGGACTACTTTATTCAGACTAATAATCTTGATGCTAGTGGCTAGCCACAATTATGAATAAAAGTAGAAGATTAGGAGTCCAGGGATCCCATGGGAGCAAAGCTTGAGGTATTCCTGAAGCCAGGGGCCAGACATCTTATTTTCCTGACCAAGCACAGATGCCTAAGCTACCATGTGGCTCTCAGATGCCAGATTTGATTATCAGTTATAACTAACTAGAAAAATGAAGAATTGCTTATTGCCTTTAGAAAAAAACCACACAACCAAGAAACCGCAGATGAAGGACTTGATCTTGTGTTATATTTTGTTGCTGTGAAGAAAGATTTTTACTTCCTCTTGTTTATAGGATTGAATTCCTAGATGACCCAAAGTTGCTGAAAGAACATGTGGCTCTGTTTACTTAGGTCCTCTGGATTTATTTGCAATTATCTAAGCAAAGGACTAGGAAGAACCAATAGATGGCTAAAGATGATGTGTTTGGTCAAGGGAATTAGCAGAATTGAATTGGTTGACATTTGGATCTTCCCTGAATAAGACTTCACAGGAATTACACACAAAACAGAACATTTGGGTTTCTGATTTGTCAAGCCAATGTTTTAAAACAGCTAAAAGTTACTTGTTTTCAACATAAAACATTTCTCTTCATTTTAAACTTTCTTGAAGTAGGCTTATAGATCTGAGCAATATATATTTTGCTCACATCAGCTTTCAGAGTTTAGGATCAGTAGAAAGCTATTCAGAGTCCAGTTTCCTTAAATATTATTTCCAAGTCTTATAAGAAATTTTGGAACAGTTGTTTTTGAATACCAATAGGTCCACTGATTGATCATAGAGATATTGTAGTTTTATTTTCCACTCTGTCACCACTCAGTCTGACTTTCCATCACGCCATTGAAAAGATTAAATCACACTGTGAAACCTCTAGATTTGAATGTTGAACTCCACTACAGGTGGTCCTCAACTTATGACCGCAATTGAGCCCAAAATTTATGTTCCTAAATTTGTTAAGTGAATTTTGCCCCATTTTATGAGTTTTCTTGTCACATTTGTTAACTGAATTGCTGCAGTTGTTAAATTAGTAACATGCTTGTTAAGTGAATCTGGTTTCCCCATTGCTTGTCAGAAGATTGTAAAATATGATCACATGATCCCACGACACTGCAACCGTCACATACGTGTGAGCCAGTTGTCAAGCATCCAAATATTAATCATATGACCATAGGATGGTGCAACTTCATAAGTGTGAAAAATGATCACAAGTCACTTTCTCCAGTGCCCTTGTAACTTCGGAGAGTCACTAAACGAACTGTTGTAAGTTGAGGACCAGCTGTAAATATCTGCTTCTAAATCTAGGAAATGATTTGTCATGGTCTGTCAACTTCCTAAAGACATCTAACTGACCAAGTCACTATGAGAAACACGATTCTGTAATACTTAGAACTTTGATAGGTTCATGTAGGGCAGTTTTTTATCAGCCTTGGCCACTTTAAGTTCTATGGACTTCAACTCCCAGAATTCCCTAGCCAGCTCTGGGAGTTGAAGTCCACAGGACTTAAAATCGCCAAAGTTGAGAAACACCGATGTAGGGTCTTGTGATCTTTTAGATAGCATATCTGACTAAGGTCTTTGGAGGAACTAAGAAATATGTGATGGATGGATGGATGGATGGATGGATGGATGGATGGATGGATGGATGAATGGATGGGTAGATGGGTAGATGGATGAATGGATGGATCAGAGGTGGGTTCCTACCAGTTCGCACCAGTTCGGTAGAACCGGTTCGTCAAATCTACCAAACTGGTTAGAAGAGGTTCCACCAGAAAGCAGGCCACACCTACAGAAGAGGTTCCAAAAATTTTTGAAACCCACCACACACACACACACACACACACACACACACACACACAGAGAGAGAGAGAGATACACACAGACAGACAGACAGACTCACACAGAGAAAGAGAAAGAAAAAGAAAGGAAGAAAGAAAGAAATAAAAAAAGAAAAAAGAAAGAAAAAGTGAGAGACAGATGAAAGAAAAAAAGGAAAAAGGGACAAAGACACAAAAGGAAGGAGAGGGGGGGAGAGAAAACACATGGCCGATAAGCCACTCCCACTAGGTCACATGGCCAGCAAGCCACTCCCACAAAGGAGGCCACACCCACAGAGTAGGTTCAAAAAAATTTTGAAACCCACCACTGGGATGGATGGATGGATGGATGGATGGGTGGGTGGGTGGGTGGATAGATTTGTATTGACCAGTAAGATGAAGGAACATGATTATAGTTACAGATTACAGATTTCAATTTGGGAAGACCTGAAGGGCTAGGCTGAGGTCATATTATCCCGGAGAAGGACTATCTATGTGATAGTTAAGAGTGCTCTATTATTATTTTTTTACTGTAGAGTGATGCCATCTGCTAATGCCCCATGGTAATTTAGATTTTGACTTTGCTCTGGTAAGCTTTTTAGACTGGCTTTTGTTATTGATTTATCTACTTGTTGATTTGTGATTTGACACCCTCACAGAGAAAAATAGATAATCGGGAAAAGACAATCATCTACTATTTTTGTTTGTTCAGTCCTATTTCACTGGCTAATAATCTTTTGCTAATGTTTAATAAAATGATTAAAAGCTGCAGAATTAAGAGCATGGATTCCAAGAATACCAAGGAACACAAAGGACATTTTTGAAATACTACCCATTGAGTTTAGTCTCATTCGCTCCCCAAGATTTTAGTGAAAAATATTTTCATCGAATACTTCTAATAACCTTGTTTTACCCTAATCACAAATTTTGCTTCCTAAGTTAATTTTTCTGATAATTTACAAATTCTCAAGGGAGTTTGTTCCAAAAATATATCATAAATTTAATAATTTCTCTGACTGGTCAGAAATGCTGTAGATATAAAAATGAATCAATGGGTTTTGAAATAAATGGGATAATTCAAAGGAGTAGACTGTAATTTGGCTACCATCAAGGCATTCCCTGCTACTATGTTAAAAATGTCCTCCACGCATCCTTGAATCAGTAGAAGACAATCCCAGCATAATCTTTGTTGCCCTTTGGTTGATCCCTGTCCTGCCTCCACTGTCTCTATTCTGGCTTTCGGCCAGCTGATGATGTCCTCCTGATGCAGCTACATGATCGGTTAAGGGAAATGATTGGTTTAACCCTCTGGGCTTGCTGCCCTTCTTCTGAATGTCACCAACCAGCAGGAAAACATCTACTAAGCATGCCAACAATCCTGGAAACAGACCTGTTTGTAATCTTCAAGCTTTTACGCTCTTTCTCTCAACAGATGAAGGCTAAAAACTGAATGTTGACCAGATCACAAAATAACAGAATTGCACAAACATGCATAATACCATAGACATCCAAAAACACACAAATATAAACTTCCTTTCACACTCTGGGCAAGGGATCCATTTGCCCAACCACTAGCAAAACTTGGTCATCATCTAAAGTAACAGATGCTGGCATGACTGGGTTAGGACAGAAGTGTTAGCCTTCCCAACTATTCCTCTTGAGCTTTAGTTTAGTTTAGTTTGGTTTCGTTTACTTTACTTTTCTTCAATTTAGTTTAGTTTAGTTCATTGTCATTGCACATTGTACAATGGAATTAAATGCCATCTTCGGTGTATATTGTAATTATAAAAATAAAAGCACAAACACACATCTTTCACATGCTATATAACTGAAATTGAAAGCCTTCAATTTCAAAACCTTCAAGCTTCATTTTCTGATTGTGTTACCCCATCTCCTATATGCTCTCCGTGCTAGGTTGATGTCCTCCAGGACACGGTCTCTTCACTAGTGAGCAATACTGTAATATTCAACTTCTGGGAGGTGATAGGGATGCCTTCTTTTTCTCTACCAGTGAGATGACTTGGGCAAGGCCAAATAGAGTAATCCTTATAACTCAATCTGAGTTTTATGAAGGAGGTGAAACTCAAGATCCTTCCTCATAGCATTTCTTCCCCCACCCCACCCCCACCCCATAGCTTACTGGACCAAGATTACTATACTGGTATCATTGGTGGACTTTGTTGTCTTAAAAAGAGATAATGGCCACTGCTTTAGATAACTTTAAAACGGGGTTAGACCATTAGCTATGCTGGTTGGAGAATTCTGTGAGTTGAAATTCACAAGTCTTGAAGTTTCCAATGCTGGACACCTGTGGATTAGACAAATTGACAGAAATCTCTTAATAGTTGGAGAGCAAACAACCAATAGTGGCCATGAGCTTTTTTCAATTTTTTCCCCCCAATTTGATTTCCTTTTCTGATGAGCAAAGTCAGGTCTCCAAGATAATATTACCCAATGCAAGAAAAATATGATCAGCGGTATGTAGGCCTTACAGAAGCCACAAGTCCATACAAGGGACTCTTTAGTTATTTGCTCTCATGTAACAGACAATGAAATAGCACATCAGCCTCTCTTCTGCTTCTCATCATTTTGCATTTTGAAAGGATAATTATGGTAAACACAGCGGTATTACAGGGCAGAGTATAGTCACCAACTCCATTAAGTGTTTGGCTCACTTGTAGGGCCATCAATCCAGGTTGCAAACTGGGGTGCCATGCAGAGACGGTATTCAGCAGGTTCTGGAGAATTGATAGCAGAAATTTTGAGTTGTTCAGAGAACCGGTAAATACCATCTCTGACTGGCCCCGCCTATTCTCTGCCTCCTGAATCCTAGCTGATCTGGAGGGAATGGGGTTTTTACAGTATCCTTCCCCTGCCACATCCACCAAGCCTTGCGCACCAAGCCATGCCATGCCCACCAAGCCACACCCACAGAACCGGTAGTAAAAAAAAATTGAATCCCACCATTTTTGCCATGCTTAGGGGGCAGCATGTCAACCAAGTATAAATATCACCACCACATAAGCAGTATTAATTCAGCTTTGCTGCCTGGATTTGGAAATTTTCATCATTGCGACTGTTGGAGGTAGCTAAGCAGCAAGATCCTTCAGAGTGAAATGCAATGCAAGTAATCCTCAACCTACAACTATCCGTTTAGTGATCATTTGAAGTTACAACAGCACTGGAAAAAAGTGATCTATGACCAGTTTTCACACTTATGACCCTTGTAGCATCCCCATGGGCATGTGATCAAAATTCGGTGCCTGGGGTGGGGAGCCAGATTCGCTTAACAGCCACATGATTCACTCAACAACTGGAGTGGTTCTTGCTGCTTAGGTTCCTCAAAGCAAAAAAAACCAACGTTGTAAAATGGGGTGAGTAACTCACTTAACATCTGTCTTGCTTAGGAATGGAAGTTTTGGGGCTCAATTGTGGTCGTACGTCAAGGACTATCTGTAGTTACTTAGGAAGTAAGCAAACTCGCATGATCCAAAAAACTAAGGATGCTTGATTCTGCTCACTGCTTTGATATGACTCCCAGGATAGCATTGTTCTGATCTAGGCTTCCCAAGAACATGAAGCAAACTCTCCATCCCGATAAAACCCCTTTTATTTAGTTTAAAGTGAATTCCTCTCCAGCAAAGTCCCGGCCAAGAGTCTTTCAAGAGATTTCACAACTACAGACCTTTATCAGGGTTGGAGAGTTGCCAGGCCAATATCTTCCAAACGCCACTCTGTAGCAGACAATATTTGGCATGAAGTCAGGAACAGATCTTCACCCTAATGAAGTGAACTAATGGTCTCCTGCAAACTCACCTCCCCTTTCACTCCTCTTTATTCCCTATGGGAAGGGCCATCCACCTGTGCCTTCACTCCTGAGTCAGCCCTTGTTCCTTAGCTGTTACTTTCTCCTAGCAGCTCTGCGCATACACACATTGGGAACAGGCTCCAGCTGTTCTTCTGCCCCACTGATATCTGACTCTGAAGCCAGTTGATAATTGTCGGACAGCCCTGGCCCCATCTCTGCCTCCAACACAGAGCCTCATCAGAGCCTTCCCCAGACTCCAGGATTGGCCCATGTTCCTCCCCAACCTCCTCACTGTCTGAGTCTGCCACCAGCTTCGGTGGCAGGCCACAACAGGGAGGTTAAAGATCAATCTAGAAGAAACAAAAGCAAATTATGTCCCAAGGGTGATTTTTCAAGAGGCAACCAGACTTCCTTGTTTTTCCTTGAAGACATTTCACTTCTCATCCAAGAACAGTTCAGAATTGAAGAAGTTTCCTGGAGGACAAGCGAAAAGTCTTTAAGGAACAACAAAGAAAGTCCAGCTGGCTTTTGAAAAAGCACATTTGTGACAACCATGAATGAGAATCTCCATAGACAAAAAGCAAATGATGTCTGTAGTGCAGCTATTTTTAAAAAAGCTACAGAAATGGATGCATGAACTCACCAAGAGTTCATCTCAACTCAAGGGAAACTTTATCTTCATTCAAAATCCAGGACTGAAAAATTGATCTCTGTTTGTAAAATACCCTTGATTTGATTTGGGGAAAGCCAGCTTCAACTCTTGATGAAATGCCCCATTAGGAAACCAAACATCTCTTCCAAATGCTAATTCATTTTAATCACTACCAACTGGGAAAACATTGAACAGTACAAAAATAGATGGGAGTTTATAAACATAGTAGGTTTCATTCAACTCAAATGAAAGGAATTCTAATTTGAGAAATAAATGCATTTTCATATGTGCCAGAATACAAATGTTTCAAATGTGCAAATCATAAATTGCAAAGACCATTAAAAAGATAAAGAAATCTTGAGCAAGAGAGAGATGGTTGGCCAGATACTTCCTGATTATCTGGGCTAACCTGTCCAATTTTCCAGTCTTTGAAGCCTTCCAGCTATTATTATTAAAGACACCCCTGTTCTGGATTAATTTTCATTTTTTTTTCATTTATTAAAATTTATAGGCCGCCCTTTTCCCTGAGGGGACTCAGGGCGGCTTACAATCACAAGGGAGGGGAGTGCAGTATCAAAAAAACAAAACAAAATGTGAACAAAGAAAAATAATAAAACACAACTTTCGTTCAGCAATCAAACACTCGGGCGGGTGAATTAATGGTATCATCCATATTTCTACAGAAGAACCTGTTGACCACTAATCGTGGATTTTATTTAGTAGCAAGACACTTCATGATACTTTTATTCTGATACATAAAGTTCCTTTTGTAGGCTGTCTTGAATTGTGTTTCCACCTTTTTCTTTTTTCCTTTTCGTCTTAAAGCTAGAAGGTAAAGGTAAAGGTTCCCCTCACACATATGTGCTAGTCGTTCCTGACTCTAGGGGGTGGTGCTCATCTCTGTTTCAAAGCCAAAGAGCCAGCGCTCTCCGAAGACATCTCCGTGGTCATGTGGCCGGCATGACTAAATGCCGAAGGTGCATGGAACACTGTTACCTTCCCACCAAAGGTGGTTCCTATTTTTTCTACTTGCATTTTTACATGCTTTCGAACTGCTAGTTTGGCAGAAGCTGGGACAAGTAATGGGAGCTCACTCCATTACGTGGCACTAGGGATTCAAACTGCTGAAGTGCCAACCTTTCTGATTGACAAGCTCAGTGTCTTAGCCACTGAGCCACCGCATCCCTTAAAGCTAGAAACAACCATGCATATGCCTGGGAGAGTCCATCTATTTTACATTTAGCAAATCTTCAAAAGTAGTGAATGCTGTAATAGTTCCTTGATGAAATGCCTATTTGATCTGACATTTTTGACCATTGAATGAACTATCTCAAGAAAATGCATAGCCAGTTTTTTTGTCATGCTGGTACTTATCAAAAGTGCAGGCATTAAGATTCTATCTAAAAGGAATGCCTTATGCCACAGAACAATGGGGCTTCTTCATATGCCAATGTATGGAAATATAGGTAGTCCTTGAGTTACAACAACAACAACTGAGCCCTAAATTTATGTTGCTAAATGAGACATATATTCAGTTGTGTCCCATTTTATGATTTTTCTGCCACTGTTGTTAAGTGAATGCCTGTAGTTGCTAAGTTAGTAACACAGTTATTAAATGAATCAAGCTTTCCTATTGACTTTGTTTATCACATGACCTCAGGATTCTGCAACAACATAAATAAGTTGCCAAGAGTCCGGATTTTGATCATGTGGTCATGGGGATGCTGCAATGGTCATAAGTGTGAAAAATATTTATAAGTCACTTTTTCCAGGGCTGTGGTAACTTCAAACGGCCACTAAATGAACTATTGTAAATCGAAGACTACTTGCATAATATGGATAATCTGCCTAAAATGTATATTGAAAGACAACTTTTAAAACCAGTTTTGATCTAGTGGTTAAGGCATGAGCGTAGAAACTGGGAGGGTGTGAATTCTAGTCCCACTTTATCCATGAAAGCCAATTGGGTGACTCTGTGTCAGTCATTCTCTCTCAGTTCAACTCAACTCATAAGGTTGTTGTTGTTGTTAGGGAAATAGGAAGAGAAGGGAGTATTTGATATGTTCAACACCTCAAGTTGTTTATAAAAAATAATAATAAAGGTGCACTATAAATCTATATATACATATATATAAATGGCTGTGTGTGTGTGTGTGTGTGTGTGTGTGTGTGTGTGTGTGTGTGTGTGTGTGTTGCAGCATAGCTCTGGAATGTCTCCAGCAATTTCAACCAAACTTGGTACACAGATGACTTACTCTCTGGAAACAAACACTGAGGGGGTAAGACACTCTTGGGGTGTCTGTTCTGTTAAGATGTAGCCTGCTGTGCCTTAAAATTACTTCTACTATGCTGCCATAAAATGGCTTCTACTGTACAGCACAGTGGAGTTCCCATGGTAATGGCTTCACAGTACTCCACAAGGGGGCTCTCTCTGGTAAGGGGGAAAATCCAACATTAGAAATTACGTTTGGTCCAGACATTTCCCCCCCTATAAATAAGTACCTGGGCAACGGCAGGTTATGAGCTAGTAAATAAATAAATGGTGACTACCTAGTAATTTTGTTTCTTTGGGGAAACCCGGTATTGTGGTGGATAGATTGATATTAAACATCTTGGTGACATCTGTTATGATCTTTTCTCTGAAATGAAATACCCAAACATTTTTGACCAACAGAGTTTCACAAACTAAATGCAGTTACAAGTGAAAGCAGACCGTCAGCCTGCAATTCCAGGCTCTTAAAAGTGTTAGGAGCTTGTCAAAAACCTCTCCACTCTAATTATAGTTCTGGAATGAGATGGAGCAGACCGTCTTTGCACACACACCCCTTCTGCTTTTGAGTATGTGTGTCTTTGTTGTAAGTTGCATTGATGCTATAGTCTCTAGGTTCAGTTTTTCCTCACTAATGCTAGGAGTTAAAATTTAAGTCAGATTCATGAATCTTTTTCTGGGAAAGAATATTCTTTTCCCCTTTTATTTCTTATAGATTGGAACTTCCTTTAAGAAAATAAAAATAATAAGTAAAGTAATGGTAAGGCTTCCCCTTCCACATATGTGCTAGTCGTTTCTGACTCTAGGGGGCGGTGCTCATCTCCATTTCAAAGTCGAAGAGCCAGCACTGTCTGAAGACATCTCTATGGCCATGTGGCCGGCATGACTAAACGCAGAAGGCGCACGGAACGCTGTTACCTTCCCACCAAAGGTGGTTCCTATTTTTCTACTTGCATTTTTACATTCTTTCAAACTGCTAGGTTGGCAGAAATAATAATAGAATAATAATAATAAATAATAATAGTAGCTGAGTCTTAATGTCTCTATTTCTTTTTTTTAAAAAACAGTGAAAAATGTCTCACTTAACAAGAGAAATGTCGGGCTCCATTGTGGTTGTAGGTCGAGGACTACCATCCTATATAATAGTGCGGGAAAGAAGGGAGATCAGGAGTTCACCCTTGAATAAATGTCATGGATGAGGATGCTGGAAGCTTTTTCTTTTTTTCCCTTGTTTCTTAATTAAGCACAGCCTTTTCTTAATTAAGCACAGCCTTCTAGGCGGAAATGCGGAACTTCTGTTCCCATTTCTCTGATCGGAGGCCGATATACACACAGCATAGAAGAAGTGCTTAGCTGAGCAGGTGGCTCACTACATATCAGCTCTTTGGCAAGGGGCTGCACCCTTGACAAGGATCAGAGGTTGGAAATCTAGGACTGGCACAAGAGCAGAAGTCATAGTTGCCAATTATTGTCAGCCTCCCAAGGATTCTAAAGAAAACTAATCTCCTCTTAAGAACTTGGGGTAGTTTTTTTTTAAAGCTTTTATTGTTAAGATAGACAAGAAAAGAAATAGAAAAAAAGAAGTGAAAGAGAGCAACACACACACACACACACACACACACACACACATCATTATTCTTTCAAGGAAAATTGAACCAAATGAAATTCATGTGTATTATTTTAGTGCTTTAAGAGCTAAGATGAAAATCAGAAATCGACAAAACAGTCATGATCCTCAGAATTATCAGACAAATGAATAAGGATTTGATAATTTGAGCAAGAAATTCTAACTAATCTAATCTCTAATCTAGAGCCAGTGGCGCAGTGGTTAGAGTGCAGTACTTCAGGCTACTTCAGCTGACTGCTAGTAGAAGTTCGGCAATTCAAATCTCACAAGGCTCAAGGTTGACTCAGCCTTCCATCCTTTCGAGGTGGGTAAAATGAGGACCCAGATTGTTGGGGGCAAATATGCTGACTCTGTAAACCACTTAGAGAGGGCTGTAAAGGTATTGTAAAGTGGTATGTAAGTCTAAGTGCTACTGCTATTCCTAATGTGTAGTTGTACCTCTATGGTCAATCAAACAGAATGTAGTATTTAAAAAAACTTATGTCAAAAGAAATTCAAGTTCTGTATGTGACAGAAATCTGTGAAATTATAATCCATACATGGTTTCCAAATTATGTTAAAGTGAGCATCCAACCTATTTTTAGATAAGAAGTTACATTTGACATGGATTCATACTCTTAATATGCCATCTTCTAATGAGGAAAGTGATCAGCACGAGGTGTAAAATATCCTATAGCTATTATGTAAAAAATCAACTACCGGTAAGTATGTTTAGTAGGAATGTGAGGCCTGGTAATATTATATTTAACTGAAAAATAGGCACCTATCAAGAATTAGAAGTCAATATTTAAATTTTGTTTATTGCTCTGATGAATCATATTCCATAATTGTTGAGCTTTGTAACATTGCCACCAGATATAAGAATGATCCAAGTGGATTACAGGTAGTCCTTGACTTATAACCATTTGTTCAGTGACTATTTAAAGTTACAACAGCACTGAAAAAAGTGATTTATGACTGTTTTTCACACTTATGACTGTTGCAGCAGCCCCATGGTCTGGTGATCAAAATTTGGATAGTTGGCACTGGTTCATATTGATGATGGTTGTAGTGTTCTGAGGTCATGTGGTCACCTTTGCAACAAGCAAAGTCAATGGGGAAACCAGATTCACTTAACAACTGTGTTACTAATTTAACAATTGCATTGATTCACTTAACAACTGTGGCAAAAATGGGGCAAAACCCCAACCCACAAGCTCGAAGAACAAACCTTCACCCTCATCCAACACCCGAGCTACAGATATTTGCCACTATTGCTAAGTCTTCAGTGTTTCAATTCCCCCAGGAACATGATTGATTGATATAACATAAATATTAAAACTTGTTGTTGTTGTTTCAAATTCTGTTTGTCCCCCTTCGATTACTGGTAGATTCCATATAAACAAGACCAATTGAGTCTTCTTCCACTGGCATCTTGATACTACTACATACCTTATACTGTCCTATAAGTTCTATTGTCAATTCTAAGAAATCCTTCAGTTGAGTGCCCATGGGCTCAGTGTCATCAGCATATTAATTTTGATCTATCCTCTTGACTTGCTGACATTTTACTCTTTTGCCACATCTTTCTTGTTAGTGGTCCTATTTCTAATCAAAACAGAGAAGGAAAGAATAATCTTATCTTGCCTCTTCCATAATGGGACTTTTTTGAGCAAAACCCCATCTTTTCAGTGTGTGTGTGTGTGTGTGTGTGTGTGTGTGTGTGTTCATTATAAATACCCTTTTTCCATGGGAGAAAATTTGGGTTGCAGTTCATCTGCTTCAAGGTCATGAATATGAATATAATATATCAAGTTATCAAAAGCTCCGGATCAAGAAAAAATATAACCACTTACTTATTTTTCTGATTAATGTTGTCATCAGCATTCAAAACATATTTGATATTATCTCTCCTGTGTTAGACAAATCCAGTCAGATCAGGGTGAATAGATTAGTTAACCTCTTTGCCCTAAAAGAATAGTCCTAAAAAGCTCCTCACCTACCTTCAAAATGCCTAGGAGACTCTTGATGAGTTGGGCCTCTCCCCTTTTTATAAATCAAAGCAATGAATGCTTCTTGTCATGAAGAAAGAAATACTTGATTTCATTTTACAGTATCTCATTCATTATCTGACTTAATGGTTTTGTCAGCACTCCTTTGAAATTCTGCCTCTGGAGAATTCCCCCTTAACTTCTGCCTTCCTTTCTTTATTTCATCTTCTGTAAAGGTCTTGTTATTCATTTGTTATCTAAAAGACTTATTTGATCACCCATCTTTAGAAACACAACTCCGGGCAATGATAAAAACAATAAAGTGAAAAATGTGGTGCCACTATTCTCCCAATAGTCAACAACACCACCCCCTGGGCTCCCACTTCCCCTAAGCCCAATGTTTGGAGTATGACTGAGCTCTTTATAGACTAAAGACTGCAAACATGTAAGATCTCAGAGGGATCCATGGAAAAAGCATATAGGTAGTCCACGGCTTACCATAGTTCATTTAGTGACTGTTCAAAGCTACAATGGCACTGAAAATAGTGACATGACCATTTTTCACACTTACGACCACTGCAGCAATTCAGATGCTTGGCAACTGGTTCATCATTATGATGGTTGTAGTGTCCTGGGGCCATGTGGATCACCTTTTGCAAACTTCTGACCAACAAAGTCAATAGAGAAGCCAGATTCACTTAACAATGGTGTTACTAATTTAACAAGTGCAGTGATTCGGGCAAGAATGATTGTAAAACGGGATAAAATTCACTTAACACGTCCCATTCAGCCACAGAAACGTTGCGTTCAATTGCGTTCAATTGTGGTTGTAAGTCGAGAGCTACCTGTAATATGGGTGAACTGTGGGGTGCCCAATGTGGTCCAAGCCCCACATTCCTAACCAATTAATTAAAGTAATAATGGCCCCCTCCCCCATTTTAAAATCTAATTTGTAGAAGCAAGATCGTAAGAGCAAGTCTATATAGAGAAGATAAGAGCTTACAGTATTTTTATACTTAGTTAGCAGGAGAGGTGCCTTGATCATGAAAGAGATTTTCACCAGATGAAAATTTTCACAAGGTGAGGCTCATCCACTGCACTCTGGGCGTGCTCATCCCCGTATGTCCTCCAAATGTAAGAAACTCAACTGCATAATTTATGATAGTGTAGCTTCGCTTTTAATTATGTTTTATTAAATGTTTATTAAATTGCGAACTGCCCAGAGTCATTTAGGGAAGAGGGATGGTGTAGACATTTGATAAATAAATTAATACACTTCAGCAGAATAAACAGAAGGGGATGGTCAATGACATCTTGAAGGAAGACCCTTCCTCAGGGAACATTCATCTACCAGAATGTATACCATATCTTATCTGACCTGGTGGAATACACCCATTCTGGTACCACATTCTGGTGAAAGAGAAATTCCCTGAGGATCGGCGCCAGGATGAGTCCGAAAACCCAGAAAACTATATGCCTGGTCCCAATGACCAATCCAGATTGGAAACTACAATATTATCCTGGGACACATATGTCTGGCTTCATTCATGAAGGCCCCTTGCCCCATTAATGGTAATCACTGAAGAATTAACATACTGTAGCTGCACCTTGATTTGAAGAAATGGGCACTTATGGTCTTCTTTCTGATCATTGTTGGAGATTGAGGATCCACAACGGATATCATATTCATCACATAATATGGAATGGAGTCAAGAACAAAGGGGAAGCCACCTTGCTTTCTGCCATCATATTCTGTTGTGTAGATAAATCGTGCAAATTATACCACCCTCCCTAATGGATGATAATGCCAGTGTTAACGCAGTGGGATCAAAGAGGTTTCCAAAATCAGCTGCTATTCAGTCTTGCCTATTAAAATGAGCAAAAAGGAAAATTGTTGACAGGGTAATAACACTTGGCTTCAAATAAGAGGTTACAAAAGAGTAAATGCATGTGTAACATTCTTAATCAGGTGCACGTTAGGGCAAATTAAAATAGCTAAAAGGGCAGGGGAGGATGCCAGGGGGAAAAAAAAGCAAAAAAACAGGGTCATGGGGCACAGAATAATTTTAGAAATGTAGAAAAAGTCATTTTGCAATTCATACTGAATGTAAGTTGTATAAATAGCATGAAAATGCTGGTCAGAAAGCAAAAGATCTCTGTCTTTTCTCAGCCACTTCAGCTTCTGAAAACCCTATTATCTTGTGGCTTCTTTTTCTTTTTTTCTTTTGATGTGCCCAAAGGCTATCGCTCAAAAGCAGCAATTTGTTTCTGAAAAGAGATCTCGGGATTCAAGCCCCACCTGTTAATCTGGAAATTATGCACCGAAGTTTTGCTGCCTCCCGATTAGTAAACTCTGCACCAGCCATTGTTCCTTGGCTACCTGAACCTTCACCCAATTACTGTTGAGCATTTTCCTGACTCCGGCCCCTATTTTCCAATGTTTGAGATCCAATCTGCACATTGCATTTTCTGAGATGAGATTTTGGAAAAACCTGAGGGTTTTTTGGTTTTATTTTTTTATTTTTCTGCATTTAAGTTACTTTTAGAAAGAACATAAACAAATATTCTTACCACACTTGAGTTTCCCTATAAATGTAACACTTTTCAGGCAACCGTAAAAGCTACAAAAATATGTTATGGAGATTCTCAATATGATCAGTGAATTCCTTTAAGTAAGGCTCAACATCTGGTGACTGCAGGGCTACAACCTTGCAGGTTTTTTGATAGGTCATTTTGTTGTGGATGTTTGCTTCACTTTCTAGCCTATTCTACAAACTTAATATTTTTTGAGAATACCCACCCAAGTACTGGCCTGGCTCGACTCGATGTAGCTTCTGGGCCTAGCTAAGGACTGGAAGAGGCTATTGCCAAATATGGTTTTTTTTTAAATCTGATATTGACCACTACAGCATTTTTCTGTAGTCCTCAAGGTTTTGAAAATAATGTTTGAATGGTGATCTATTTTCCTGGGGATCTATCTTAGTATATCCTACAAAAGTAGAGCTATTGCAGATTCTGAATCATCTCTAGTTTTGGAGAGATGGATGCTCTATCAGATTCTGACCTTGAAAAGAATAGTTTTCCTAAGCTTAAATAATATATTCAGAGGCAATTTAAAACTTCCAACAGTGATTTGCTTTCCACTTCTGTGGATTAATTACAGATTAAAACACGGATTTAAAGATCAACTCGGGGTTTACCTGCATAGGGAAGTGAGCTTACTCTGTATTAATTTGGCAGGGGATTTGCTATAGGCGCTCAACTCTCTACTTAAAGCAAAATTGTAAAACAATGTGTGCTTCCAAATGCAGAGAGGAGGGAGAGGGAAAGGTCACAGCCAGATGGCCACGTTGAAATGCTTTCATCCATTCTGGGAGCCAGCTAAAAAGTATGCTAGCATAATAGTGCTGTTCTCATTGCCAAGATCTGTTTTGCCAAGAAATTGTGCTACTGTGGTGTTTTAAAGAAAGACAAGTTAATGAAAGTGATTGACAGTTTCCCTTGGCTTTCTTTCCCTCTTACCACTTCCAACTAGTTGGGAAACCAACTATCAATTGGCCCTCATAATCAGGGGTGCGCTGCTGGGGGTTTGTAGGGGTTCAGGAGAACCTGTAGCTAAGATTCTGTGCAGTTCGGAGAACCCCCAAATTCCATTCCTGGCTGGCCCTGCCCACATGAGCCTCTCCCCTCCCAGGAGTTCCTACGCGGCCCATTTTAGATGCAGGTAAGTGCAGGGCCTCCGGAGTCTGGGGAGGGCGTTTTTGCCTTCCTGGAGGTTTAAGGAAAGCCTCTGGAGTTCTGGGAGGGCAAAAACACCCCCACATGGTGCAAGAAGCCAACTAGGCCACATCCACCATGGCCACGCCCATCCAGCAACTGGGCAGATAACCTCTTGCTAAAAATTTTGAAGCCCACCCCTGCCCCAATGTGTGGCATGATGAGGCTTGGTAAAGATGCTTAAATAAGATGGCTTGTCCACTTATTAGAGGTTCCAGTGTCCAGAAACATCCACAGGATCCAGCAGTTTGATCACAAAACAGTATTGTGCTGTGCCTATGCAAATTTCACTGCTTTGGTAAATCCATGCACCATCACAACACATTATTGTAGAAAAGAACTCAGGTGTTCTGTGTCTGAAGACAAAATGGACGGGCAGGGCTGTGATTGATGACCAGAAGAAAAGGGTCATGCTTGTGGCAGCCTAAAATGGCCAGAAGGAGCTTCTGGGCAAATTCCAACCCTTGACCACTTCATCCATAAAGTGTGCTAGATTGGCACACACACAAAAAAACAACCTGGCTTGAGAGAAAAAGATAAATTCTATTTTCAAACTGGGACAGCTAAAGTCAATCTGTGGGTTGCTTCAGCTGTGGGCTGGGGCTGAGATGAAAGGAATGTCAGGAGAGCATGACATAAGAACGACTACTATAGCATATTTATCAAATTTTCAAATTTGATAAATTATCAAATTTATGTTCATGCTGCAATTAGGAGAGGAAGAGCTGAGCGTAACGCCTTCAATGTTATGACGCTATTTGATAAATAAATAAATATTTAAAAGACACCCCATCAATTAAGTGTTTAATCTCTCACACGCACCCACTTACTGTATTCATCACACAAGATGTGTGTGTACATGGGTATGTGTTTGTGATGGAATGCAGTCTGGATTACCAGGAGGACGAGGCTGGTATTCCAGGGGACCAGGAGGAAGGGAAATTTAGATGATTTAGTTGAGAGGAAGAGAATCAAGATAGATTCTCTCTAAACATTCTTAGAATGCAAGTAGTTCTCAACTTACAACTATTTGTTTAGTGAAGATTCAAAGTTACAATGGCACTGAAAAAAGTGACTTATGGCCATCTTTCACACCTACAACTGTTGCAGCATCCCTGTGCTCACATGATCAAAATTTGGACGCTTGGCAATTAGTTTATATTTATGACAGTTGTGTTGTCCCAGGCTTATGTGATCCCCTTTTGCGAACTTCTCACAGAATCAAGGGGGAAGCCAGAGTCACATAACAATCGTGTTACTAATTTAACAATAATAATGATCCACTTAACTGGGACAAGAAAGGTTTCTAAAATGGGCAAAAACTCATTTAACAACTATCTTGTTGAACAACAAAATTTTGGGCTCAAATGTGGTCGTAGGTCAAGGACTACCCGTATGTATTTGATGTTGCAAGTATTTTGCTTTAGTACTTGGCTAAATTTCTGTCTATTGATGAGAAACAATAAATGAAACTGCTTAGACGCAACTCTTCATGAATTTCTTGTTTTTGGAGCCTGATAATGTTTGTGTGTGTAAGTGTGTGTGTGTGTGTGTGTGTAAGTGTGCATCACATACACACTTTCTCTCACACACAGAAATGCCTGAGTGGGACTACAGCTTTAAAGAGTCACAACTGAAAATGTAAATCAACTCCACTGGAAAAAAACCCATTTAGGGATAGATGATATAAAAGCCTTTCTTGCAAAATCAGCAAGACTGCAGTGTCTATCTAAAAGATCAACTACAATGGTAAATATTTTTACTGACTCCAAAAGGTGGCCCTGATTAATCAGCGAGCAGGTATTTATGTTTTTATCACATCTAAGCTTGTGGGTACGTAATCTATAAGGAAAAGGGACATAGTGGCTCAGTGGCTAAGACACTGAGCTTGTTAATCAAAAAAGTCGGCAGTTCAGCGGTTTGAATCCCTAGTGCCGCGTAATGGAGTGAGCTCCCATTACTTGTCCCAGCTTCTGCCAACCTAGCAGTGCAAAAGCATGTAAAAAGGCAAGTAGAAAAAATAGGAACCACCTTTGGTGGGAAGGTAACAATCTTCCGTGCGCCTTTAGTGTTTAGTCATGCCGGCCACATGACCACGGAGCCATCCTTGGACAATGCTGGCTCTTCGGCTTTGAAAGAGCGATGAGCATCGCCCCCTACAATCAGGAACGACTAGCACATATGTGCAAGGGGAACCATTACCTTTACCTTTAATCTATAAGGAAAGTAGGTTGAAAGTCATCCCTGACTTAAGACCACAATTCAGCCCAAAATTTCCAATACTAAGCAAGGCAGTTGTTAATTAAGCTGTGTCCCATTTTACAACTTTTTTGCCATAGTTGTTAAGCGAGTCACTACAGTTGTTAAGCGAATCAGATGGTTGTTAAGTAAATTGGGCTTCCCCCATGGTCTTTGCTTGTCAGAAACTCCCTAGGAAGATTCCAAATGAAAAATCCCAGAACCCCAGGATGTCGCAGCCATGCCAGTTCCCAAACACTTGAAGTTTGATCACATGACTGTGGGGATAATACCTCAGTCGTAAGTGCACGGACGAGACAAAAATCACTTTTTTCAGTGCCACTGTAACTTTGAACAGCCATTAGATGAATGATTTTTAAGGACTGCCTGAATTTGCTCCAGTCCTGGAAATAAATTGAACTAGATTATGTCTAACCATGGCACAATCGTATCTAGTCGTTTTTGTATGTTACTGGCCCTTATTAGTTTAACAATCAGCTATATCTGGGGCAGAGACTGGTTGCTGACAGTTTGGCCTAGTTCGGCCAAACCAGTAGTGGCGGTGGTGGGAGGCTCCACTTACTCGCCTGGATGCTTCTGCGCATGCGCAGAAGCGTTGCATGCAAACATGAGCAAACCGGTAGTAAACCGGTTAGCACTGATCTGGGGGAGTTTGAGGGAAGAGATGCCTTTCACAGCTTGAGATGTGGATGCTGAATTTCACTGCAGACCTCTGAATGCTGCATTTAGCCCAGTCCTCACCCTTCCTATACACTGTAGCTCTAAATTTTAGATCCAGCAAAGATCACAAGAGTGTCCTTAGCTCAGCTGATCAAGGGCAGCTGTCTCTGGCACCAGCAATATGATTTTACTCCAGCTTTCTGGCCTCGGTTATTAATCAGACCAGGAGCTTGTCATTAGGAGATAGACAGATGTTTTCCCCCTCTTCTTTCACGTAGATGCACAATGTAGAGACACCAAGCAGATAAAATGCATTTCAATTAACTTGAATTATAGAGTGGGAGAGATCCATAAAATCCTGTATTTTAGGATAACTCTCTTGCTTCTAGATTTTAATCCCGAATACAAAAAGATACACATGTATAGTCGGAAAGATGTGCAAGTACTATGCATCAGATTGCTTGTTTACCAGTTATTTATTAAAATCATTTCCTTTGGATGTTAAGGGGGGAAATAAAAATAAATACAGCTTGTAAAAAAAAAGTAGAAAGTATAGAAAGTTGTTAATCAGAAAACCAAACCAGCTGCACCAAAAATGGGAAGAGGGAAGGAAAGGGAGGACAAATCTCAGAAATTAGTTTATTCTGTACTAGGGTATGGCACAATTAATTTTAAATCCCAGATTTTGAGCATAGCAATTGTTATCCTGAATAAAATAGATCTTCAGAAAGATTTAAAGGTAACCAGGGACAACATATGGACAATATCATGTGCCATAAAGGTCTCCCCCAAAGAATAATTGATATGGATAATAACGTATTTAAGAGCAAAATCCAGCTAAACATAAGTATCTTAAAATCCCCTGAAATCTAAAGGACTGCAATCTACTTCCAAGGTGATTTCATAGATAGAACGCTGAATACTTATAAACATTAAGATCCAGCCAGCAATAAGTACTTGAAATCAATGGCATATGATTCAATCTTATTAGATCTTATTGAAAATAGATTCAACTGTGTAACTGAAACACAATTAAAATGAATGAGATCTACAGCACAACATTTTAAGCTATGATGTATGCATTATTCAGCATGCATTTCTGTATACTGCACTATTTGGCAGAAATGTTTTTATTCTCAGATGGAAAGAGCTTAGTTGCTACCAGCCAAAAGACACTACTAATCCAGATTCTGCTTCTTATCCTTTCTGTGGTAGCAAGAAAGAAAAGAAAAAACGCAAGTCCAAAATAGTAAAAAAACAAGAGATTTTTAAAATCTCTTGGTTTTTTACCCCACCTTTATGGAGCTGTGATGGTGCAATGGTTAGAATGCAATATTGCAAGCTAATTCTGCTGACTGCTAGCAGTTTGATTCTCACCGGCTCAAGATTGTCTCCGAGGTCAGTAAATTGAGGAGCCAGATTTTTTTGGGGGGGGGAGGCAATATGCTGACTTTGCAAAATGCTTAGAGATGGCTGTGATGCACTGTGAAGTGGTACTTAAGTCTAAGTCAAAAAAGAAAAGAAAAGACTGGGAGCCACAAAACTACTCAAGATAGAAAAGCTCAATAAATTGTGTGCCGGCAGGTGTCGCACATTGGTGGTTGTAACATATATTTTGAGTGACAGGGAGCCGTAGCAGAGGGATGAAAGAGGCACATGCGGCTCCAGAGCCGCGGGTTGCCAACCCCTGGTCTAAGTGTTATTGCAATTTATTATTTTTAATCAATAAATTCAAGGTGGTGAAAATACCTAAACTCTTTCTTCCTTCAATTTTCCCCACAACAATAACCCTATGAGGTGGGTTGGCCTAGGAGAAAGTGACTGACCCAAGGTCACCCAACCAACCTTTATGCCTAAAATGGAACGAGAACTCATGGTTTCCTGGTTTCTAGTCTGGTGTCTTAACCATAAATCAAACTAGCTATGGGTGCTGATATCCAGACATTGTGGAGAGTTCAGTGAATGTCTGCAATCAAAATGTCATCTAGAAAGGCTATCTACTTCTCATGGATGTTGGACACAGAGAAGGAACTCCTAAGCTGTTAAAACATGGCAAGGTTCAGATGTTCTGTAAAATAGGTGGTTGGGCAGTCACCCACTAAAGTTTAAATGGACAGGAAACTACCCTATTTTCACTAGCTCTACAAAAACAAGCTAGACATACAAGAAAAACAAGAAGTACTGGGCCCCTTAGATATTCTATAGAATCCATAGGTCAACTGGATTCATCTTGTCCACATCTATAGGTCAACTGGATTCAACTTGTCCACACATCTACCCCACAATAAATGTTCTTGCAACATATCAATAGAACATTTTTCCTTTGAGATGCCCAGAGGAAAGTAGGCAATCAGGATGTCAGATAAAAAGTTGACTTTTATATTATATATTCTTTCTTACATGCCTCACTTTTTAAACTATTGCAAACTTTAGTTTACACAATTATCTGAATTTTTGTGTCTTAATAATAATAATAATTTGTGTCATCAAGTCAGTCTTGACTCCTGGTAACTGCCTGGATAAGTCCCTGTGGTTTTCTTGGCAATGGTTTTTCAAATCGTTTGCCTTTGCCTTCCTCTTGGAGCTGAGAAAAAGAGACTGGCTTAAAGTCACTCAGTTGCTTTGTGCCGTAAGTGGGACGTCTGCTTTCTAGTATGATCTCATTAATTACACATTTGTATCTTAGCTATCATCATAAAAATTTAAATATTCAGTTTCTAAATAACAAGGTTTCTCAAGGATCTGAAAGCTACTTTGGGAGATTCAAAGAATTAAGCAGCCAAAGCTTTGGGTTTTGATCCTGGTAATACAGGAAGACGTTCTTGGGGTTTTTTTAAACCACAAGACCAAAAATGATTTTAAGTTCTCATCTGACAGATATTAATGGTCCAAATTTACCTTGGACAGCCTCAAATGCTCAGCATACCTGGGGAAGACTTCTTACCATTTGTAGATGGATGGATTGTGATTAGAGGCTCTCTTTGTCTATTTTTTTTTCTCACACTCTTGCACGTAGGCATACCTGGGGCAAAATGTTCATCTGCTCAAGACTCAATCAGATTTCTGACAGATGTGTCTTTGTTCTTTATCTCCTTGGGAGTGAACAATGAACCAAAAATGTAGACCTTATAAAATATTCTATCCAAGAGCTCTGCAAGTTGGCTGATGTCAGAAAGTGGAATAATGTCCACTTAACCTCAGCTGAGGCAAAAGAATCTGAAGAAAGAAAGATATGTGGGGGGGGGGGAAGTCGGGCTACAAGACCAGGTGGTTTTATTTAAGCCCCAGGGGAATCCTTTTCCTAGAGTGTGAAAAATAGCAGGGACAGTTGGTATTATAAGCTAATTCAGTTGAACCTTGAATGACTTCATCACATGTGAAATCACTACCCATTTCCTGCAAACTCCATGGTTTTGATCCAGGGGGGGCCTTGTACATTCAGACAAATTCTTCCAATTTCTCTGTTCCTCGTTCTACATGATTCTATAATCATTGCCAAGAGATTGGACAGAAATCCACTAAACTTAATTTATGTGATCTTCTCCAGATCCACATTCCCAAAACAAGTTTTAATCATTCACTGTAAATCTATAACAACTGAAATGAATGTGGTATCTTGGTAAACTCTGAAGGAAGTGCCTAAATGAGTATTTCTCAACCTTGGCAAATTTAAGACCTGTCTACTTCAACTCCCAACTCCTCCTGACTGGGAAACCATGGGAGTTGAAATCCCTAAAATTGCCGAGGTTAAGAAATATTGATCTAAATACATTCTATTTTCAACTTCATCAGTTAAGCTCAAATACATGTACAGGGCTAATTTGATTTTTAGAAAACATTATCTAATCTTGAATGGGATAGGGGAAAAATAGTAATAGCAAATCTTTACAGCCCTTCTGATCGATTTAGAGAGTCAGCATATTGCCCCCAACAATCTGGATCCTCATTTTACTGACCTCAGAAGGATGGAAGGCTGAGTTAACCTTGAGACAGTGAGAATAGAACTGCTGGCAGTCAGCAGAATTAGCCTGCAATACTGCATTCTAACTGCTGCACCACCACAGCTCTAAATGCTATATTGCTGATGAGGTTTGGTTAATATTTTGCAATTCACATTTAAAAAGACAGTGTTTGAATTACAAAACGCATTCCAATTAGGATTAAGGCCCCGTCCAAACATAGATGCATTCAGGCAAAGGGGGATCCTCTCTAAAATCCATGTACTACATCTGTGTGTAGTTTTCATAATTTGAGCTCAAGCTTTTTACACTATTCAAATGCCTGAAAGCATGTAGACAAGAGAGTAAGGCTAACCTGTAGTACTGCCAGTAGTTGCTGCTCTGCTAGTTATACCCAACCTGGTGTCTTCCAAATGTCTTCCAAATGTATTCAACATGGTGTCTTCCAATTCGCAGTATTCCTAGGTAAAGAACATCTTGGTGGTTGCACTCACAATGTGTCTATACTCTACAGCATAGTAACATGTGGCAATGCAGCTCAGTTCTAAAACAGTGCAAATACACACAATCTTCAAGAATGCTGGCTTCCTGCAACCGTCATAACCATTCTGACTCCAAATAAATCATGGAAAAAGAATGGGCCATCCTCTTCAGTCCAACCCAAACTCTCTTCTCTGCCTGATCCATTGTGACCTTCATACATTGGTATGAAGGTCTGAAAGATTTCCAGTTCTCTGCAGCTCTTCTGTACAGTAACACTGAATTGTGCTCCAGCTGATAGCTTTTTTGATAACATCAGAACATTTCAGTGCATTTGAGGTCTTCAGCCATTAACTCAGGTTCCTCCAGCTTTCAAAAATAGGATTTTTTTTATTTCAGTGCTGTAATGGGGGCAATTATGCTAATTATAACATGTTCTAAGGATTTGTCTTGCTGTGAAATATGACTACATAGGTAGGCCCTATCTATATCTTCACCTCCAGCTAGTCTTTCCAAGCTATCATTACTTTAATCAGTTAGGTTATCCTATTCTTGCTGGATAGGTTTATCACATCTCTTTATATCACGTTGCCTTTATGCGTGCAGGTTTATCACTTCTCCTTATATCACGTTGCCTTTATGCGTGCAAACTAAAAGGCAAAATGTGTTTCCTTCTTGCCAATCAAGCAGTTGTGTCTCAGGCCAAAGAGCTATAATGGTATGAAACGTGTGTGCATACATGTTTCTATTTTCTTTCTCTCCGACACTATATTTTTCACCCATTCCCAAATCCTATGCTTTTTGCAATGTTACAAGAAATACATGCAGCTCTGAGGGTAGATCTGTTTTCTTTTATCAGGAGCTTGATTGCATTCAGCCAGTAATCCCAAAGTTGTTTTTTTCAAAAGGCAATTGGAATTTCTTGACTTTTTTCTTGGAAAACATTTTGCCTCTCATGCAAAAAGCTTCTTGGATGAGAAGCAAAATATTTTCAAAGAAAAAAAAACCAAGACAATGCAATTATCTTTTGGGGGAAAAACCCTTTGGGGCCACCATGACCTGGGTGATTGAGAATCTCCATAGAGCCAGCAGGGCTCAGTCATAAAAGGGCCATCATTCCCCGCCCCTGCCATTGACAGATATCCAGCCAGCAAATAATAAAAGAGGAAAGGGAGGGACAAGGAATGAAAGAGATAAAAGTTGAGTTGTGGGACAGAAATCAAGCCCAAGATTATATATTAAATTTGTTGTGAAGTTCTATTTATTTACACACTAAGCCCAGCATTGGCTATATCTGGAAATATAAGCTTTCCACATGTGTGTGTGGTTACCTGCAAAGAAAAACAAGGCAAGATGTCTCGCTTGTGGAGCAAAAGTTGAAAGGTATAACAAAAGGGACGTCTTGGCAGTCTTTTTTTCAAGTCATGTCATCTTCAAGGGTTATTTCATCCTTCCAACAGAGGTCCAGGAGTCAGAAGAATACTTTTGATACACAAAAGTATGCTTAGTCACACTATTAATGGGCAAATCTGTCCATCCATCAAAAGATATGATTGAAAAGAGATAGATCACATCCATTCTGAAAACACAGACCAATCATATCCATATTGATATGGATATTGCTAGTCAATACAGATACTGTTTGACCTATGATCAGCTGCTTAATGACCATTTGAAAAAGGGGCCTGAAACATTTCTGGCTGTTGTAAAATGTCATAGCACATCCCCCTCTCATGCAGCATTTCAGGCACCTGGCAACCCGTTCAACTTTAAGACCAGTTGCAGCCTCCCTCAGTCACACAACCACAATTTGTGACATTTTTTTTTTTGCCATTTTCCAGCAAAAAATGTTCATTTGGAAGAATGGGTTCATACTTAGGAGTGAGGCATTCACTGAATAATCACAATGATTTGCTTAACCGCCACTGCAAAGATCTCATTAAAAAAATTGGCTCCAGTTATGAGGGCTTCAGCATACAACTGTAACAATTTGCAACCATAAATCTAGTCCCAATTGCAGTCATAAATTGAAGACTACCTGTAATCCAACAAGAATATCTGACAGTTCATCAATAGGTGACTGTTATTAAGTGATGGTCTCCTAACAATTAAAAACTGTTTTTAAAAAAATTCCTGTCACTGTGAAGAACAAAAATATATACTTTTCCTGAAGATGAAGTGATGCATTTTCTTTTATCTTACTTTTATACTCCATTTACCCCATCACATACACAAAGGTAGTTACATGTGGTTGCTGCAAAAGTTGTATGAGAGCAATTAAGACAATTAAGGGCCTGATGACTAAAACATAAGAACATACAGTTGCAGGAATTGGATATGGCTAGTCTCCAGAAAAAAAGGATTAGGGGTGACATGATAGCAGTATTCTAATATCTCAGGGTCTGCCACAAAGAAGAGGGGGTCAACTTATTTTCCAGTACCAGAAGACAAGGCAAGGAACAATGGATGGAAAGAATTAAAGAGAAGCTTCCTAACAGTGAGAACAATTAACCAGTGGAATGGCTTGCCTTCAGAAGTTGTGGGGTGTTTCATTACTGGAGGTTTTGAAGAAGAGGTTGGACAGCCACCTGTCTGAAATGGTATAGGATCTCCTGCTTGAGCAGGGTGGGTTGGACTAGAAGTCCTCCAAGGTCCCTTCCAGCTTTATTCTGATTGATCTATATAGCAAATGGACTTGATATAAAGAAGAAAGGGAAGCATCATTCATTGAAAAAAGAGAAAGCCTTATGGTGATTTCCCAATGGATACATTCATATCTTCTTGGCAGTAATACAGAAGTGACTTGCCACTGACTAGTCTCAACATGTTGTTTTGCTTCTCACTCTAGCCCTACAATCCTGTATTTCCAGATGGTGCATTCAGAGTGTACATGACACTTGATAATGCAGTCCAAAGCTGTTTTCTGGGAAATTAAGGCAGATGAAATCAGAGACAGAGTGGAAACCCACTTTCAATTGTGTGAGGTTTCTACCCTGCCCTTTTTCAGAACTGGAACTCAGTATATCTCATTTTAATCAACACAAGAATATTCTAGCTTCAAAGAGGAAGAATGGTCCAATTTAAAACTGTGAGCTTGATGGCTGAATAGGGGTTTTATTCTCAACCCGTCCAGTCTTAGTCTAGGCTAACTTCTCCTGGGTTATCCATTCTTTGATTCAGTTTTCATAGGACATTGTTTCCAAAGTCTGACCTGGGGAGATTTCGATCTGTCTGACAATTTTTCATATATTTCAATCATTTTTAAAAATTCAAAATTGACTTATTTCCGGGATCCCAGAAGCATCTAAGAGGGGTCCCTTGTGTGCCATGGTACCCCCGAGTGCCACATGACTTATATAGTAGTTCTCAAAAGCTTCCAAAGACAAACTAGCATCTGCCTAAAGTAAAAGAAATTGGCTCATGTATTGCAGAGGCAGAATAGTAAGGAGTTATTCAAATGCTTCGTAGAAAAGGGAGATTTAAGGAAAGATAGCAAGGCAGATTTTAAAAGGTCCGAGAGGCAGATCTGTTCAAGGGATACAGTGAGGGAACAAGATGGAACTGATGACATTTGCTCGGGTAACTCAGAATATGAGAAGCAAAGGTCATGCGATCACAAAGAACTATTGGGATAAGAAGAATAGAGGTATATGAGGGCACAATAAGAACTGGATATCAATGAAATACAGGGCTGCACTTCAAATTCTTTTAACAGTACAATTTATCTGTTCCTTTCTTGAAAAAGAGAAAAGAGATTGAGATTGAGAGATGCTTTATTTGTATGCCGCCCTTTTCCCTGGGGGGACTCAGGGCGGCTCACAACTCAAGGGGAGGGAGGACAAACAAGTCACAAACATGAGAAAACAATACATCATTAAAAACACAACAGTCATACAATTCGAGTGGGGTTAAAATCTTTAGCCCCAGGCCTGTCGGGACAGCCAGGACTTAAGGGCTACGCGGAAGGCCTGGAGGGTGGTGAGGGTACGAATCTCCACGGGGAGTTCTTTCCAGAGGGTCGGAGCAGCCACCGAGAAGGCCCTCCTCAGGGTAGTTGCCAGCCGACATTGGCCGGCTGATGGAATTCGGAGGAGGCCTAATCTATGGGATTGTATCGGCCTAGTGGAGGTAATTGGCAGTAGGCGGTCTCTCAAGAGCTTTATAGGAAAATGAAATAGGCCATTTTTATCTAAGTGTGCAGGTAGTCCTCAACTTATAACCATTCACTCTTTGTCACTGAATCATTCATTCAGCAC